>NC_048238.1:70614578-70982256 GCF_002007445.2 Ailuropoda melanoleuca
CCCTTTCCCAGATGCCACGGACCCTTAGTGAGATCCTCAGTCTTACTTGTCAGTTTGACTGGGTCACGGGGACACGGGTCGCCCAGACATTTGGTTAAACATTATTCTGCGTGTGTCTGTGCGGGGGGGTTTCTAGATGAGGTTAGCATTTAAATCAGTAGACGGAGTAAGTATGGATTGCCCTCCCCTTGGGTGGGTGGGCCTCGTTCCAGTTGTTGGAGACCTGAAAAGAACACCACGCTGAGGGAGGGAGAACGGTCTCTGTGTGTGACTATCTTCCAGCTGGGACATCAGTTTCCTCCCGCCTTCAGACTTGGACTCGGGCTGGAACTCACACCATGGGCTCTCCTGCTTTTCAGCCCTTCACGGTTGAGCTGGAACGAGGCTGCTGGCTCTCCTGGGCCTCCAGCCTTCCAGCTGAAGATCCTGGGACTTCTCCACAATCATATGAGCCAATTTATTGTAATAAACCTCTTTCTATAAGGAAAGTAGATAGAATCTATGTCTCCTTGTTTCGCTGGAGAACCCTGAGCACAGTGGCGCCCTTTGTAATCTTGGTGCAATGGACCCTTTCCTTGTTTTATTTCTTGATATTTTAAGTCATTTTGTAAATAATGCACATTGATAAGAATTTTCAATCACAGGAAAAGATTTCTTTAAGATATACTTTCATATTTCACCCCTGGATGTTAGTAACATCGTCCTTGGTATGTTCCAGCTCTGTGCCAGCGTTGGGAAGGCACATTACACTGGGGTTATTCTACCAGTTAGGTTTCTAGCGGCTATTTTCCCAACACAAAAGAACCTTTTTTTCTCAATATATATAACAAAAAACGAAAATGCTGTGTGTATTGAATAGTGAATAGACAAATTCTATTTTTTATTTCCACATTCCATATACAAGTTTACAAAGAGTGGTTTTTTTTTTCAATATAAAAAATTGCCTTGATGGCATATTCTACTGTGATGCTAATTGCTGGTAGGATAGTTGAATGTCAGTATTGAAACCTGATCTTTCGCTGCCGTCTTGTCAATATGAACATGTTCACCAAGCATGTATTTTGTATGTTTANAAAGAAAGAAAGAAAGAAAGAAAGAAAGAAAGAAAGAAAGAAAGAAAGAAAGAAAGAAAAATACCCTTTCTGAAATTTCAACTTATGTACCTATGTACAGAATGATTCTAATTCTGTCCGAAAAAACTGCTGGGTCTACAAGAAGACTGGAAAAACATTTACCCGGGGGGTCTAAATCTGATGAAACACCAGGTGGTGATGGCATGACTTGGCAGTCAGCAAGGGCTGGCAACTGGCAACACAGGGCAGACAGGTGACAAGAGAGGCTGGGGCGTCAGAGCAGGACCTGGGCGGCTGTGCCCTGTGTCATAGACAGGGGATGACAGACAGGGGGTGGCAGAAGGACTGGACAGCCCGGAGAGCGGTGGGGTAATGGAGGGTGAACGAACGCCTTGGCCACCAGGAGGGAAACTCCACAGTCATGTCAACCTACACTAATGAGGGAAGAGAGAGATCAATGAACAGGGATGAAGATGTCGGGACAACAGCAAATGGAACTGCTTTTCAATACATAATGAGTTTTCCAAACAGGACTGGTATCATACTAAACAAACCATCCCTAGACATTTGTTATCCTTTGCCAAACATACTCTTTTCCCTAGGAAGAAAAATGGAGATGGATGCCACCCGGTAGCCAGATTCGGGATGTTAGCTGAGAGTCTCAGACCTGGGGGCTCGGCAAGGGAAGAGACAGATGGAAGTCTGGATATTGGCTCCAGGGCCCCACCCAGAGATAGACGGAATTTGTTTCATTTAATTTCAAGTTACTTAACACACAGCATGACTCTGGTTTCAGGAGCGAAATCAGTTTCATCACTTACATACAACACACAGTGCTCACCCCAGCATGTGCCTTCCTTCAAGCACGTCACCTATTTATCTCATCCCCCCACCCACCTTCCCTCCAGCAACCCTCTTTGTTCTTTACAGTTAAGAGTCTCTTACGGTTTGCCTCCCTCCCTGTTTTTATCATATTTTTTCCTTCCTTTCTCCTATGTTAATCTGTTTTGTTTCTTAAATTCTACATATGAGTGAAATCATATGATGTTTGTCTTTCTCTGAATTATTTCTGATTTTAGATGGATGTTTGCCTTGTAATCTTAGTTCCCTATGGATTCAAAAAACTTGTGAAGTTGCAGATTGTCTTTGTCATAAGGGTGAGAGGTACATTCTTTCCAACTTTCTATCCTAAGTGGAAGCCAGCAGCTCTAATTTGTTTTTAATTTGTTATACTTTGAAGTATAATTAACATCAGTGTTATATTAGTTTCAGGTATACAATGTAAAGATTCAACAATTCTATACATTTCTCAGTGCTCACCATGCTAAATGTACTCTTAATCCCCTTTATGTATTTCCCTCCCTCCCCCCTCCCCCCCTCCCCTCTGGTAACTATCTCTTTGTTGTCTGTAGTTAAGCGTCTATTTCTTGGTTTGTTTCTTTCTTTTATTTTCCTTTGTTCATTTTTTCCCTCAAATTCCACATACAAGTGAAATCATATGTTATTTGTCTTTCCATGACTGACTCACTTCACTTAGCATAATACCCTCTAGGTCCATCCATGCTGTTGCAAATGGCAAGATTTCATTCCTTTTTTATGGCTGAGTAATTTCCATGGTATATATACACCACTTTTTCTTTATCCATTCTTCTATAGATGGATACTTGGGTTGTTTCCCTATCTTTGCTATTGTAAATAATGCTGCAATAAACATAGGGTTGCATGTATCTTTTCAAATTAGTGTTTTTGTTTTCTTTGGGTATATACCCAGCAGTACATTACTGTACCATATGGTAATTCTATTCTTAATTTTTTGAGGAATGTCCTTACTATTTTCCACAGTGGCTGCACCAATTTGCATTCCCACTACTAGTACACAAGGGTTCCCGTTTCTCCACATTCTCACCAACACTTGTCATTTCTTGTGCTTTTTATTTTAGTCATTCTGATAGATGTAAAGTGATATCTCATTGTGATTTTAATTTGCATTTTCCTGATGATGAGTGATGTTGAGCATCTTTTCATGTGTCTGTTGGTCAGCTGTATGTCTTCTTTGAAGAAAATGTTTATTCAGGTCCTCTGCCTATTTTTTTAATTGGATTGTTTTTTGGTGTTGAGTTGTATAAGTTCTTTATATATTTTGGATATTAGCCCCTTGTTGCATATGTCATTTGCAAGTATCTTATCCCATTCAGTAGAATACCTAACTCTAATTTTTTAAATTGAAATTCCAATTAAAGTAATTATAGATTCCCATGCAGTTGTAACAAAATAAAACAGAGACGTTCCACTTACATTTTTCCCATTCTCCCCCAATGGTAACATTTTGCAAAACTATAGTATAGTATGTTGACCCAAATATGCACATTAATTCACCTATCTTTTCATATTTCCCCAATATTACTTGTACTTATTTATGTGTGTATGTGTGTGTATTAACTTATATGCAATTTTATCACCTCTGTAGGTTTGTGTATGCACCACTATATTCAAGATAGTAAATGCTCCAAAACCACAGTGATCCCTCTTGTTGCCCTTTAACTCCACTCACCTCCACCCACCCCCACACCCTTATCACTAACAACTGGCAACCACTGAGATAACCTTCATTTCTAAAATTTTGTCATTTCAAAATGTTTATATGAGTGGTATCATATAGTATGTAACTTTTAGGGGATTGTTTCTTTTTCACTCAGTATAATTACCTGGACTTCCTCCAAGTTGTTGCATGCATTAATAGTTCATACCCTTTTATTACTCAGTAGAATTCTGTAATGTATATTTTCTACAGATTGTTTATTCACCTGTTTAAGAACATCTGGGCTAATTCCACATTTTGGCTAAGATAAATAAAGCTTCTATGAATTTTAGTATACAATTTTTTGTGTGAACATAAGTTTCCTTTTCTCTGAGATACATGCCCAAGAGTACAATTGCCGGGTGGTATGGTAATGTATTGCAATGACCTATTTAGTTTTATAAAAAAACCGCTTGACTGTTTTCCAGTGTGCCTGTACCAGTTCCACACCAGCAATATATGAATGATTGAGTTTCTCTACATCCTTGCCAGCATAGGTGTTGTCACTACTTTTTTTTATTTTAGCCATTCTGATAAATACGTAATAATAACACAGAGCGATTTTAACTTACATTTCCCTGATGTTTAATGATATTAAGAATCTTCCTGTTTGCACACCATTTGCATATATTTTTCAGTGAAATGTCTGTTCACATTTTTTGCTCATTTTCTAATTGGATTGTGTGCTTTTATTTAAATTTTGAGTATTTTTATGTATTTTAGATACTATTCCTTGTTAGATGTATGTTGTGCAAATACTTTCTCCCACTCTGTAACTTTCTTTTCATCCTCTTTACATGGTCTTCTATTGAACAAAAGTTGTTAAGTTTGATAACGCCCAGTTTTTTAAATTTTCCTTATATAGATCATCCTTTTGGTGTAAAGTGAATTTGGTGAATTTTTTGCCTAGACGTAGATACAAAATTTTACTTCTACTTTTCCAAACATTTTTTAGTTTTAGATTTAAGTCCATGATACATTTTCAGTTAATTTTTAATATAAAGTGTGAGGTTTAGATCAAGGTTCATTTTTTTCTTATGATGTCCAATTGCTCCAGGACCATTTGTTGAAAAGGCTATTTTTTCTCCATTGAATTACTTTTGCGCCTTTGTCAAAATCCAGTTGAGCATATTTGTGTGGGTCTGTTTTGGGGTTCTTTGTTCCGTTCTTCGTTCTGTTGATCTATGGGTCTTTCCCACTACTAATATCACACGGTCTTGATTACCATAGCTATACAGTAAGCCTTAATATCATGTGGAACTCCCACTTTCTTCTACTCTGTCAAGATCATTTTAAGTATTTCAAGGGCCTATGCCTCACCATATAAATTTTAGAATAAGCTTGTCTATGCCCATTAAAACATTGCTGACATTTTATCATATCATATTAAACGCGTAGATTAATATGGGGAGAATTGACATCTTTACTATGCTGAATCTTCCAATCCACGAACAAAGTATGCCTCCATTTGTTTAGGTCTACTTTGAATTATCAGTATTTTGTAATTTTCATCATATGGATCCTGTACATGTTTAGTAAATTGTATACCTAAATACTTTATTTTCTTTGTAGTGATTATAACTGGTATGGTGTTTTTAAGTTTGGTTACTTCATGTTCATTGTTAGTATGTGATTTTTGTGCATTGATTATGTATTCTGGGAACTTGCTCAACTAATTTAATAGTTCTAGGAGTTTTGTTCTAGATTCCTTGGGATTTTCTACAAGACAATCATGTCATCTGCAAATAGGGACAGATGTTACTTCCTTTCTAATCTGTATGCTTTTATTTCTTTCTCTTGCCTTACTGCATTGACTAAACCTCCCAGGACTATATTGCATTAGAGAGGTGAGACTGGGCATCCTTGCCTTGTTCCTGATCTTAGAAGAAAAGTATTCAGCTTTCCACCATTGAATATGATGTTAGTTGCAGTTTTTTCTTTTTCTTTTTTTTTTTGATTATTTATTTATTTATTTATTTATTTGACAGAGATAGAGACAGCCAGCGAGAGAGGGAACACAAGCAGGGGGAGTGGGAGAGGAAGAAGCAGGCTCCTAGTGGAGGAGCCTGATGTGGGGCTCGATCCCATAACGCCGGGATCGTGCCCTGAGCCGAAGGCAGACGCTTAACGACTGTGCCACCTAGGCGCCCCTAATTGCAGTTTTTTCTAAATGCCCTTTATTCCTTGAGGAAGTTTCCCTTTATTTCAATTTTTTAAGGTTTATTGTTATGAATGGGTGTTTGATATTGACAAGTGCTTTTTGTACATTAATTGATATAATCATATGATTTTATTAATTAGCCTGCTGATATGGTGGATTTTAGTGATTGATTTTTGAAAAGTTGAACGAGGTTTGCATACCCAGAATGAAGCTCACTTCACCATGATATATAATTTTTAATACATTTTTGGATTATGTTTACTAATATTTTGTTAAGGATGTTTGGATCTCTGTTTATGAGAGATACTGAGCTGAAAGTTTCTGTAATTTCACTGTGCCTTTTTCTGGTTTTTTTTTTTAATCGGATTAACACTGGTCTCATAAAATGACTTAGGAAGTGTGCCCTCCTTTTCTATTTTCTAAGAAAGATTATGTAAAGTTGGTGTTAATTCTTCAAGTGTTTGGGTAGAATTCTACAAAGAAACCATCCAGATCTCGAGATTTCCATTTTGAAAGCTTTTAAATTATGAATTCATTTTCTTACATGGTTATAGAATTATTCAGATTGCCTATTTCCTTTTGGTTGTGTTATGCTAGTTGGTGTTTTTTGAGGAATCAGTCTGTTTCATCTAAATTGTCATATTTATTTGTGTAGAGTTATTTGTAGTGTTTCTATTTTTTTATCCTTTTACTGACTGCAATAAATAGGGGATATCTGTAGTGATATCCCACTTCATTTCTGATTGGTGATTTGTGTGTTCTCTTATCTTTGTCAGTCTTGCTAGAAGTTTATCAATTTTATTGATTTTTGTTAGAACCAACCTCTGTTTGCTTGAACTTTTCTAGGGTCTTCTTGCTTTCAATTTGATCAATTACTGCTCTTATCTTTATTACTTTCCCCCTTATGCTTACCTTAGGTTTATTTTACTCTTTCTTTTTCTAGTTTCTTAAATTTGGGACTTAGATTATTGGCTTTAGAAGTTTTCCCATTTCTTTTTAAAATTGAAATGTAGTTGACATTGCGTAAGTTTAAGGTGTATAACATGTTAATTTGATGCATTTATATATTGCAATATGATTCCCACAATAGCATTAGCTAAAACCTCAATCGTGTTGCATAATTATCATTTCTTTTTTTGTGGTGGGAACAATTAAGACTAGTTTCTTAGCAACTTTGAAGTTTATAGTACAGTATTGTTGGTTATAATCACAATGCTGTGCATTACCTCTCCAGAACTTATTAATCTACTAGTTCCAAGTTTGCACCCTTAAATGATACCTCTCCAGATCTCCAAACTCCTTTTCTCTTTTCTTTCTTTTTCTAATTTTAGATTTTTTATTATATTAAATAAAATTACCATTTTTATTTACTTTATCACAAGGTATATTTTTCTTTATTATGTATTTTTTTAGAAAACTAGTAACATTCCTGTGGATAGATAGATTAATTTTAGATACATCAGTCTGGAAAAAAGAATACTACTGTAAGATATGAGTGAAATTTATAAAATATATATTGCAGTTACTGTGCTAATTACTTAAATGCCAGGTTAGGGGGTATATATTCTATACAGAGTTTTATATCAAACAGGAGAGGCTCTCTCCTTTTCTCCACCATTGTGGTATATGTGGTTGACTGTTCCTGCCATGTGTTCTCACAAGACTTTCAGGATCAAGCAGTTCCTGGCCAAGAAACAAAAGCAGAATTGTCCCATTCCCCAGTGGATTCAGATGAAAAATGGTCATAAAATCAGGCACTACTCCAGGAGGAGGCATTGGAGAAGAACTATGCTGGGTGGAAAAGAGATCACACATGAGATGGCACATAATTTATGCTGTATGAAGGTCACATGCTCATATCCTATCACTTTGTAACATCACTACTACTTGAACAATGACATGTTTTATCGGGGAAATGATTTTTCTGTTACTGTACTTCTGTACCAGTTGGTTGTTGAGTAATAAATATGTGAGGCCTTTTGTTTAAGAAAAAAGGAGAAGAAAAGAGTCATAAATAAAAATACATTTATATTATACTTTCATATTTATCTATGCAGTTACCTTTACTGGTTCTCTTTATTTTGTGTGTGTGTGGGTTTTAGATACTGCATAGTATTCTTTTATTTCACCCCAAAGGGGTTCCTTTATTTTCTCACAGGGCGGGTCTGTTAGGAATGAATTCTCTCCTTTTGTATTTACTGAAGGATACCTTGATTTCTTTTTTATTATTGAAGGGCAGTTTTCCTGGATATCAAATTCTTGGTTCATAGTCTTTCTTTCAGCACTTTGACTGTGTCATACCACTACCTTCTGACTTCCGTGCTTTCTGATAAGTCAACTGTTACTCTTATTAAGGATCACCTTACGTGATGCATCACTTTCTTCTTGGTGCTTTCAAGATTCTCTCTTTGTTTTGGGCTTTTGAAAGTGTCTATGATGTATCTAGGTGTGCATCTCCTTTTGTTTACCCTACTTGGAATTTTGTGAACTTCTTGGATGTTCATATTAATGGTTTCCATCGAATTCAGGAAGTTTGGAGCCATTATTTCCTTAACTATTCTTTCTACCCCTTTGTCTTCTCTCCTTCTGGGGCACTCATTATGTAGCTGTTGGTACAATTGACTGTGTCCCATAAGTGTCTTGAGGCTCTGTTGATTTTTTCATCATTCCTTTTTTCTTCATGTTCCTCACACTGGAGAATCCCAATTAACCTATCTTTAATTCAAAAGATTCTTTCTTCTGCCAGCTCATTTCTGTAGCTGAACTCCTCTAACATATTTTTTCTTTAAGTTACTGTGTTTTTCAACTTCAAAATTTCTATTTGGTTGTTTTTCTAAAATGTCAATCTCTTTATTTATATTCCATATCTCATGAGATATTGTTTTCATATTTCCTTCTGGTTCTTTAGACATATTTTCCTTCAGTTCTTTGAACACATTTATAATAGCTGATTTAAAGTCTTTTCCTAGTAAGCCCAATGTCTGAGTTTAATTTGGGACATTTTCTATTGATTACATTTTTTTCCTGTGTAAATCATACTTAACTTGTTCGTCTCATGTTGCATAATTTTTTTGAAAACTGAATGTTTTTGACAATGTGGCAACTTGGGAAATCACATTTGCTCCCCTCCCCAGAGTTTTCTTTTTGTTGTCGTTAATAGTTGTTTATTGTTGCTGCTACTGCTATTGATAAAGTTTGTTTTTTGAATGACTTTCCAAACTAATTCTCTAATGTCTGTATTCTTTGTCATGTGCCACCACTTAAGTCTTTGGTAGGTAAGCTTAATGGACATCTAATGATTGGACAGAGATTTCCTTAAATGGCTTACACCTGTGAATCTCCCAGTCTTTGCCAAGGGGCTCTGTGTGTGTGTGTGTGTGATGAAGCATGCCTTCACTCCTCCAGAAGGCAGTTTGCTAAACTAGCTTTTCCTTCACTTTCTGTTTGTGCAAAACCTCATGATCAGCCAGAGGTAATAAAACACAGCTTTCTCAGATCTGTCTTGGGCATTTACACAGCCCTATACCTACACGTGGCATTCTAGTTCCTTAGAATATGTGTGAGCTTGTCAAAGCCCCCTGCAAATGCCACAATACATGACTTTCCTTTCAAGTTTTTTTAAGGAGACTCCTTAAATTTTGAATGCAGCTTGATTTTTCAGGAAGCTGCCAGACTCGTCAAATAGTAATAGCAAGATAAAATGCCACAAAGTTCACAGTTCTTACTTAGATTTGACTGATTTTCTTGGCTCCTTGAATTGTTACAGACTTTTGTTAATTTCCAAAGTTCTGGAAATATTGATTTTGGTAAGTTTTTCAGTCAGCATTCTCGTTGTTTGTATAAAAGGAGTAGATTTTCAAAGGTCCTTACCCTAATAGGGTTTCTTACCAGAAGTGCTTCTTTATTGTGTATTATTAAAATACATAAATGTAAGACTTTTGAAAATAAGAACATACATTTAATAAGATGAATTAAACAGACATTACCAATATTTAATTAAAAAGTAACAATGACATGTTCTTTCTGTTCCATGATACAGTTAGATATTTTTGTCCTTTCTGTTCCTTTTCCATAATACTTGTCTGAATGATCTGAAGTCTCTAGCACACACTTCTTTTATATTATGTAGTGGAAAAACTGAAAACAATCAACTTAGAAGATGATTAAAGACCACACAATGGGGAAAAGAAAGTCTCTTCAACAAATAACGTTGAAATAACTGGATCTCCATATGTAAAAGAATGAAGTTGGACTCCTACCTGAAGCCATATGCAAAAATTAATTCAAAATTGAATATATACCTAAATTTATAAAGCTAAAAATATAAAACTCTTCAAAGAAAACATGAGAGAAATCTTTGCGTCCTTGCTTTTAGGCAATGTTTTCTTAATATGACACCAAAAGTACAAATGACAAAAGAAAAATAGCTAAAGAGGACTTCATCAAAATTAAAAAATTTCTGTTGCAAAAGACATCAAGAAAATGAAAACCCAACTCCTAGAATGGGTAAAATATTTCCAAACCATGTATCTTATAAGAGACTTGGACTTATATCCAGGATATATAAAGACCTTTTGCTCTCAACAATAAAAAGACAAATAATCTAACTTAAAAGTGGTCAAAGGATTTGAATAGACATTCTCCCCAAAGAAGATATACAAATTACCAATAAGTACATGAAATAATACTCAACATTATTAGTTATGACAGAAATGCAAACAAAACCACAATGAGATACCCCTTTATTTCCACTGGCATGTCTATAATCAAAAAAGCAGACAATAACAAGTGTTGAAGAGGGTGTGGAGAAATCGGATCCATGATCATGCGCTGCTGTTGGGAACATAAAATAATAGTCCAGCCTCTTTGGAAAACAGTTTGTCAGCTCCTCAAAATCTTGAGCATAGAATTGCCACATGAGCAGCAATTCTACTCCTAAGAGAAATGGAAACATTTGTTAACACAAAATAGGATACTTAAGCAGGATATTTAAAATAAATATTTAATTGCTTCTTAGCTTTTTGGCTAAGATCAAGTGCACTAAATATTTAAAACTTATTTAAAGTAGCATTACTAATAATAGCCAAAACGTAGAAACCACCCAAATTTCCATCAACTTCTGAGTGGATAAATAAAATGTGATATAGCCACACAATGGAGTATTAATTGGCAATAAAAAGGATTAAAGTACTGATACATGCTACAACAAAGATGAACGTTGTAAAACATCATGCTAAGTGAATTAATCATGTCACAAAAGATCACATATTTCATGATTCTGTTTATATGAAATGTCCAGAATAGACAACTCTCTAAAGACATTGGGTTAGTGGTTTCCATGGGCTGGGGGAAGGGGGGATAGAGATGGGTAAAGGGTTTCTACGTAGGGTGATGCAAATGTTCTAAAATTAGATGTTTGTGATGGTTGCATGACTCTGAATATTCTGAAAAAAAACACTGATGTTTATTTACACTTTAATAAAGTTTACACACAACAAAGAATATTTTGATATGTAGAATTATATTTCAATAAAACTTTTTTTGCTAAATACAAGTCAAACAAAATCCACTTTGCCTTGCAGCTCTGTTCTTATCAAGCCACATTAGACTAACTCCTCATGTCAGTACAATGTTATAACATCAAGCTAAATGTTTTCCCTGAAAAATCATTTGATCATTTAATTTTGAGGATTTTACTTACTAGCAACATAGGGTTTTTAGGCTTGTAGGAATTTATTTCCAGCTCTCTAAAAATGTCCATCCATTTTATATCACATTGTTTTGGGGGACCAGCTGTTTGTCAATAAGGTCTTTTTCATCCATAAATTACTCATATAGGCTATCCATTTCTAAAATATCCATTATTTTTAAATACTGCGTATCACATTCACTGCCCTCATAAGTTAAATCTTTCTCAGGGAAAATGTTTTTTTTTCATGTTTCAGATATTTATTAATCAGCGTAAACCCCAACACAATACACCAACATGATTTTGTACAGTTAAAGGGGAAATATTTCCTGGATAAGTGGAAAATTGTACATATGGCTTCTGGAAGACCTTCGTTCCAAGCCGCTTTATAGTGAAACATTTCGTTTAAAAGTCTGGACCTTCTTTCTTCGCCTTGCTATAATCTACATTCACTGAGTAGAACTTGTACTGACCCTTGGGACCCAGTTTGTGCCAGGGTTCTGGGTTATTCTCCCTATCCCAACTGCCATCTGGATTGAACAGCACCAGGCACAAGACATACAGAGATGCTCCAGTACCTCCTGCCCCAATAATTATGAAGAGGGGGGATCAAGTTCTGACGCTTCTTGGTCTGACCAATTATCTGATATAACATGGTTTCAGCAGAGGCCTTCTGTCCAGGAAAAGAATAAATCAAATCTGCAAGGCCCAGCACTAAGTAATGCCTATCAGGAAAATGGTTTTAAAGCACAGGGATTATCTGAATTTGTGGAACTGAAGTTGGATTCCAAATAAATACAGTTTTAGTAACAAAACTGAGTAAGTTCTGTTTAACTTGATGATCTTTTCTGGTCACAGTGTTGCTGGGAGGGGCCAGAGGGGTGGTTCTGAAAGTCTTATTTCCAAAAGAAAATTTTTTTCTTCTGCGTGAATTGTCACAAAGTCACACATAACATTGAACAACTCAGGTGCAGTCAGTTTATCCTTTTCTCCACTCCTTATGGTCTCTTCAAGATCATCGGAATGATTTTGGAGAAACAGCATGTGAATTTCTGTTTTAGTCTAATCCTTTTCTCCATTCGGATTTTCAATGTATCTCCAAATTACAGAAAAGCATTCTTCTTTTTTTTAATTTAAAGATTTTTATTTATTCATTTGACATAGAGAGAGCACAAGCAGGGGGAGCGGCAGGCAGAGGGAGTGGGAGAAGCAGGCTCCCTGCCAAGCAGAGAGCCTGGGGCTGGATCCCCAGATCCTGGGAACATGACCTGAGCCAAAGGCAGACGCTTAACCAACTGAGCCATTCAGGCACCCCAAAACACTCTTCTTCTACTACACTTTGAAAATATGATTTTATGTCTGGCCAACATTTTAATGTATTTTCTATGGCCAGCAACAGTGATGGCCATCTCATAGGTACATGCCTAAGGAAGCTATCTCCTTCTATTTTCATACAGTCAAAAATCTCATTGAGAACACTGTTTGCTTTGAGGAAACTGAAAAATGATCACACCTCTTTGTACCAGGGTCGTGTGCAACTAGTACACCATATTTAACAGGTAAGATCTTCTTGTTTGGTAGGAAGTTTATAGACTGAGTTCAATTTACCAAAATTTACATTTGTACTATCTTCCAAAAGTGCACCTAAGTGAATGAAATCTAGTTGGAATTTAGAGAAGGTACAAAATCCTTTGCTCTATCTTTTCTGTGGTTACATTTAAATCTTTACAGAAATAAGAAAAGCTAGTAGAATTTCCATTTTTCAAACCAAAATACCTAAGAACTAAGGGAACTGCGGTTTTTTAATTTTTTTTTATTTTTTAACATAGTGTTATATCAGTTTCAGGTGTACAATACAGTGATTCAACACTTCCATACATCACCCAGTGCTCACCACAAGTGCACTCCTTAATCCCCTTCACTTATTTTACCCAATCCCCATCCCCCTCCCCTCTGGTTCCCATCAGTGTATTCTCTATAGTTAAGGTTTGTTTGTTTTTTGTTTTTTTTTTTTTTTTGGTCAGGATTTGAGGCATCACTTAATAACTGTAGAAAGCATGACTGTTTGGAAGATCTAACAGAATTGGTTCCACGCTGTAAGAGCCCTTCACACTTGTTATCAAATTTGTCAAAATTTCCCCTTTTGTTCATCCACAGGACATTTTAGTTATATCCTCTAGATCATAAAATATAATTTCACTTGCTTTCCTAGAGCTGTTGAGAGATCTGTAAGGTAATGCAAGTTCATTTGTTCGGTATATCCCAGCTAATTCGGCCGTCATTGTTTCTGACTGAGTATGGTGTCTTTTAATGGAATGCAAAAAAAAGATTGATTTAGAAAACCCTGCGTCATTCTGTAATTATGAGATTCAGTCTCTGTGTGTACTTTCATATCACCTTCTCCACCATGCTCTATTCCAAATTCTTTCCTGCATATTTTGCAGGATGTTCTGTTTTAGTGTTTACCTTCTTAGACCAGTTTTATATGTTCTTCGATCTGTCATTAAAATGGCAGTCATTTAGTCTTCTTTTTAGTGATGTCTGGGTCATGCTGCCTGTTGTATTTCAATTGTTCCCATTTTCGTTATCTGAATTCTTAGAAAACAAAGTCACTATATTCACAATGTTAACAATTAAAATAGTACTATTTTGATTAAAAGCACAATGGTTAACCTACCAGTCAAGTGAAAGACCAGTGTTATCACTCACTATTACAATGCACACTTAAGCACTTGGAGTGCGGCAACAGGGAATGATCCATTATCATGAAGCACAAAATACAATTTCTAACATCAGCAGCAGAAAAAAACTAGCCGCAGGGTCTATGGAAGATGGATGCTCGATGCCTCATCCATTGACACTAAAAACAATGTTCCTTTCATTCCCTAATCTTTTTGCCACCTTAAAGATTTTGTATTTCTGTCTTTTGCACATGTTGCCAAAAACATAACTTTTCCCATTCTGAGCAGGGATTTCCCAGCAAGTAAGGATTTCAGCGCTAACACAGAGATAATTTTCAGGAAAACTGCAATGGTCAGTCACCATTGCTCAGAGCCCAAGTGGAGAAAGGAGGAGGGCCTTCATGCAGGCAGCAGGCTAGCCTGGATTGTCAGAGCCCAGGAAATTTGAGGAGGGGGCCTTCATGGTGTGGGGGGCAGCAGCAGTGGTCTGTTCAAGGTATAGGTGAGGAGGCCTTCAGTATAGGAGAAGGGATGGTGCCTGCAATGAGAAAGTATCTACTTCCAGGTGATTGTGATTGCATAAAGAAGGATTGGTCAAACAAGTAAAGGTATTAAGGAAAATGGGAGCCAGTTTCCTCACCGTTGGGAAGGGAGTAACAGTTATGAAAATGGAGAAAAGTGGAGTGAACCCAGTAGTGTTGAACTGATATTGAAATTATGAGTGAGAACCAATAATTTCCAAGGTGTTTAAAGATACTTGGAAAAAATGTACATGTAAAAAATGTGTGTGTGAGTGTGTGTGTGTGTTCCCTAGCTCTGTCCACTAAGAGAACCTGGAAGCAGCAACACTCCAATAGTAGTTGGGCTCGCCTAGTGTTTATCTTGCTCTAAATACTTTCACTCACTAAAAGGAACCAGGGCTTCTTGAAAAAATGTTTAATTCCAGGTCTGGGACAGGCAAAACACAAAATGACTCTGGGATATCTTGTGCCAGATAATAAGGAAGTGCTCAAAGAAGATTGAGAGGATATCCAAAGACACACACCAAAAAAAACCAGCCTGAAGAGGAACAATTTTGAGCATCAAAACACTTAACGGTAGGCTATATTATAGCCAATTCAATTACACAGGAAAACATGAGTCCATGATATAAATACATTTAACAAATAAATTTAAATAAATAAATTGAATTAAATAAATTTAAATAAATAATTTAAGTAAATTTAAAGCTTGATGAGGAACAGGATATTTGTGTAGCATCAGAGTCTTATTGATTGCAGAGAGAGTATTTTTACAGTGAGCAAAGTTGGGAGACAACACTAATCGCATGATCGAAGTACAATATCTAACTAATTGAAAAATCCAAATTACACCCTGCCTGCTGGGATGCAATGAGAAAAACCCAGCATCACTTCTATAATATCACTACATATAATCAGTAGCAAACATCAGACTTACCCAAAACAAGATGCAGGCTGCAAAATAACTGGCCCACAGTCTTCAAAAATGTCAAGGTCCTTAAAGTCAAGGCAAATTGAGGAATTTTTTTAGACTATAGAGAACGGAAGAGACATGACAACTGTCTACAGTACAAGATTCTGTTCTGGATCATTTTGCTACGAAGGACATTATTAGGACAACTGGCAAAACTTGGACAGGGTCTGAAGATTAGCTTGTGGTAAATATTATTAATGATAATTTCCTGATTTTGATGGTTATCTAGGAGAATATTCTTATCTGTAAGACATACACACTAAAGTATTTAGGAGCTTTGGAGCATAATGTTGGCAGCTTATTCTCATATGGTCTAGGTGGGGGGCAGGGGGATTCCTTGTTTTATACCCACAACTCTTCTGTAAGTGTGCAATTTTTTTCAACAACAACAATAAAAACAAAGGGCATTTATTGTTTTCATCAGAAACGATAAAAAATAAATATGGACTCACACTATAGATAAAGGCTGAAAGGAACCCCTTTCGGTTTTATAACATTGTTGCCATTGGTAACCTCCTTGAGCGCAGATTCAGCAGAAAGGAGAGGCAGTAAACAAGGGTGGGTTGAAGAATGATAGGGAGATTGGGAAGTAGAGACAGTGACTACATTCTTCCCTTTCTGAAGTCTGTTGTTTGTGAAAACGAGAAGAAGAGAGGGTGGAGCTTGGGGGAACTGATTTGTAGAGGATGTTTGGTATGTTTGTCTACTTATTGGAAGGAGAGACATAAGCCGGTTTATATTAATGATGCAAAGGATGGCCTAGTAATGAAAAGAGAGGATTCAAGTTTTAACAATTCAGATGAAGTTGAAGAACTCTCAGCCTTCAGTTTTTCTGACTCTTCTGCATTGCCAGGACAATGAGCAAACACTCTCCATTCAGTATTTTCAAAGAGCTGGCTGTGGAGGATGATCTCCTACAAAAGCCCCTGCTTTCAATCTCTTCAAATAGGGGCACCTGGGTGCTCAGTCGGTTGAGCATCTGCCTCTTGACCTCAGCTCAGGTCATGATCTCATGGGTCATGAGTCTGACTCCTCGCTCAGCGGGGAGTCCGCTTGAGATTCTCTTCCTCTCCCTGTGTCCCTCACCCGACTTGTGTGTGCACACTCACATGCACGCTCTCTCTGTCTCTGTCTCTCTCTCAAATAAATAAATAAATCTTTAAAAATAAATAAATAAATAAAAATAAGTCTCTTCAAATAATGTGTAATTTAGACATTAGTACTGGTATTAATATAATAATATAAATTATATCAATATTAACACTTATATATTAATAAAGTGATATTATGTTAATAATGGATGGTATGTTGATATTGATATAATATTCACCTAAATATATTTGGCCAAACATATACCAAACTACAGAAATGGATACCACCAGAGCTGTGGGGAAGTATAGAAGTTATATTTTTCCATGTTGTTTGAATTTGCCTACAACCAGGATTTACCACTTATGTAATTATAAGAAAAATAATATTTTAAAATGGGAAGTGGAAATCTGCTCTTAAAATGTATTTGCAGAATTGCTGTAGAGAGACTTACTTATTCTGAAAATACCTCTGCAACTAATGGTGAGTTGGGGTGGAAAAGGCAGATTAGAGACCATGTATAGCATCATCCCAAATGTTGCCGATCAGAAAGCTGTCACAAGGCTCAGAGACAGCAGTGACAGCACAGGGTGTTGTGTCACATTTCACATCTAGAAAGGTCTATCTGGTGGGTTTAAGAAACCCCTGGTCCTCCCTCATCCCCTCTTAATAACTGTGAGGTTCAAGTTGCAGTTCCAGTTCTTGTCGCTAGATGGTGAAAGACCTCTACTTTCTAAATTTTCTCTGGCGTATCTTTTTAGCAAGGAGAGAAAATCAAAGCAAAAAACATTTGTTTGTTTAAGTAGACCTTATTTTGTAGAACAGTTTTAGATTCAAGGCAAAAATGAGCAGAAAGTACGGAGATTTCCCATATACGGCTTGCTCCCATACTCCCACTATTCCCCCACTTTCAACATCCTGCCTCCGTGCTACATTTGTTAAAATCAATGAACCTACACTGATACACCCATTATCAGGCAGAGTCCATAGTTTTTACATTGTCAAAGCAAAACAAAATTTTTAAAAATTAACTTTTACAAAGCAGGTTCTAAAACAAGAAGTATGAAATGAGCCTCCATCTCATACACTAGGAAAAGTTTGGAAAGATGTATGATCAATATTGGAGGTTGATCATTCCAAAATCAATATTGCATTCATTTATCCTTTACTACTTATTTATGAGCAACTTCTATGTGCCAGACACTGGCAATCTGCATCAATACTCCATTTTCACACCTCTGTGTTCAGCCTCCAAGTTATCCATACAACTGCCTACTTGGTGTACCTGTCCTCTTAAACCAAGATTCTAGCACTGTTCCCATATCAAATAAGTTGACACAAACTGGACTCAGCCCTGGAAGGTAACTGTCTGCAGGGAAGGCAATGTGGTAGCAGAGGGTGAGAAAAATCAGTATCACAATCCCTGTAATGCCTCTCTCCAGGCTGTGGAGCCTTGAAAAGTATACCTGTCTTCTCTGAACTTCAGTAGAGCTCACTTGGGTCAAAGACACAGGACTTGCAAAAGTATCCACTCAATTACCTTCTCTGACTATGACTCGCTTTGTTTCAGGACCCATTTTGTTTCTTTCTTTCTTTCTTTTTTTTGTTTTGAAGACAGATTAGTAGGAAAGAAAAAAACAGAAGTTTAATAGCATGATAACTCCTGTATACATGGGCGGGACTGAGGAAAACTAAATAACTCATTTCAGGAGACATTTTGAAAAAGAGACGCTGAGTTTGCTTTGAGTGACGTGTGTAACAGTCACAAAGCATGCTTGGACCGGTCCACCTTATATAACGTATGGGGTTCTGGGAGGTGGTGATACCCTGTATCATGTCCCCACAATATTTTAATTTTTAATTTTTTTAATTTTCATTTCTGTTACAGTTTTTCTTATTTCTATCACTTCCTTTTTTAAAAAGTTTTTAGACGTTTTTATTCAAATTTCAGTTCGTTGGCATACAGTGTTATTTTATGGCACCCTGCCTGCAAAGGCTGCATTTGTATCTGTTCTAAAACTCTAAAAACAGTCAAGATCTCTCCTTTTGGTTTATTAGCATAAGCCAAAATGTATATTCTTTGAGTTCCAGTCTGGCATATAAAGAGTTTGGAAGTTGTCGTTTCGGTTCTCACAACAAGAAAAGAGCTGTACAAAGTGAAAATCAACAACTTTTCCTAGATCAAGCAGACAATTGAGGTCACAAGACTAACTGTTGTCCCCCAAAGTTTGGAGAAACATACAGACAGATACAGAGGATCCGAGCTCACCAGAGCAGAACCCAGGAGAAAACCACTGCTAGAACCAGTACTAACAAAGGAAAGCACAAATTTTAATCGACAAATTGACGGAAGCTCAGCATGGACAAGTCTGAGAATGAACAACTCAAGGAGTGCCCAAACTTAGGAAGGGCCCCCAAAACTTTCATGAGTTTACCTACAGATGCTCTACCAAGTTCCCACAGTGAAGATGAGAGAAAAGTCTCCTCACACTTCTGGCAGGGGAAGAGAAAAGGAGCCATTTTGAAATGTATTCAGAGCACTCTATTCTTCTTAACAAATGCTCCCCTCAAGGGAAACTATTTTACCAGAGTTTGTTGTGGTTTTACTGGAACTTAACTGACCTGAGGGAAAGGAAATACCCAACTCCAGCCTCCCTTAGTATTTGACATGCAGGCGAGGAAATACCCTCTAGCCTTTCACGGGAAGGAAGGAAAATACTGAACTCCAGCCACCTCTGGCCTTCCCATCTCACCTAACAGGCAAAAACTGAGAAGCCCTTGTGTAGGTCACAGCCCAGGATCACAGCCTCACTAAATTCGACCAAATCGGAGAACTATAGAATGCTTAGCCTCACCCCACCTCTTACCACTACATCAATAAGGCTCTTGTGTTTGGCAATTTCAGCCTCTGAAAACTATAGGAACAGCAAACAATAAACACAGCCTATGCCTATCCAGATAAACATAAAACCTCTCAGTGAAGGCTTATTTCCCACAGCTCCATTTATCAAGAACATCATATCTAGCTTTCGACAAAGTACAAGGCATAATAAAATATAGAAATACAGTTTGAAAAGACTGAGCAAGCTTCAGAATCAGACTCAGATATAGCAGGGATGTTGGAATTATCATATTGGGAATTTAAAATAAGTATGATTAATATGTTAAGGACTCTAATGGAAAAAGTGGACAACATGCAAGACAGGTGGGTAATGTAAACGGTGAGATTAAAAAACTCTAAGAAGGAATCAAAAGGAGATGATAGAATGGAACACAGTAGAAAATCCAGAAGTGAACCCACAACTTTAAGGTCAATTAATCTTTGACAAAGCAAGAAAGAATATCTAATGGGGGCATCTGGGTGGCTCAGTCCGTTAAGCATCTGTCTTCTGCTCAGACCATGATCCTGGCTGGGGTCCTGTGATGGAGCCCAGTGTCAGGCTCCTGCTCAGCAGAGTGCCTCCTTCTCCCTCTCCCTTTGCCCTTCCCCCCACTCACGCCCTCCCTCTTTCTCTCTCTCTCTCTCAAATAAATAAATAAAATCTTTTTTTTAAAAAAAAGGAATATCCAGTGGGAAAAAGACAGGCTCTTCAACAAATGGTGTTGGGAAAACTAGACAGCAACATGCAAAAGAATGAAACTGGACCACTTTCTTACACCGTATACAAAAATAAATTCAAAATGGATTAAAGACCTAAATGTGAGACCTGAAACCATTAAAATCCTAGAGGATAACACAGGCAGTAACGTTTTGACATTGCCATAGCAACTTCTTTCTAGATATGTCTCCTGAGGCAAGGGAAACAAAAGTAAAAATAAACTCTCGGGACTACATCAAAATAAAAAAACTTCTGCACAATGTAGGAAACAATCAACAAAACTAAAAGGCAACCAATGAATGGGAGAAGATATTTGTAAATGATATATCTCATAAAGGGTTAGTATCCAAAAGATATAAAGAACTTATATAACTCAATAACCAAAAAACAAATAACCTGATGAAAAAATGGGCAGAAGACATGAATAGATATTTTCCGAAGAAGACATCCAGATGACCAAAAGACACATGAAAACGTATTCAACATCAGTCATCATCAGGGAAATACAAATCAAAACTACAATGAGATATCACCTCGCACCTGTCAGAGTGGCTAGAAACAACACAGGAAACAACAAGTGTTGGTGAGGATGTAGAGAAAGGGGAACCCTCTTGCATTGTTGGTGGGAATGCAAAGTGGAGCAGTCACTCTGGAAAACACTATAGAGTTCCCTCAAAAAGTTAGAAATAGAACTACCTTGTGATCCAGCAATTGCACTACTAGGTATTTACCCAAAGGATACAAAAATACTAATTCTAAAGGGATACATGCACCCCGATGTTTATAACAGCATTATCTACAGTAGTCAAGCTATGGAAATGGATAAAGAAGATGTGGTATATATATACAATGGTATATTACTCAGCCATCAAAAAGAATGAGATCTTGCCGTCTGTAATGACATGGATGGAGCTAAAGAACATTCTGCTAAGCAAAATAAGTCAGTCAGAGAAAGAAATATACCATATGATCTCACTCATATGTGGAATTTAAGAAGCAAAACAAACTAACAAAGGGAAAAGAGAGAGACAGGCAAACCGAGAAACAGACTCTTAATTATAAAGAAAAACAGATGGTTACCAGAGGGGAGGTGGGTGGGGGGTGGGTGAAATAGGTGATGGGCATTGAGGAGGGCACTTGTGATGAGCACTGGGTGATGTATGGCAGTGTTGAATCACTATAACGTACACCTGAAACTAAAATAACACTGTATGCCAACGAACTGAAATTTGAATAAAAACTTTTTTAAAAAGGAAGTGATAGAAATAAGAAAAACCATAACAGAAATGAAGAGATTCTTTCTCTCCCTCTCCCTCTGCCCCTCTCCCCCCCTAAAAAAGTGATGGATTAGAGAAAGATACATCATGCCAACAATAATCAAAAGAAAGCTAAAATGGCCATATTAATTTCAAACAAAGAGGACTTCAGAGCAAGGAATATTATCAGGGATAAAAAGAGGTATAGCATGATGATAAAGGAGCCAATTACCCAAGAAGATTTGTCTTGTTTTTCATTTCCATATATGGAGTGGGGAAGGGGAGCCAGAACCAGAGTATAGTAGTCACTTGTATACTCTACTTTTATCTTATTTGTTCTTTTTTTAAAAGTTTTATTTATTTATTTATTTGAGAGAGAGAGACAGAGAGAGCCCAAGCAGGGGATGGGGGTGGGGCAGGGGCAGAGGCAGAGGGAGAAGAAGACTCCCCACTGAGCAGGGACCCTGACTCAGAACTCCATCCCAGGACCCTGAGATCATGACCTGAGCAGAAGGCAGATGCCCGACAGACTGAGCAAACAGGCACACCTATCTCATTTCTTCTTGATGGAAATTGTACATATCTCTTTCTCTCTCTACACACACACACTTCCAAGTGTTATGTGTCTAATCATGAAATGTCTGAGTCTTAGGATATGATAAGCTCTGCTTGAAATTATAAAATTGTGCCCCTAAACTTTTCTGTTTCTACCTTTTTAAATTGCCACCAGCGGTAGATGAAAATTCTCATTTATACATCATACTCATAACAACAACAAAAAAAACCCCAGAACTTTGTTTGGTATTTAGAGAATTCTAAAATAAGTCTTGCTAGTTGATGGCTGTGAAATAGTACTCTTCATTATTTTCAACTCCATTTCCCTAATCACTGTTATAATGAGCCATCTTTCCTGATATTTACTGCTCCTTATGCATTTAGGATATTAAACCTTCATTGGTAAATGGCCTTGTTTATTTATTTATTTATTTATTTATTTATTTATTTATTTATTTAGGCATGCCCTTCTTGAGCAAATATTGTGTGTCAGGCAATGCCAGTCAAAATCATCAGAGACGGTGGACTTGGAGCTAAATTCTTACAGAAGGAGTAGGCTTGTGAAAGGAGATGGAATGCATATGTGGACATTCCTGGCTGTACAAAGGCATGGAAGTGAAAACCTACCCAGTGTGCTTGAGGTACATGGTCAGGAGACAGTCTGATATGGCTGGAATGCAGCCTGCATGGAGTGATGGGGTGACTGATGAGATATTCTGACTCACTTTGCAGGATCCCAAATCTAAGTGGCCATCTTTAGCCTTTACGAAAACAGAGCAGAAAGAGACCTTAACAGTTACCTAGCCCTGCAGCTTCAGTTTGCACATCAGGTAATGCGGCCCAGAAAAAGCAAAGTACTGCGTGGCCACCATGCATTTTTTATGCACCTAATGGGATTGAGGGATGCAAACTCCAATCTACAGCTTTGTCTCAGACTTCTCACGGGAGCTCCAATCCTGTGTATCTATCAGAAATCTTCAATTGGAGGAAGATAAATATTAGTACAAATCCCCTACTAACCTGAACCACCTAACATGAACCCCCCCTTCCCAGAAAGTATAAACTCATTCCTTCCTCATCCTCACAAGGCCACCATCTAAAAAAGGAGGTCCCAATGGGAGAGTGGTGAGATTATGGTCCCTGGAGTCAGACAATCCTTGGTGAGATCTCAGTCTTTTACTCACTGTGAACACTGGGAATGATATTTAACTGCTCTCGCTCTCAGCCTTCCTCATTTTTAAAGCACCAGTGTTAGGAACCTAGTGAAAAACTTCACGAGTTGCCAGTTCAGATCCCACTGTGCCTCTTCCATTCATTAAAAGAAGTATCCTGGACATGAAATGAGAAGTTTGACCCCCAGAAGGAATACTTGAAAATGTGACAGCATAAAGGAATAGGCATACGAAGGCATTACATACTCACAAGAGTCTCTGTGCCAATTTATTATGATAGGATTGGCTGCCTGATAGACCCCTGGAGAGTGTCATTATATCATTTCCGTTTAGTTGAATGATCCTCTAGGTGAGTCTTGGGGAAAGAAAATCTTCCCCTACCTTCCTATTTCACAAGCTTTTCAGTTGTCTTATTTTGACTTCTAGAGTAACATGAGAAAAGTCTGTGAACTCAATCTTGAGACACAGAAGGTGATAGGGAAGCACAAGGTGTGAGATTGACTCAGATAAACAGAACATCGAAATGAGAGTCAGGAGGTCCTATCATGAAGGCATTTTGGAGCGGTCACTTCTGTTGTCAGGCACTAAAATTAAGTTCTCGGGCACTAAAATTAAGTTCTCAGGCACCATCTGAGCGGCCATGCAGGGCTGCCTCTGCAAGGGAGAGCAGCAGCAGCTGAATCCTGCTCTTACTTTGTTTTTTATCAGAAAAGCAAGGACAGATGGCTCCAAGTGTGGGAAAGGAGTACAAAGGGATGGCAAATATCTTGAAGCAGGCTTGCATTCTCCCCTACGCATAGGCACGCAGGGAGTCAGTCATGGGATCAGGGAGGAGCGGGATGTTTGTCGCTAGGTGCAGAAAGGGGGGACTGAGGGTTACATTCTTTCATAGCTCCTAATTTAATGCCCTGCCCCTGGGGATCGTGGGATCCTGCTCTTATCAGACCATTGCATTCAACAGCCCGAGAACAGGAACGCTGCTGACATTTCAGCTGCTTCCACAGTCACTCCTTAGGGCTTATAATATATTTTCTAAGAATAACTCCACAACTTCCCTTACACCAGCCTCATCCATTAAACAAGATAAAAATACTAAGTTCTCCCAGCCACTCAAGAGTATTTAGGGTGTTAACCCTTAGAATACTGGGACCAAATCATCATCACCTTCTGTGTACAAAATACCCATTTGCTGTTTTGTGTGTTAAGTGACTTTATGAATAATTCACAGAAGTAAAAATAAAGACATAATGAAGGACAACTAAATCAGATAACTTAACAAGAATTTAAATATATCAAACCAAAATTTTATTCATTTTCCTAGCTTTGAAAATACGTATACTCAAAAAGGGCTTCAGCCTTTGAATACAGCTCACTCCTTATCAATTTTCATGCCTGAACCTGGAATATATCCATCTGTAGGTATTTGTTTCTCACTTCTTGCTCTCTTGTATCCCCAATAAGTTCTGCCTTATCTTATTTCTAGTTCTTCTTGTACTTGTATCATCAAAACAGAAATCTTTTCAAAACATTGACAGCTCATAATTTTGTTGAAGGAAGGATAGCCATCTTCTTTGCTCCATAATTGCAAGATATTTTCATTTTTAGATTGATAAACACCAGTTAGAATAATCAGTCCAATGACTTCTTTTTTCATTTCCACATGATCTATTTCCTTCTTCTTACCTGAATTCAACATTTGTTCACTTAGAAAACTTATTGATTAAATACTGGACACATATTAAATATCCAATGTTATAAAAGATGACAGAAAATTGTCCAATGCCCTTTGAGCAAATTGGGATGTTCCTACTTCTTGTTGTAACATATCGTATGACAAGTGACAAACTGAGAACACCATTTATCATTTTGGTCCTTAGAAGCACACTATTCACTAATTGATTTTGGGGTTTGAAAAAATTCGTTTAAGATATCATCGTTTGAATACTCATAGTTTGAGATATCAATTTCACTATCGATAATGGCATCTAGATAGAGTATTGCTGTCACTGTACTTTTGTCTTCTGATCTAATCATTGTAAAATGAATTTCTCTGTCAATTTACTTTTCTTTGCCAGTATGGGAAGAAAAATGAAAAAAAAAATTCTCATTAGTGTTCAGTGAAAGCTGGATTAAATAAATGCAAAGATGGAGTCTCTTAATTTCTTCTGTATTTTTTGAAAAATGGTGTAATACTTTGGACTGTGCAGTAAAAAACTAAATGTGATGTGGTATTATTTTAGTATTGCCTCATTCCTGATGTAAGCTATTCCATCATTCTTGCTTTTTTCTCTTATTTTTTTAGTCTTTTTAGTAGAGTTAGGAATAATTAACTAATAACGAAATAATTCTTACATTGACGAATAGCAAATTTTTTTTAAGATACAGGAAAAATAAAATCAATGAGATCCCACATGTTAATTTTACAAAGGGGCCCCTTTCTCCCATATGGTGTGCGCAAGATAGTATGGGCTCATGTCTATTTAAAAATAAGAGATAAATTTTCTTGTTCTGTGGAAGACTTCTAAGAAAAAGTAGAAATCATAAAATAGCAATCCTTACAAATAGTTTGAAAAGCTCAAAAACAAAAACTGGATCCAATGGACCCTGACTGTTTATCAAAAGTTAAATGAGATCCCATCTGGAAAAGCAATCTGAGGTCCTAGACGATTGGTTTCCCACTAAATACTCCAGCCGTCAAATTAAGATATCAGAACTCTGCACAATAGATAACAGATTAATGGCATAGAAGCAATTTTCCCTAGGAAAACACCATTTTTAAAGGTATGTGTTGGTCTAAGCATGAGCTGCAGGCTACCTTTAGTAGAGTCACCTGGATCTTGTTAAAATTGCAACTTCTGAGACCCTACCCCAGACCTGCTGAATCCTTTCGCTGGGGTTTGAGGATCAAGAATCTGTATTTTGAACAATTTCCCTGGTAGATTCTGATGTTTCCTATAGTTTAAAAACAGCTGAATAGATTGCATCCAAGATTTCTTTAAATATTTTGCATACGGTGATCTCTGATTCCATCAATGGTTTTGCCATTCAACTTTAAGTACCTAGTTCTGTTTTGGTGTTTTTGGTAGATAACAATCCGTACATGCAACACTTGTTTATTGAGTGTTTATTCTTTGCCTACCAGGTTGGCTGCTGCGCAACAAGAGAGGAAAGGCCCTTCCTCTTAGGGGGCTTACATTCTCTTTTGGATACACATAAAGTTAACAACAACCAATGTGATTTCAGTGGGTGAAGAGTGCCCCAAAGAAAATAAAAAAGGGAAATGGGATAGAAAATAACATTTACAGAGAGGGCAGTGAAGGATGTCCAGGGCCACCCAGTTAAGCAACTTCAAAGACCACCATGTACTTAGACTATGCCCGATGCCCGGGATCCCTGGAGTTGCACCATGCTTTATCACTAGAGAAGGCCATGCTATGGACATGACTTTTCATCTGAGAACTGGATGACAAGAAAGAGCTGCTGTGTGTAAAAAATCTTTTGACGTTAGATTAGGAACAGCAGACTCTGAAGTGGGAGTGAGCATGACTTGTTCCCGAAAAAGACGAAAAAAAAGCCAGTGTGGCTGGAGCCTGGTGGAAATAGTAGGAGAATTGTGGGAGTTCGGGTTGAAGGGAAGCTAAGGCAGGACAGGGAGCAGTACTCAGACCTGGCTAGTAATCTTACTATATTGTCATAGTCAATATACTTTCTCAATATGTGAGAACACTATGGCACAACAACTATTCTCTGCACAAACCTTCAACACTGTCTCACACCTCAACATTCTCAACTGCTCTTCAGGCTTCTTGTTTCTTTGGAAAAGTAGATGCTATCACAGAAGAGATTGTGTATATGCTCCCACTGCTGAACCTACCAAATTACCCACATCAGCAACTATGGCCCCTACTTTCTCTCATATGACAAATCTTACTAAGGCAGCCCCTTCTCATTGCAATAATCACCCACGCTAGGACTGTGATTGTGTAATTATCCCCCTTCTCCCCTGCTACAGCAATATTCCTCTACCGGATGACTGAACATATTCATGAATGAACAAAGAGATGAACTCATGAAAGATGAAAATTCGGTAGTGGGGGTATAAAAGGGAAGTGTTAGTGGGATTCTCAGATGATTCACCTGATCGTCTGGGTGACAGGTAGTAATGTTAGCTGGAATGGGCAACACAGAATGAATCTTTTCTGGAGGGAACATAATGGGCCATCTTGATTTCTCTATACCTTTGTATACCCCAGTGCGGATGTTAAGAATGTAGCAAGATATTTGGATCAGAGACTGAGCTAGAGAGGAAAATGCAGGAATCATATATGGGTGAACGGTGATTGAAAATACAGGTATAGATGAGATGGCTACTTAACGAGAGATCATGGCATGAAAGGGTAAGGTGGCCAAAAACGAGAACCAAGGAGCCCCCAACATAAGAGTCTTCGGGAAATGCATGGGTTGGGGGAGGGGCAAAGGGAGATAATCTTCAAGCGGACTCCCCACTGAGCACAGAGCCAAACAGGGGGCTTAATCCCACAACCAATGAGATCATGACCTGAGCTAAAACCAAAAGTTGGATATTTAACCAACTGAGCCACCCAGGCGCCACTTAAAGAGGATAATTTTTTAAAGTAATTGTATACTGTCATTACATTGTAGAGAATTGAAACATATAAAGAGAGAAGACATCACAAAAAATGGCAGAATAGGGAACTCAAAGTTTCCATGACAAAAATGGCCAGAGTCAACTTTTGCAGCACTCTGGAATCTAATAAAAACTTACAACAACGAAAGGAAAACTAGTTGAAGAGAGAAACTCCGGAATTGCCGTAAGAGAGTGCCATGGCATTTTAAATTGCCAGCCCCCCATCCCCAACACCCTAGATCAGTTAATGAAGGTTGCTAGTACCAGAAGAAACATTATGGACCTTATTCTCAAAGAACTGTGTCTGTGGGTCTCTACTATCTGTCAGGTCCTTCCCACTGAAGGCAAGAGGTTTATCTTTATTTTGCCTCAGAGCCTTCCCAGGAGTGGAGAGGCTTTTGTCAAAAGCATTTAAAGGCCTGGATATTAGACACAGCAGTTTGGAGCAAAGGACAGTGCTGAGAACAAACAATAAATAGAATAAGAAAGCTGGGAGGAAGAGGCTGGAAAAAGGAGGTACATGGGAGAATAAGGGCTTTTAAAAGTTCCCCAATATACAGGGAGATTGAGAAGACCACACATATGCCCAGGATGGGAGGTAAGTGCTTCCAAGGCCTGAGGAGGCCTTCCACCTCTGGCTGGCCTTCAGACTCTGTGCAAGTAGGAAGTGAACACAAATGCAGAGTTGAAAGCGGTCTGGCTAAGCAGTGAATGAGTTCCCCAGCACAGACCAGTCTGCAAAGACTGAGAGTGTTTCTTCTTTTTTTTCTTTTACTGGCTTCAGGTATTTAAAGTAACTGTCAAAACACCAGCTGATCACTAAGCTAAGGCAACAGACTTTAGTGGTACACATGATAAAAGAATACAGACTTCATAAAAACAATTTAGAAAGGTCACTAAACAAACAGTAGCCCACAACGGCTAGCAACAAATTGTGAGGAGAGGGAAGAATATGATGCCCCAAGGTGCCACATCATAATATTCAAAATGTCCAGTTTCAACAGCAAAAAATTATAAAACATGCAAAGAAAGTATGGCCTATTCACAGCAAAAAGGAAATTAGTAGAAATTGTCCCTGAGGAAGTTGGACTTACTAGGGGAAGATTTTAGGTCAACTGTCTTTAATGTGCTCAAAGAGCTAAAGGAAACCATGGACAAAGAAGTAAAATAAACCAGGAGAATAATGTCTCACCAAATAGGGAAAATGAATAAACAGGAAGGAATTATTAAAAGGAACTAACAAAAATTCTGGAGTGGAAAACTATAGTAGCTGAAATTAAAAATTCAATAGAAAGGTTCAACATCAGATATGAACTTGCAGAATACACTCACCGAGACACATTATAGTCGAATTGTCAAAGCCAAGGACAAAAAGAGTATCTCGAAAGGAGCAATACATATTAGGTCTTATTTAGAACCTGATCCAAACAAACTATTGAAAAAAAACTATGACAGAATTGAGAATTTGAACACGGATTGGACATAAAACAGTATTAAGGAATTATTAATTGTTAGGTGTGAAAATGTTATTATGATATAAATACACATATATTATATATATAAATTATATAAATATATGAGAGTCCTTATAGACATGTACTTTGAAATACTTATGCACAAAATGATATTATGGCTGGGATTTGCTTCAAAAATAGTTTTTAAGAGTAGGAAGTGGGTAAGGATACACATGAAATCTTACTGGCAATGAGTTAACTGTTGGACCTAGGTGATGAGTACAGTGGCTTTCACTATATTATTTTATTTTTGCATATGTTCGAAATTTTCCATAACAAAAATTAAGTCAATGTAAACTATAAAAGAACACAATTCTAATTGAAAAAAGAACAAAACAAAAGGTACTAAGAAGAATTAGAAAAAATTCCATCTATTTCTTGCCCTCCCCCCCACATACACATTTTGGTGAAGAGAAAACGGTGAACATTGGTAGCCAGGAGGACCATAGGTTGGGAGCAGTGTGGGTGGGACATTTTGCTCACAGATGTTCTTGCATTAATTTTGTTTTTTTTTAATATTGCCTTAAAATGCGATTATTTTCACTACTGAGGTTTTCTGCACCCCCTTAAATTTTGTGCGGGGGTCCTGGAGAGGGGAGGGATGTATTTCGCGAGCAGAAGAGAGCAAGAGGCAAGTCCCCAGGGAAGAACTGGGAATGGCCAACAGGTCCCTGAGAAGATACTGCCCTTCCCCAGCAGGCAGAGAAATGCCCAGGAATATGCAAAGAAGGGAGAGCCACAGAGCCCAGGCCGGTGCTGTTAAGAAGAACACGGCAGCAGAGAGGTGCCAGGCTGGCCAACCGGCTGGGCGCCACCTCGCGGGCAGAAGCCTGCACGGGCTGGGGGCGGGGCCGCCCACTGTGACGAAAGCCTCACGTGACCCGCCGCCGCGGACTCGCGCGCCCAGCTGTAGCGTCAGATCGGCCCTCGCTCGCTCACTTCTCGCTGCCTGCTCCCGGTGGCCCTGAAGGCGTGCGCGCCAGAGGCGGGCCCAGAATCGGAGGCGAAGGGGAAGCAGGTAAGGGACCGGGAGGAGGGGGAGCGTTCCCTGGGCTTGGTGTGGGACAGCCCACGCGGCTCGCGGAGCCCTGCTGGGGGTCCGGCTCCCCGGGGCGAAGCGGCGCAAGGACCGCAGCCCCCACGCCCCACAATAGCCCGCGTTTGGCTGCTGCAAAAGGTAGGCTGAGGGCTGGACCGCGGCGAGGCGATGACACTTCGGAAACACCTGCCTAGTGCACGCCGCGTCCCGCCCCCGTCCTTCTTGGTGTAGAAAATGGTGCTGACGGGGGATGGGGCCGCTGGGTGTGGGGCCGAGGCGGCCGTGGGAGGTCCGGGAGGGGCTGGGTAGCGTCGGGTGTGCGCGGGAGCGCTCGGCTGCAGCAGCCCCGGCTGCCTCCCACCCCGGCCCTCTGCAGGTGTGCAGGTCTAAGTGTCGCGGCGGCGCACTCTCGGCGAGAATTGGGAGGAGGAGAAGACTGCAAGGATAGGCCCAGGTCGGTGCGGGGAACAGTGGGGCCGGGGGGAACGTGTGGAAAGCCTGAGACCCCAAATTCCCTTCCCACCCCCACCCCACCCCGGCCCCAGCCGGTCCTCCATCTTGGTGCCTGCACAGCCCTGAGCAGAGATAGGCAGGGAAAATGGTGGGCTTTGGGCGAGGGAGGGGAGAGGAGCGACAGGGAGGGAAGGGGTAGGCCTCGACCCGGGAGCCCCCTGAAGAGCGTAGGGAGCCTTCCCGGTGCGAGAGTAAAATTTTAAAAAGCCTTTGAGATGCCGGGCTCAGAATTTTGAAAGGTGCGTAGTAGGGCCTCTGTCCTCGGTGCTGATCGTCCCACCAACAAAATAGCCCTTTTTCTGGTCCCTTACCTCCTAGGAGCAATGGCGTCCAAACAGAAACAAGCGGTGAAAAATATCAACGTCGAAAATGCCCAGCAGGAAAACGAAGGAGAAGAACAGGGCCCCGTGAAGAATGAAGAGGAATCACGCAATTTGAAAGGGGGTGAAGGCCAGAAGCATGGAAAAAATGTTAGGCTGGGGCGAATGAGACGACTTGTCCCTAATTTTCGGTGGGCCATACCCAACAAGCATGTTGATCACAATGAAGTGGGAGATGATGAGGAAAAGTTTGTAGGGCAGATGATGGAAGTCAGGAGGAAGACTAAGGAGCAGCAGATGAGGCATCATAAGCGTTTCCAAACTCCTGAACCTGATAATCATTATGACTTTTGCCTTATTCCTTGAATCGTAAGGTTTTCTGCGAGGTTAATAATGTGGCCTCTGCTCTACAAGCTTGTAGTTTTGTGATTTTCGGTAAACCTTTTGGTGTTTCCACTTACCAGTTTGTAATTAAATATTGTTTTGTCTCTGTAAAACTTTCTGTCCAATAAGGCAATTTCACTCAGTTTTAGGAAAAACTATTCCTTTCATGATGCAAAATTAATAAAGCAGTTTAAAAAAGCAATCTTCCACTTTTACCCTCGTCTTTATTTTTTAATACTACCTTTCCTCTCTTAGCTACCTAGACTTAAGATCTCTAGTCTTTGTTTGTTGTTGTTGTTTTTCCCATCCAATGAGCAAGGAAGGATCATACTCATAACTCGACATCTGATATCATTTAAGAATGTATGTCCTTAGCATAATCTCCTCCAGTCACATCCATGTTGCTGCAAATGTTGGGTAATTGTTCTTTCTGATGGCTGAGTAATATTTCATTGTATATGTGGACCACATCTTCTTTATGCTAAGTGAAATAAGTCAAGCAGAGAAAGACAATTATCATATGGTTTCACTCATTTATGGAACATAAGAAATAGCAGGGAGATCGGTAGGAGAAGGAAGGGAAGAGTGAAGTGGGGGGTAAAGAGAAGGGGGAATGAACCACGGAAGACTATGAACTCTGGGAAACAGGGCTTTAGAGGTGAGTGGGGTGGGGGATTGGGATAGGCCGGTGATGGGTACTAAGGAGGGCACGTATTGCATGGAGCACTGGGTGTTATACGCAAACAATGAATCATGGAACACTGCATCAAAAACTATGGACGTACTATATGGTGACTAACATAACAAAAAATTCTTAAAAAATGTAAAAAAAAAAAGAATGTATGTCCTACTGTTTTTCAAGGAGTGTGAGTCCACCACCTGCATAAAAACACCTTGGGAGGAGAGGTTTTTGAGAATGTAAAACATCTGGCTTCTATCCTACATACCCACAGATGGGCACTCCAGAATCTCCATTTTTTAACAAGCTTTCCAGGAAAATCTAATGTACACCTTTAATCTGAGGCCACTCTTGTATGTATGTATGTATCCCTCTATGTACATATGTGTGTGTGGTCATATTAATGTGAACGATAAAGTAAAATAACAGGATGAATGCTTACCTGAATTTGATGGACAAAAACATTAGAAAAGTACAAGACCTTAAAATAGACTGATTATAAGAGTGGTAAGGATAGTAGTGGTAGATGAGGATACTGGAGTTCAGAGATGCTAAATGCCAAGCTACCCCTTCCTATATATCTGTCCTGGGCCATTTTCTCTAAGACTCTGTCATCTGGATATAACAGAATGTTTGACTTTTGTAACTGGTAACAGTTTGGTAACAGTTTGAGGAAGGTCTAAGGGAGATAAAGATTGAGGCTATTTTTAATTTTTTTTGTATATTTTCAATGCAGACACTTTTAATTTTTAGAAAAGAGCAGAAATAAATATGAAAAACCTGACAATCCAGTATTCCTCAAAGTGACAATTGCCTCCCATTATGGCTCTTGAAATTAGTTTTGTGGGTCACAACAAGCAATTTAAAAAAAAAAAAGCCATAGTCCATCGCCCATGAGTAGCATTAAGGATTATTTTGAGGGGTGCCTGGGTGGCTCAGTTGAGCGTTTCAGTCTTCACTTTGGCTCAGGTCGTGATCTCATGGGTCCTGAGATCAGGCTCTGTGCTCAGTGGGGAGCCTGCTTGAGATTCTCTACCCTCCCCCCAGCTCTCTCTAAAGTAAATAAATCTTTTTAATAAATTATTTTGCAGAAATTGTTTTAGTTTTACATGTAGGAAATATTGTAGCCTTATAAAATGTATTTCTAAATTGAAGTTGCAGAGTAAAAGAATTAAAACTTGTCCAGCCACTATAGAAAACAATATGGAAGTTCCCCCAAAAGTTCAAAACTGACCTACCCTACAACCCAGCAATAGCACTACTAGGTTTTTATCCAAAGATACAAATATAGTGATTCGAAGGGGCACATGAATGCCAATGTTTATAGCAGCAATGTCCTCAATTGCCGAAATAGGGAAAGAGCCCAAATGTCCATTGACAGATGAATGGATAAAGAAAATGTGGGGTGCATTATATATATATTATGAAATGTATTAATATAATAATAATATATAATGCACCCCACATATGTGTGTGTAATGGAATATTGCTCAGCCATCAAAAAGAATGAAATGTTGGGGCTCCTGGGTGGCTCAGTAGGTTGGGCGTCTGCCTTCGGCTCAGGTCATGATCTCAGGGTCCTGGGATCAAGCCCCACATTGGGCTCCCCACTCAGCAGGGAGCCTGCTTCTCCCTCTCTTCTGCTTGTGCTTTCTCTCTCTAATAAATAAAATCTTTTAAAAAAAGAAAAGAATGAAATCTTGCCATTTGCGATGACGTGGATGGAACTAGAGGGTATTATGCTAAATAAAATAAGTCAGAAAAAGACAAATACCATATGATTTCACTCATATGTGGAATTTAAGAAACAAAACATGAACATAGGGGAAGGGAGGGAAAAATAAATAAGATGAAAACAGAGAGGGAGGCAAACCATAAGAGACTTAACTCTAGGGAACAAACAAGGCTGCTGGAGGTGAGGTGGGTAGGGGGATGGGGTAACTGGGTGATGGGCATTAAGGAGGGCACTTGATGTAATGAGCACTGGGTGTTGTATCCAAGTGATGAATCACTGAATTCTACCTCTGAAACTAATAATACAGTATATGTTAATTAAATTGAATTTAAATAAAAGTTTTTTCAAAAATAACAAATTTTAAAAGTCACTTCTTCAAACTTCATTGGCTTTCCCAAGGTCACATAGCCAGTTAGTGGTAGAGCTGGGACCACGGTTCCCAGTTCAGGGTGCTTATCTCCTTACCACAGTGCCTCCACAAGGCATGATTTGGAAATATGTGTATGCTGATTGCCAGTGGTGTACATTAACAAACATGCAACTTATACAAAATCACTGTTCATTTGTTGTTCACACTTCAGTCATCAGAATCCCTGCATGTTTAATTGGCAAACATTTAAGGAGAGCTCTGTGCCACTTGTAACATTTTGGAGCTGGAATGATCTTTCAGCTTCTGTCCAGACGAAGGGGATGATGGAGAGTCTGATCTGGAAATGCAAGGTGGTGAACTCATAGGCACTTCATAAAGGCTAGCTGATTGAGTGATGTTCATGAATGGCCTTTTGGTCCCTCTTAAAATCAATACTATAACTTTCCATACACCAATTCCAGCTTTCTGAAGGTAGCCTCAATTTTTAAAAATCTGTGGGTGGGAGATGAGATCAGAACATGACTGGTGGAAGAAGAACTGAAGGAAGCCTCCCCATCAGGGTTCTTTGGGGGTGGTAGGAGATGAGGACAGACTTTGCGAAAGAAGTAAAGGTCAATGTTGAGGTTCAGAATAAGATTTTATGAAGAACTGAAAATAATCCCCTCTCCTTGGTGTTTCTGAGGGAGCGGGATGATGAAGTCAGAACTTTCTGTAAGTGGTAAAGGTCACGGAACAAGGTCACAATATGATTGATTGAAGGAGAATCAAATTAAGACCCTTCTCCTTGGAGTTTCTCTGGTGGTGGGGTATGAGTACAGAACTCTCTAGAACCAGTAGAGTACAGGGACCATGATCAGAACATGACTGAAGATAAACAAGGAAGCACCCTTTCCTGGATGTTTCAGCAGGAGTAGAGGAATGAAAACAGAACTGTCTGATAAAAGTAATAGCCAGGGGAAAAAGTAAAAGTCACCGAGTCAGAAGGTGATTGAAGGAGAACTGAGTTACTTTTTTTTAGACTTTACTCATTTATTTGTCAGAGAGAGAGAGACAGAGCGCGCTCAGAAGCAGGGGGATTGGCAGGCAGAGGAAGAAGCAGGCTCCCCGATAAGCAAGGAGCCCAATGTGGGACTCGATCCCATGACCTGAGCTGAAGGCAGACACTTAACCGACTGAGCCACCCAGGTGCCCCAATATTTTGCCAATTTTTAAAATTTCGTTGTTCATCCTCTTACTACTGAGTTGCAAGATTTCTTTATAAATTCTATATTCAATTTCTTTAGTATATATATTGTAAATTTTTCTCTTAGTCTTGATTTGCCTTTTCATTTACTTAATGGTTTCTTTCAAAGACCAAAAGTTTTAAATTTACATGAAGCCCAATTTAATCCACTTTTCCTTTTATAATTGTTTTCTATTTATTTTTTATTTTTTCATTTTATTTTTTATTTTTCATTATGTTCAGTTAGCCAACGTATAGTACATCATAAGTTTTTGTTGTAGCATTCAACAATTCATTCATTGCTTATAACACCCAGTGCTCATCCCAACAGGTGCCCTCCTTAATACCCATCACCTGGTCACCCCATCCCCTCACCCCCCTCCCTTCTGTAACCCTCAGTTTGTTTCTCCGAGTCCAGAGTCTCTCATGGTTTGTCTCACTCTCTGATTTCTTCCCATTCAGTCTTCCCCTCTCTTCCTGTGGTCCTCTGATTTATTTAAATATTGTGTTGCCTAATCCAAGGTTATGAAGACTTTTTCTTATATTTTACTCTAACAGTTTTATAGTTTCAGGCTTTTCATTTTGTTTTATGAACCATCCCATGTTAATTTTTGTGTAAGGTATGAAGTAAACTCTGGTGTTCATTTTGTTTCATGTTGATATTCAACTAATATAGCACCATTTGTTGAGAAGACTTTCCATTCTCCTTCCTGTAGCCTTTGTACCTTTGTCAAAAATCAAGTACTCATATATATGTAGGTATACTTTTGTACTTTCTATTCTGCTCTATTGATCTATATGTCTATATTTTCACCAATATCAAACTATCTTGATTGTTGTAGGCTTATAGTAAGTCTTGAAATCAGGTAGGGAAACTCCTGCAACTCTGTTCTTCTCTATTAAAATTGCTTTGGATATTCTAGGTCCCTTGAATTTTCTTATAAACTTTAAAATCAGCTCATTATTTTTTTAAGCCTGCAAGAATTCTTATTGGGATTGGTTTGAATCTGTAGATCAATCTGGTGAGAATAGCTGTATTAATAGTTGCAAATAGAGACAGTGTTTCTTGTAAGGAAAAACACAAAAGCAGGTGTCTTGTCACAGCACTCAAGGACAAAGCCCCTGGGGTGTCCATAAACTGAAAGAAGCTGAAAACTCTGTGAGTGTTTTACATAGGGTGTCTTCTATCTTTTTCTCATTTTTGGAAGTTTCCCACACTCATCACAATTAGTCAAGTAGAGCTTCATGTAAATGACCTATTCAGATCCTTTCTGATAAGGGTATCTGAGAAGGATGCCAGGGTCCAGGAATTGCATTTCGAAAGCAGCAGGATGTGTGTAGAGAACAATGTAAAATATAAGTGGCTTCTGACCATTAGGCCAAACATTTTCAAGTGAATGGCAGAATCTGGTCCAGTAGTAAACCAGTCACGAGGACCAATTTCTGCAGAAAGGTTAGATAAGAGCAGAACCACTGGAGATGTGTCCCTTAAGCACTTTGCATCCATTGACAAGGCTATTATATTAAAAAAAAGATAATAACAAGTGTTGATGAAGATGTGGAGAATTGTAATGTTCATACATTGCTAGTGGGAATATATAACCACGCAGTTGTCATGGAAAACAGTTTGGCAATTCTTCCGAAAGTTATACATAGCGCTACCATGTGACCTAGCAATTCCCTTGTAGGAATATACTCAAGATAATTGAAAACCTATGTTCACAAAACTTGTACACAAATATTCATAACAGTGAAAAAGTGCCAACAACCTGAATGTCCATGAACTGACAAACCAATAAACAAAATGTGGTATATTCATACAACAGAATATTATTCAATATGCATAAAAAAGAATGAAGTCCTGGTAAATGCTACAGCATGGATAAACCTTGAAAACATTATGTTAAATGGAAGCCAAACACAAAAGGCCACATATTGTATGATTCCATTTATATGAAATATCCAGAATAGACAAATCTGTTGAGACAAAAAGTAAAATAGTGTTAGTAACTGGCAGGGATTGGGAATGAGGAGTGACTACTAAGGGGCATGGAGTTTCTTTCTGGGGTATTATAAAGGAAAACATCAATAGCCAGATGGAACAATTTACTATAAATAAATAACATAGTTTGGTCATCTCCCAATAATAAAAAAATATATAAATAGCATGGACATATTTAGATACAAAAGTCTTTTAATATATGATAAAGTTGGTATGTCAAATCTGAAAAGAAGAGCTGCATCATTCAATATATTTTCTCACTTATTTATGTTATGCTAACTTGGGAATCAGCAAATTAATGTGACTTCCAGAACTAGACCTCTCAGCCCCAAAGGGAAGCATTTTATCTCCAACATCCCTCCCTATTAAGAGGTGTTGCTGAATGAATTTCCACCTATGCATGACAAGGTATGGATATCATATGACAAAAGTTTGTAACAATCAGTCTTGTCATCTAAGAATAAGGAATACAAGCTAGAATTCCAGGTCTGCTATTTACTAGGTGTGTGATCTTGGAAAACTTTTCTGAGTCTCAGCTTTCTTATCTATCAGTTAAGATCAATGATATTCAACTGTGGCTGCAAGACCTTTGGGGAAGAAGAATATTCATAGTACCTACTTGTGATATTATTGCAAGGTCCTGCCTGACTCAAGGAGTTCTGCGAATAGTATTTCAACTGATTCAGGTCTGGTAATTAAGAGGGAATCCAGACTATCTAGTGGCTCATATCAGCCCTCTGTTTGCCGTACCTAGGGTTTTAAGGTAACCCAAATCAAGTACAAATTTAGTGAGCCACCTATCCATGTTCTCTAAGTAATACTTACATGTCAAGATAGGCTAAGTACTTTTTTTACATAAGTAGCTAGAGTTTATTATTCTGGAGAGTCTTTCTTTCTTTCTTTCTTTCTTTCTTTCTTTCTTTTTCTTTCTTCTTAGTTTTTTAAAAATTCCAGTATAACTAATGTACAGTATTTTATTAGTTTTGGGTTTAGAATATAGTGATTCAACAATACTATACATTACTTAGTGCTCATCACATAGGTTAAGTACTTTTATTTTTATGTTTATTTTTTTATTATAGGCTAAGTACTTTTAAAAACATTTCCCAAATCTCAGGGGCTCAGCTAGCAGTGCAATACAGACTGGAGGGAGTGGGATCTGTTCCATGCAATTATTCAGGGAGAAAGGTGGCAGGAACCTGGCAGGAAACTCCACCATCTTCAATGTGTGACTTCCGAGACTGTTTGGAAGATAGAAGGAGAGAGAAGGCTCATGGGAGATTATGCTGGAGTTTACCACTCACATTCCAGTGGCCACAAATCAGTCAACTGCACAGCTGTCTGAGGAAGGCAGTCCATAAGTATGAACCTAGGATGAAATGCAACAGAATTTGTTAAACGTGTATACACACTCTGCCATAGTTTCACAGGATCAGTTAGCTACTGACAAAAATTCCTAATTCAAACTATCCTGTCTACCATGACATTCTTGATTCATGTAAAGGTAACTAAGCTTCCCTTGTCTATGGTGGTTAAATGCAGCTTCTTAGTTTATCCTACCCTGAGATCCTGGCATCACTACTGAAACTAAGAGGCTGTGTCAAGTTTCAGAATCACTCCCAGCATCCTCAGCCTAATGATAATAGCCATTATAAGATTTTCAAAATATGCTTGCTTATTAATTGCTCAATTTCCTGTTAAAGATAACATCTTCTAGCCCTCTATTTAGACATAGTTAGGGAGTAGATGAGTATGTAATACATGATAAGCACATTCTAACATTTCCTTTTCCATAACTCTTAAGATTATTTACATCATACTAAGCAATTTCCTTTTTATTTTTAAAGATTTTATTTATTTATTTAACAGAGAGAGACAGCCAGTGAGAGAGGGAACACAAGCAGGGGGAGTGAGAGAGAAAGAAGCAGGCTTCCAGCGGGAGAGCCTGACATGGGGCTCGATCCCAGAACTCCAGGATCATGCCTTGAGCCGAGCAGAAGGCAGACGCTTAACGACTGAGCCACTCAGGCGCCCCAAGCAATTTCCTTTTTTTTTTTAAAGATTTTTTTAAATTTATTTATTCGACAGTGATAGAGACAGCCAGCGAGAGAGGGAACACAAGCAGTGGGAGTGGGAGAGGAAGAAGCAGGCTCATAGTGGAGGAGCCTGATGTGGGGCTCGATCCCATAACGCCGGGATCATGCCCTGAGCCGAAGGCAGACGCTTAACCGCTGTGCCACCCAGGCGCCCCAGCAATTTCCTTTTTTAAAAAACATTTTATTTTTTATTTGAGAGAGAGAGAGTATGATGGAGGGGCAGAGGGAGAGAAAGAAGCAGACTCCCCACTGAGCAGGGAGCCTGACATGGGACTGGATCCCAGCACCCTGAGATCATGACCTGAGCTGAAGGCAGATGCTTAACTGACTGAGCCACCCAGGCACCCCATAAGCAATTTCTGATATACCTCCTAGATCCTTGACCTGCTCATTCCTTGAGGCCCAGCTCTGACCACACAGCATCTGAGACCATGTGAGCTGGAAGCGAACTGTCCCATCTCTGTCACTGATGGTCATTGAGGCACATGGGGTCTCGACCACTCTTATGTTCCTAACAAAGGATGGTTTGTCCCTTTCCTCTTTCTAGTGGATGTGTGGAAGGGAAGGACCACTTTCTCAGGAAGTTAGGTGCTAGGGTAGCAGGCAGGTGCCCACCCTCATTCTGTCACAGTGATTTCTGTTAATGTTTAATTGTGCATCTCCAGGAATCTTGGCAGCTCAGAAGAAACTGTTTGTTTATTGGCTTACAGATACACTTTCTTTCTGCCCAAAGTTGGGAGCAGGTGTTTTTAAAAAGATTTTATGTATTTACTTGAGAGAGAGTGAGCGAGCGTGCGTGGTGCATGCAGGAAAAGGGGGAGGGGCAAATGGAGAGGGAGAAGCAGGCTCCCCACTGAGCAGGGAGCCAGACACAGAGGCTGAATCCCAGGACCCCGGGACCATGACCTGAGCTGAAGTCAGGCGCTTAACTGACTGCGCCACCCAGGCACCCCAGGAGCAGAAATTTTGTTGACTCCTGCTTATTCTGCTTACATATAGTCAGAAGCTACCTTAACCCCATTGTAATGGAGTTATTGACAGAGGATATCCTTACCTGCTTATGAAAATGGTGATCAGTTTGTGATCAGGTGCTGTTTCCTGAGAAGCTTCACAACACACAAGTTCTATTTACTTTTGAATTTAACTTAAACACAACATATTTTATACTTTTTAGCTTGGTAATATATTCACACAAGTCAGTCATAAAAACGAATTAAAAGGGTGGTTCAACATTTGTGAAAAAATCGACATGATATGTCACATCAATAAGACAAAGTGAACATCATACTGAATGGGGAAAAACTGAGAGCTTTTTGCCTAAGGTCAGGAACAAGACAAGGATGTCCACTCTCACCACTTTCATTCAACATAGTACTAGAAGTCCTAACCACAGCAATGAGACAACATAAAGAAATAAAAGGCATTCAAATTGTTGAAAAAGAAGTAAAACTTTCACTATTTGCAGATGACATGATACTCTATATGGAAAACCCTAAAGACTCCACCAAAAAACTACTAGAACTAATAAAAGAATTCAGTAAAGTTGCAGCATACAAAATCAATGTACAGTAATGTGTCACATTCCTATACACTAATAATGAAGTGGAAAGTGAAATTAAGAAAACAATCCCATTTATAATTGCACCCAAAACAATAAAATATCCAGGAATAAACTTAACCAAAGAGATGAAAGTGTTCTACTCTGAAAACTATAAAACACTGATGAAAGAAATTCAAGATGACACAAAGAAATGGAAAGACATTCCACGCCCATGAATTGGAAGAACAAATATTGTTAAAATGTCCATACTGCCCAAATCAATCTACACATTTAATGCAATCCTTATCAAAATACCAACAGTATTTTTCACAGAACTAGAACAAACAATTCTAAAATTTGTATGGAACCACAAAAGACCCCAAATAGCCAAAACAACACCGAAAAAGGGAAGCAAAGCTGGAGGCATCACAATTCTGGACTTCAAGTTATATTACAAAGGTTTAGTGATCAAGACAGTATGGTACTGGCACAAAAACACATACATCAATGCAATAGAATAAAAAACCTAGAAATGAATCCACAACTCTATAGTCAATTAGTCTTTGACAAAACAGGAAAAAATATCCAAAGGAAAAAAAACAGTTTCTTCAGCAAATGGTGTTGGGAAAACTGGACAGCAATAAGCAGAAGAATGAAAATGGACCACTTCCTTATACCATACACAAAAATAAATTCAAAATGGAAGAAAGACCTACATGTGAGCCCTGAAATCATAAAAATCTTTGAAGAGAGTACAGGCAGTAATTTCTCTGACATCAGCCATAGCAACATCTTTCTTAGATAGGTCTCCTGAGGCAAGAGAAATTAAAGCAAAAATAAACTATTGAGATTACATCAAAATAAAATTTTCTGCACAGCAAAGGAAAAAATCAATAAAACTGAAAGACCAGCTACTGAATGAGTGAAGATATTTGAAATTACATATCCAATAAAGGGTTAGTATCCTAAATATGTAAAGAACTTATATAACTCAACACCCAAAAAAACATATAATCCTATTCAAAAATGAGCAGAAGACATGAGTAGTAAAAGAAGACATCCTGATGGCCGACAGACATATGAAAAGACGCTCATCACTCATCATCTGAGAAGTACAAATCAAAGCCACAATGAGATACCACCTCACACCTGTCAGAATGACTAGAATCAACAACACAAGAAACAAGTGTTGGTAAGGATGTGGAGAAAGAGGAACCATATTGCGCTGTTGGTGGGAATGCAAACTGGTGCAGCCACTGTGGAAAACATTATGGAGGTTCCTCAAAAAGTTAAAAATAGAACTACCCTATGATCCAGTAATCACACTACTGGGTATTTACCCAAAAAATGCAAAAACACTAATTCAAAGGGATACGTGCACCCCTACATTTATAGCCGCATTATTTACAATAGCCAAATTATGGAAGCAGCCCAAGTGTGCATCGACCAATGAATGAATTTAAAAGAAATATATATACATATATATATACACACACACACACTGAGATAAATATAGATATATATACATATACACACAATGAGATATATATATATATATCATTGAATATTATTGAATATTATTCAGCCATAAAAAAATCATGACATTTGCAATGGCATGGATGGAGCTAGAGAGTATTATGCTAAGCGAAATAAATCAGTCAGAGAAAGACACATACCATATGATCTCACTCATATGTGGAATTTAAGAAACAAAACAATCAAAGGGAAAAAGAGAGAGAGGCAAACCAAGAAACAGACTCTTGAATATAGAGAACTGATGGTTACCAGAAGGGAGGTGGATGGACGGATGGCTGCAACAGGTGATGGGGTTTAAAGAGTACACTTACCTCGATGAAAAGAATTTTTGTTGACTTTTTTTTAAAAAGCTATTTGTTTTCCTTTTCCTCAGCCCTTCTCTTCCTGAACAATTCAGTCATAACACCATTAGATGGGGAAAAGCATGGTAGGAGAGAACAGAATTTTGTTGGCCTGAGCAGGGTGAAGAAGGCATCCATCTTGGGAGAGTGGCTTATTGTAGAGAGTTATTTCTAAGAATTGAAAAGCGGGCTTCCTGGGTAGGAGACTAACCAGGTGAGGAGTATTGGGTTCTTTCTATTTGGTTGAAGGGAATGTCCACGTGGAGGCAGTGTGTGGCAGACTGGAGCAGGATTGTAAAATCAGAACAGGGTGAGAAACATGTCCATGCAGAAGGTTGCCAGCAATCTGAAGAGGGCACCTACATGGCTTTCAATGGATATGTATATAGAAATATACTTGTAAGTGTGTAAATGTATATACATGTGAGTACCTATATATGTGTGTGTGTGTCTGTGTGTCTGTGTGTGTATACACACAAATATTGCTTAATTCTTTCCACTGAAAGAGCCTGGGAGCTCAGTATCTCAATAGCAAGAAACATCTCTAGTGTCCATAGCCCGTCTTTTAAATACTATTTTTTTTTAAAAGATTTTATTTATGTATTCGACAGAGATAGAGACAGCCAGCGAGAGAGGGAACACAAGCAGGGGGAGTGGGAGAGAAAGAAGCAGGCTCATAGCGGAGAAGCCTGATGTGGGGCTCGATCCCATAACGTCGGGATCATGCCCTGAGCCGAAGGCAGACGCCCAACCGCTGTGCCACCCAGGTACCCCTAAATATTATTTTTGATCGAAAAGAACAAGAACTCCTTGGAGAAATGGCTGATTACATGGATGTGGCAGGTAAAGAACACAATGGGCCTGGAACATCTTGATGTGCCAGAAAACAAAGTGCTCAAAAAATGATGGAATACCAAAAGGACACAGAAGCCAGTCTGAAGAGGCTCCTACAAATCACATAGAGGACAATATAAGTATCAAAATAGATAATGATAGAACATGGTGTAATTGATTGAATTTAAAAAAAGAAAATATGATTCAGTATCTAAATTAATAAATACACAAATAAACATTTACATAGTTTCAAAATACCTACCCATAAAATACTTAATAGTTACAAAGGAAAAAGACATTGGAATGGCCTAGAATGCACCACCTTAAACAAATGGACAAAGAGGTCGTTGTAAGTAATGGGACAAATTGAGACTGTGTCACCTGATAGTATAAAAAGAGAATATCAAAGCAATGCTTCTGTGATATTGCTGCCAAAGATGCATAATCTGAATCCATTCAAGAAGAAATATCAGGCAAAACCAGATTGAAGGACACTGTAGAAAATAACTGAAAGATAGCTTCATTAAAGTCAAAGAAAAACTGAAGCATATTCTATACTGAAGGATAATAAGGAGATCTGACAGCAAAATGCAATACATGATTCTGACTGGAATGTCCTTTTTCTATAAAGATGTTGAATAACTGGTAAAAATTTATTGGGATCTGAGTTTAGATGGTAGTAATATGTCAGTGTTAATTTTCTGATTTTAATAATTGTATCTTGATTATGTAGGAAAATGTCTGTGTTTGTGGGAAATGTGCACAAAAGGTATTTGGGGTTATATTCATTTTCTACTTCTGTGTAACAGATTACCATGAATTCAGCAGCTTAAAGCAACTCCCCTTTATAGCTCATAGTTCTATAGATCAGTAGTCTTGGCTAGTTTCCTGTTTAGGGTCTAATAAGCCTGAAATGAAGGTGTTGATTGTCCTGGGCTCTTATCTGGAGGACCAGGAAGAATCTTCTTCCAACTTTATTCAGGTTGTTGGCAGAACTCAGCTCCTTGCAGTGGTAAGATTGTTATCCCCATTTCTATGATGACTTTTGACAGGACATTGCTCTCAGCTCCTAGAGGTTTCTTTGTGCTCCTTGCACTTGGTCCCTACCATCTTCAAACCCAACAATGGTAATTCATCCGAGCATTATCATGCTTTGAATTTCTCTGACTTTAACTTCTGTCAACAGCCAAATAAAGCTTTCTCCTTTTCAAGGGCTTGTGTGATTAGATTAGGCTCATGTGGGTGATCTCCTTTTTGCCGTATAATGTAACATAATGGTAGGAGTAAAACCAGGAGGCGAAAGTTGTAGGGGCCATCTTAAAATTCTGCCTACCATAGGGTGGATGGGCCATTAAACTAGCAATTTACTCTCAAATAATTCAGGGAAAATTTCTTTACACTGTCTTTGCAATTTTTCCATAATTTTGTGATTTTTCTTAAAAATGAAAAATTAAAAGTAAACATAAAAATCTATGCAGTGTAGTTTTGGTTCCAAGTAAGATGGAATACATTCTAACTCTTTTTAGTACTAAACACAGATATGAAAAACAGAGAGAATGCATGGTGCAGCTATTTGAGGTTTCCATAACATAATAAAAAATATGTAATGTCCAGTATACAAACCAAAATTACTCAGCATGTAAGAAATCATGAAATTCTCAAAAGCATGGAAAAAGGTAATCAACAGACACCTATGATAAGATGACAGATGCTGTAAATATTTGATAGACTTTAAAATGATTATTATAAAAAATGCCCAAGAGTCATCACTCTTAAAAACCTAATTAAAACTGAAATTATGAACCAAGAAATAGAAGATATAAAAAAGAATTTAATTCTTTATGAGCAAAGAAAGAGATGTTCCCCTAGAGCCTCCAGAAAGGAATACAGCTCTGCCAACACCTTGATTCTTGGCAAATGAGATCTATGTGACACTGACCTAGAGAAGTGTGAGGTAATATAAAATTTTATATTTAAAATAATATACTAAGTTTGTGGCAATGTTTTATGGCGGCAATAGAAAACTAATACAGAAGAGGAGGAAATACGTCCCAACTCATTTTACAATAACCAAATCAGAGAAATACAGTACAAATAAAGAAAACTAAGACTAGTATCCCTCATATTACAAGATTAAATTTCTCTCTCTCACACACACACAACCAAGTGAGGTTTATCCCAAGACTGAAAGGCTAATTCAATATTTGAAAATCAATCAAAGCAACCCACCACATTAAGAATCTAAAGGAAAGGGTGCCTGGGTGTCTCAGTGGGTTAAGTGCGTCTGCCTTAAGCTAAGGTCATGATCCCGGAGTCCTGGGATGGAGCTCCCTGCTCATCGGGGAATCTGCTTCTCCCTCTGCCCCTCACCCTGCTCTCATGTCCTCTCTCACTTTCTCTTTCTCAAACAAATAATAAATAAAATCTTTTTAAAAATTTTAAAAAGTGTCTAAAGAAAAAATACTACATGAGCATCGCCAAAGATGCAGAGAAATCTTTTGACAAAATACAACATCTATTAATGATAAAAACTTTCAGTTAACTATGAATAGAAGTCAACTTCCACAACCTGGTAAAGGGCTTCTACAAAAACACCCAGTCAACAGGTTTATGGTGAAGGACTGAATATTTTTCCTCAAGACTGGGAATAAGGCAAGCATATTCACTCTCAGCAGTCTCCTTCAACATCATAACGGAAGTCTTAGCCAGTGCAACAAGGCAAAAAAAGAAATAAAAAGCATACAGGTTGGAAAGTAAAAATAAAATTTTCCTATTGTGTGTCAACTATACTTCAATAGTAAATAAATAATTAAATAAAACGTTCCCTATTTGTGAATGACATTATCATCTATGTAGAAAATCCCAGGGCACCTGGGTGGCACAGTTGGTTGAGCGCCTGACTCTTGGTTTCACCTCAGATCATGATCTCATGGGTCATGAAATTGAGCCCCACATCTGCTCGGTGGGGAGTCTGCTTGAAGATTCTCTCCCTCTGCCCTTCCCTCACTTGCTCACTCGTGCACACGTGTGCCCACCTGTGCCCGTTCTTTTTCTCTCAAATAAAATAAATCTTTAAAAAAAAAGAAAATCTCAAGAAACATATATTGGAAAAGAAGAAATAAAACTAAAACAACGAGAAATATATAACCAAAAATATGAACTTCAATACCTACTTCACAACTTACAGAAAAATTAACTCAAAATGCAACATATATTTAAATGTAAGCTTACATTTAAATAAATTTTAATGTATTAAATGTAAATGTAAGACAAAAAAATATAAATTCTAGAAGAAAACATAAGAGAATATTTGTGTGATCTTGATTTTGGCAATGAGTTTTCAGGTATGACAATGAAAGAAGTTTTTAGGTATGATATCCATAAAAGAAAAAAAATGATAAACTGAACTTGAACAAAATCTTTGCTCTATAAAAGACACTGTTAAGAGAGTGAAAAGACAAGCCACACTGGGAGAAAATATTTGCAGATCACATATCTTATAAAAGACATATCTTGAATATTTAAAGAACCGTTAAAACACACTAAAAGAAAAAAAAAACCTCAATTAAGAAGTTGTCAAAATATCTGAACAGTCACTTAACCAAAGAAGATATCCAGATGGTACACGAGCACATATGAAAATCTGTTTCATATTGTTAGTCATTAGAGAAATGTGTATTAAAACCAGTGACGGAGCACCTGGGTCGTGCAGTCAGTTGAGCATCTGACTCTTGGTTTCTACTGAGGTTGTGATCTCCGGGTCATGAGATTGAGCCCAATGTGGGGCTCTGTGCTCAGTGCAGAGTCTGAGATTCTCTCTCCCTCTCCCTCTGCTCCTCCCACTCATGCTCTCTCTCTCTCTCTCTTTCTCCCTCTCTCTCTCAAAAAAAAATATTAAAAAAAACACAATGAGATACACCTATCAGAATGGACAAAATTAAAAAAAAAACAAAAAAACCTCCACAATTGCAAATGCTGGTGACGATGTGGAACAACAGGACTTCCCATGCATTGCTTTTGGAAATGCAAATGATACAGCTGCTTTGGAAAACACACTCACAGTTTAATTTAAAGTTAATCAGATGTACACTTACCATATGACCCAGGAATCCCACTTGTATGTATTTGTCCAATTGAATTTCAAATGTATATTCATACAAAAACCTGTACACAAATGTTCATAGTAGCATTATTCATAGTCACCAAAATCTGGAAACAATCCACCTTCAACAGGTGAATATATTAATAAACCTTGGTACATCCATAAAATGGAATACTACTCAGCAATAAAAAGAAACTCTTGTTTTACGAATACATTTGAAGCATTGTGCTTAGTGAATAAAGTCAGATCTTAAAGGCTACATATACTATGATTACAGTTACATGATATTTTGGAAAAGGCAAAACTATACAATCAGAATCAGATCAGTAGCTCCCTGGGATTGGGGGTGATGAATGTGACTAACAACAAAGGGTCTGCACAAGGAAATTTTTAGGGTGGTGGAATTCTTCTATATGTTACTGTGGTAGCTAATGTACATCCTAAAACCCATAGAACTATACACCACCACCAACGGTGACTATCTCCCTATGCCAGTGGTTCTCATTTTTTTCCCCACTAGGGGATATTTAGCAATGTTTACAGACATTTTTTTGTTCTCACTCTATGGAGGTGGGTGCTGTTGGCATCTGGTGGATAGAGACCAGGAATACTGATAACCACCTAACAAGGCATAGGACAGCCATCCCAAGAAAGAATGATCCAGCCCGAGATGTCAATAATGCCAAGGTTGAGAAATCCTGATATACGGAAAATGTTTAAAAATCATCGAGAATGTCGGGAGAATTCAGAATGGAATACAGACTGTAACAAATACATCTAACTGTATTAAAATTGTGGCTTAGTCCATTTGAGCTGCTATAATAAAATACTACAGACTGGGCGGCTTATAAATGACAGAAATTTATTTCTCACAGTTCTGGAAGCTTGAAGTCCATAATCAGGGTGTCAGCATGGTTGGCTTCTGATGAAGGCCTTTTCCTGGGTTGCAGATGGCTGATTTCTCACTCTGTCCTGTCATGGTGGAAGGGACTAGGGAGCTCTCTGGAATCTCTTATGAGAACACTAATCCCATTCATGAGGGTTCCACCCTCATGATCTAAGCACCTCTTAAAGGTCTTACCTCCTAGTATGATCATATTGGGCATTAGGATTTCAACATGTAAATTTGGTGGTTTGACCTAAGTAATTTTGGAAAACAATGTTTGGCTACTGCAAAGCTAAAGACAAAATGAACTGTATGACAGTTGGTGTATTTGTTTCTCACAGAGCATAGCATAGCAATTTATTACATGTATAGCAATACATTGCATCTATATGAGGGTTGAACAAATAAGTTAATATATATAACCAGAGCCAAGTTTCTCACTGTCAGAGAAAGACGTTGCACAGAAGAAAATATTTAGAGTTAGAGATAGCAATATGAACCTGTGTGTGTGTGTGTGTGTGCGTACAGAGATTAGTATAGATAGATTTACTAGCTCTGTCCACTGAGAGAGCCTAGACACAATGATGCCCCTTTAGCAATGAACACACATAGGGCCCAGATCTTGGTTTCTAAAATACTGTTTTCTTTTTTTTTTTTTTTAAAGATTTTATTTATTCGACAGAGAGAGAGACAGCCAGCGAGAGAGGGAGCACAAGCAGGGGGAGTGGGAGAGGAAGCAGCAGGCTCACAGCGGAGGAGCCTGATGTGGGGCTCGATCCCAGAACGCCGGAATCACGCCCTGAGCCAAAGGCAGACGCTTAACCGCTGTGCCACCCAGGCGCCCCATCTAAAATACTGTTTTCTAATAAAAGGAACCAGGACTCCTTGAAGGAATAGCTGATCCTAGGGCCAGAGCAGGGAAAATATAGGATTAATCTGGAACATCTTATAGTCCCAGAAAGTAAGGAAGTGATTTAAAAACAGTGTGAAAGTGTATTAGTTTTCTATTGCTACATAACAACAAGAATAACAGCTTAAAACAGAAGTCTAGGTAGGCTCAACTAGGTTCTTTGCTTACAGTCTCAAAGAAGCTGAAATTGAGGAGCCAATCAGCTTGGGCTCTGATCTGGAGACTATGAGAAGGAACATACTTCCAGTCTCATTCAAGGAGTTAGCAGAATTCAGTTCCATACAGTTGTAGGACTGAGATCCCTGTTTCCTTGCTGGTTGTTACCTGCAGTTTTTTTCAGCTTCTACAGAATTCCTCTGGTTCTGGCCACCTCCATTTACAAAGTCAGCAATGAAAAATTAAATCCATTTCATGCTTTCAATATCCTTGACTTTCTCTTCTCCTTTTCTTTTCTGCCTTCCTCTTCTGCCACCAGCTGGAGAAGTTTCTGTGCTTCAACAGTTCATGTGGTTATTTCGGGTCAACCAGGATAATCCAGGAAATTTTCCCAATGTTAAAGTCAGCTGACTGAGTATTAAATTACATCTGAAAAGTCCATTTACAGCAATACCTGGATTGGTGTTTTACTGAATAACCAAAACACAGGAATCTTGAAGGTGTCTTCAAAATTCTGCCTAACACATTGTGCATATCAGAGGGACATGAGCCAACCCAAACAAGCTTCTAATGGCCAAAACTGGATCCATTTGGAAAAAAAGATATCACTGAATTATACCCCAAAGAATAAAAACACCCATACTGATATAGATAAATGATAGATAGATAGATAGATAGATAGATAGATAGATAGATAGATAGATGATAGACAGATAGATTGAACTTTCTTACAGAATAATTCCAGGTAATAAATCCAGTCAGTATGAGGAATATAGAAAACCACCATTAGAACACCAAGGTAGTAATTATTGCACATTAGACCCACCGATGGATGCTAAATTTAATGAGTAAAACTTTAAGAGGAAATATTTAAGAAGAAATATTTGCATACCCTCAAAGTATCTCCCCTCCAAATTTTAATTAATTATTATTATTTTTTAAAAACACCCACAAATTCTTTGATACTTTTCCCCGCAGGAGGTGAAGTTTAATTCCCCTTCTCTTGGGCATGGGCTGGACTTAGTGACTCACTTCTAAGAAATAGAGTATGGAAATGGAGAAAGATCTTACGGAGGAAGAACTTGGCAGACATCATTTTAGCCAAGGAATCAAAGTTAACACCACCGCTAACAAATCATGTTGATACCATATCACATGAATCACATCACAGAATACCAGAGAAAAGGGCATATCACCTCTATGCTATTCTTCCCTAAATCCTGCAATCTCAATAATCATGAGAAAACATCAGACAAGCCCAAACTAAGGGACATCCTACAAAATAGCTGACCAGTACTCTTCAAAAATTGTCAAGGTCATGAAACTAAAGAAAGAACAACTGTCAGAGAATGTAGGAGAACAAGGAGACGTGATAACTAAATACAGTTAGTATCCTGGACTGAATCTTGGAGCAGAAAAAAAGGACTATGGGGAAAACTTGTTGACATTTGTATAAAGTGTTTAGTTAATAATATTGAACTAATGTTAATTTATTAATTTTTATAGGTGAAATATGTTAATATTAGAGGAATCTGGTTGAAGGGTATACAGGAACTCTCTTCTATAAAATTATCTTCTTCTCACAACTCTTCTGTAAAATTATTCCAAAATAAAAAGGTTTTTTTTAATGTTATTATCAGTTTACTTAATTCTTGTGAGATCTTATAAAAAAAGGAAGATAAAAACTTATAGTCAATTTACAACATTTAATCAGAAGTCTCCTTAATTTTTTTGATTTGCTACATAGTATTTCTTTCCATACGTGTATAATAATGTATTGAGCCAATACTCTATTCATGCCTATTTGTGTTGTTTTCAAGTTTCAGTATTATCATTATTGCTGTAATTGACATTCATATACAAACCTCCCCCTTACAAAAGTGTGGTTATACATTACTCCCACCAGCAACATATGCTAGTTCTATTTACTAACACCCAAACACAGAATCTTATCAGTCTTTCTAATCTTTTCTGATTTGATAGGCAAAGGAAGGGTTTATTTTGTTTTCATTTATATTTCTTCCATTATTAGTTGAGTTTCCATTTGTTTATTGGTCCTTTATGTTTTCCTTATTGTAAATTTCCTATTCATATCCTTAGTCCTGACAAGAAGAAGAATAAGATGAAGTAACCCTTTCTAAGAGAGTTATTTAAAATGGGACCAACCAGGAAAACATTGAAGAGGTGGGGCTTATGCACGTCTTCTGTCTCAAATTCTCAGAATTTTTGCTTAACTCCGCTAAAAGCCAAGGCATCTGTTATATGTTAAAATGGACATAAACAGACTTTCTGCCCAACACTAGCCCTAGCAACCAATCATACATGGGTTAGTATAACTGTAGAAATACCAGCACCAATCGCATTTTCTTCAAAACAATTTATGTAAATCCCCTCATTTCTCTTTAAAAACTCTAACCTCCTTTATCTCTCTGGAACATGCTTTTGATTTTAGTCAAATCTGTGTCTCCTGGATTGCAATCCCTAGGACCCCAAATAAGCACACATATTTTATTTTGCAGCTTCCATTTTTATTTTTTGTTGGTTGGAAATCCATTTTGCTATTGAGTTGTAAGAGCTGTTCAAATATTAAGGTCAACTCCAAATCCGTAATACATGTTGGAAATATTGCATTGCATTGTATGTTTTTTGTTTCATTTTGTTTTGAGTTTATTTGTATTTTAACATGCTTTATAATATTATTTTGTTTTAAAGCATTTATAATAATCTTCATGGAATTTTCTGATTGTAATGATGCATGTATATAGCAGAAAAAAAAGAAAAATAATTGGACATGTTAATAGTAAAAAACATTCAAATACTGGGAGTGGTAACAACTTTTTAAATATTCTACTTAAAAGCCATTGAATTGGCACTGAGGATGCAACACGACATAGTTGTTAAAAACTGCAACTTTAGATATAGGCAAATTGAGTTAAATCCTTACATTGCACATGAAGGGAAGGAACAATTCCTCTCTACCTGTAGGGTTCTTCCAGCTAGACTAAGAATTAGATTTTCACAAGACAGATCAACAGGAGAAAAAAATGTTTTATTACATGTGCACAGAGCGCCCATAACGAAATTGTGACCTAAAGAAATGACCAAGGAAGGCAGTTGTTATACTTTTTAGACAAAGAGCCAATAATTCTGTGAGGGATTGACGGGACAAAGAAAACAATTTTGGGAGCTTCAGTTAGTAAGGAATTCTAAGCAGAATTTGGGCAGGGATAATTAGTTAGTAAAAAGTCACAAGGGCTGTTCATACAGCCTTCTCAGCCAACTGGGTGGCTCAGTTGGTTAAGCATCTGCCTTTGGCTCAGGTCAGGATCCCAGAGTCCTGGGATCCAGCCCACATTGGGCTCCCAGCTCAGTGGGGAGTCTGCTTCTCCCTCTCCCTCTGCAGCTCCCATTCCTTGTGCTCTTTATCAAATAAATAAATAAAATGTTCAAATAAAATGTTTTAAATTAAAAAAAAAAGAAATTGCTCCCAAAGTAAAGAGTGGTATATTCTTGCCATGATGGTGTGTTTGCTTCATATGTGTAAGATATCTAAGTAGTAATGTACCTTATTAGGCACTAGGCATGTAGTAGGCCAGGATAAAAAGAAAATGTCTCTGTTTTAACTGAGCATGATATATGGGGAAATAACGATGCTTTACACAGTACTTCGCTTTAGAGACTGATCTGTGGGATATAGACTGTGTGGGATAGAGTGAGGGATACAATGTTTTAGCTTGGACTTAAAACCCGTGCCACCCTATAACTACTATGTTCAGGTAAGTCTCCTGACCTGCGTTAAAAAACAAAATTCAGCCTAGTAAATTTGAAGATATAGTAAGCAGGACAGTGAGACAAGGAAGTTATTAGCAAAAGAAAGGATCGGTTCAGGCAACATCACCTTCCTTTGGGGGTAAGAGCAGAGGGTCTTATTAAGCGGATTACTTCATCTTTCTTGAGGGGATAGAGAGGGCCCATGTGACAAATTACCTCTTCTCTGCTGACCAGAAAATTCCTGACTGACCAGTTAAGACTACATTACTACATTTCTGAGGAAGGTTGAAACTGCAATTAAGTTAGGTATTAAGCCCCAGTTTGGTGACCTGGCCTGGCATAATTGACTCTATTTGGGGCCTGTGGTTTTTTATTAACACCTGGAAGAGTGGCCCTAATAGGGGAATATGTAATGATTTCAACTTAAGGAAACAGGAAAATAGGGCTTTGTGGAGAGTAAGGAACAATCCTCACTACAGCACGATACCTGTTGCTCAAATTTATCTCCTGTCCTAGGCCCCTAGCCCCCAGGGCATTCATCATGGAAAAAAAAGGCCTGTAAGTTAAAATGGCTTTTTGTATGTATGTATGGCATCAGTTCCCAAGCCACACTGGGGCAGTACCCATCTGGGTAAGTGTAATATTAAAGTGGAAGGAAGCATATTCTCCACATTTACTTAGGGATATAGAAGGACTTTGGTCTACCAGGGACTCCAGATAAATCAGTAAGATTTGTACTATCTCGAGGACTCTAAAACATCCTCAGGAGTGCGAAGCAGAACATGGCAGTTTCCAGGGTAAGGCCCCTGGTGGATAGCATAGTAGCAGAAGAACGGAAGAGTGGGCAACCCCCTCTGCTGTCTGGCCTTGTTTCTCAGCAAGGGTGTCATAAACCTTGGATATTACCTCCATCAATAACTGAAGGAAATCTGAAGAGATCTGAGGTTCTGCATGTGGGTGGGGTGAAGGAGGTAGCCAAACACAGCAGCTCATTTCATACATATTACTTCATTTGATCTACTCAGCAGTCCTGTGAGACATTTTCCCCATATTGCACATAAAGGGCTAATTACGAAATTAATATATCTGCAATAATGGCCTAGCTGATACTTCTAGCTAAAGGATTCAAATGTCACTTGAAATTTATCATCCTTTGAAAAAATTTTTTCAAGTATTTGTTAGCTGTTCCATACTGTCTTTATAAGAAAACTGACCTGCTATTTTGATAATTTTTTATTTTATTTCTATTTAAACTTTTTATTAATTTTTATAATACAACTAAAACATGTTGTTTTGGAAAAATGAGAAAGTACAGATACACAAAAAATACAAAAGGAAATTAAAATTTCCCATGAGTCTGACCCTTAGAGAGGAACCAGAATTATTAAGCTTTTCGTGTACATCTTTTCCAACTTTTTCTATGCGTATATGGAAAGTACAAACATACTTATTTTAAATTGAGATATCATATATATGTATAGATACAGATAGTCATATATATATATATTTACACATATATACACTATTTTTCAACCTACTTTATTCACAGTACGATATGTAATGACTTTTTTTCTATGCAATTTGGAGAAATCCCCTACTAAAATGCAGGCTTATGTATAAAGTCACAAAACAAAATCCAATGAGATATTGGTAACAAAGGAACATCTAAAACCAGTACTATCAAAAGGTTAAAAATAGGTTGAGCAAAGTTATACGTAGAAAATGCAACCAAAATAAAAGTTGGGCTCTAATTATATAAGAAAAAAATTGAAGGTAAAAAACGTTAAATGGGATAAGGCTGCTTCCTGGACTGCGTTTCCTTCCAGTGCATTATTCTAAATTTATTTCTTAATCTTTTTATCTCTTCCAGACACCTTTCTATCTCATCTCCTCCTCCCCCTCCTGCCCCTTCATCATTATTGGCATGTCTATTGGGTGCTTGCTCCTGGCTATTATTTCCTCTAGCTTCCTGGCCTTCACCTCCTTTCAGAGGTAACTCTACACTCAACCTTTCCTTCATTTCTCGGTAGGTATTTTCCATGTCAAGATTTGTTTTTCCTTTTTCTTCTTTGAATTAAATTACTGTTAGGGAGGAAACGTTGAATGTGTATTGTACATTCCAGCACCCATATGCTTTCTTGAATCAAGGAAATGGGTGCAAAGGCCTCACCCTTCCTCTAATTCACTCCTCTCTTCAGGTTCTTGTCTTTCTCCCACACCTGAAAGGCCAGTTTAGATTTCCTCATTCTCTTGCAACAATTTCCCATTTAGTCCTTTCTATGGTCCTTTCCCTTGACTGAATGAGATACAAGTAGGAGCAGTGTGGCGTCCTCATCATATTCTTGCCTGAGCCGTATCCAGCCTTTCACCCCTCACCCTAGAGCTCCAGGCCAGATCACTGTGTCATACCAACCTGCCCAAATTCTAAGCAGTTCCTCCTCCAGTTTCCTTTCTTGGACTAAGACAGGCCTAATGGATATTTAGATCTGCAGACAGATGAGAGTGTGCAGTACTGAAGTGCTTGGTGGACAGACCAGAATACAAGACAAAAGCCTCTTTCAAGATTAGCCACCCCATCTCCTGAAATCTCAAAAGTCCTCCTTCTTGTCCTGCCTCACCCTCATCCCCAGCCATGAAGTGCCCACCATATTGGAATAGGGAAATTGTTTTAATGATTTCTTAGTTTCTATTCATTCACTGTGTGCTCTCTACATAACCATTTGTTTTATCTCCTCCATCTTCATCTTGAGGCTTATCTCCTTGTGTTTATCTACCGCTTCCCTGTAGCCAGGTTGTGAAAGAAGCAGGTTATTTTCAAACTATCCCCAGGTCTCTATGCCCCTCCTGATCTTTCTCCAGCCCTTCCTTCTATCCCCAGTCCCGTCGTTTTTATTCCAAAATGTTGAAGAGGCATAGAGCATACAGGCCCAAAACAGCTTCAGTCTTTGCCCTCCTTCCCTTTCACGCACACCCCTTTACACCACATCCACCAACACAGTGCTGGTCCAGTTGCCTACACAGACCTGCTTTGTTCTGGGGAAATGTGTTCCTCCCTGTCCTGCTCTGCACCAGATGCCAGCCTGCCTCAGTGGAAAAGCGGGTATTGCAGACAAAAAGACCTGGACAAGAGGGATTTTTGCTCCCCTTAGTTCCTGGTCATATGAGGGCCTTGCATCACTTCAGAGCTTGTCCCCCACCCCAGCTCACTCCTAGCCTCCACCCCACCTCTCATCTGGCAGGCAGTGCAGCTGGAACCCCTACTGTAGCCCTGCCAACATACATACTCACAAAGCACCCCCCCACGCATGGAGCGTCATCATGAACTTCCCTACCATTCATTCCTGTCCATGCTAATCTGAGGGGCTACTATTGGTTTCACTGCCTTAGGTTGGAGTTTGCTTTTCTCTGGTTGCTAGTGAATGTCTCCATCCACTCCCCATCCCTGCTTTAGCCAGGCCTTGGATTTTCTACTTTTCTCTCTTCTACCTCTTGTTACCTGCCTCTCCTGCTACCTCCTACCCGCCCCTATCTTCCCTCTCAGCCACCAGTGCCCACCTTGCTTTTGTCATGCAAGGTGGCGGGGATCTAAAGTGTGGTTTTTGCTAATTCTCAATATTTTTCTGCATAATTGTTTAATCATTAATACAGTAAAGTTATTTTCATTTGTGAAGAGAATAGTTGTTTGTTTGTTTTTTAAGATCTTTAACATTCCACTAGGTCAGATTCAACTTTAGCTTAACTTTTTTTTCCCATTTCTTGGTCATTGGTTGTTTTAAATTTTACTTTAAAAACTTTAGAAAGATGGGATGCCTGGCTGGCTCAGTTGGTAGAGCGTGTGACTCTTGATCTCAAGGACATGAGCTTGAGCCCCATGTTGGGCATGCAGCATACTTAAGAAAAACCACAAGGGATTTAAAAAACATTTCAAGTTTATGACCTACTTAAGGGTAGCTTATCATTAACATTGTAACTATAATTCACTTCCATGTAAATGATACCTGAAATTTTTTAAGAGGACCGGGAAGGAGAGAGATCTTAATGGAAATTAAGCACTATTAAAGTAGAAGTAGATTTTGCTACCATCTCACATCCTCAACAAGTTGCATATTGACCTGTTTGTTCCCCAAAATATATATACAACACACACATACACATACAGCAGTCCAAATAGACACATTTTTTATTAACAGTGCAAGCTTTGGAACCAAGCTTCCACATGCTCTCAAAGATTGCTGAAATGAGCTGAACAATCTAATATAACTCCTACAAAAAATTAGCATCTCCACATTAAAAATGTTTGTTAATTAAACAAATAATAGTTGTAAATCATACTTACACACATGGATCTCCAAAACTACCATTTATGAAGTACTTACTAGGTACCAGGGGCATTAATTAGATATTTGCCTTTAATCCTCACAACCATTCTTTGATGGATGCTCTGTTATTGTCCCAATTTTACAGATAGAGAAACTTAGGTATATCGTTTAAATAGCTTGCCCAAAGTCACACTGCTACTAAGGGTAGAGATGAATTTGAATCCAGATCTGTTTGACACCACCACTTGTCCTCAAAGCCAATAAGCTCTAAGCCCCCTGAAATATTGGTATCCGGAGTTCTTTCACAGACTTCTTGTTCTCAGAATGAAAAGGTTTTAGTGTTTAGGTTCCTATTGCTGCTGTAACAAATTGCCACAAACTTAGTGGCTTAAAAGAACAGAAATGTATTTACTTACAATTCTGGAGGCCAGAACTCCAAATTTTGAGACCTACAGGGCTAAAGTCAAGGTGTTTTCAGGTCTGATTCCTTCTGAAGGATCCAGGGGAGAATCCATTCCTTTCCTTTTCCAGCTTCTGTTTGCTGCCAACGTTCCTTGGCTTGTGGTTGCACCATTTTAATTTCTGCTTCCGTTATCACGTTGTCTTTTCATCTTCTGACATCAAATCTCCCTCTCTCTTTTAAGGACTCTTGTAATTACATTTAGGAGCCACCTCCAGGATCATCTCCCCATCTCTAGATCTTTAACTTAATCACATCAGCAAAATCCCTTTTACCATATCAGGTAAAATTTACCTGTTACAGGGATTTAGGGCCTTGATATCTTCAGGGAACAATATTTGGCCTACCACAATGTTCAGATTTACACTGTCATATAAACATTGGCTCCCAAATCTGTGTCTCTACCATATACCTTTCTTTTGAGCTCTTTTGCTATTTCATCCAACTTACTTTTGGACTTTGCCACCTAAATGCTCTACCTTGAACTAAATGCCTTCTCTTTCAGTTCTTCTTTCTCCACACCCAAAATCTCTCTCTCTTGGACCTTTATCTAAATTAATGCATAAATGAAAAGACTTTCCATGCTCATGGATTGGAAGAAAAAATATGGTTACAATGTCTATACTACCCAAAGCAATCTATACATTTAAACAATCCCTACCAAAATACCAACAGTATTTTTCACAGAACAAAAACAAACAATCCTAAAATTTGTATGGAACCACAAAAGACCCTGAATAGCCAAAACAATTCTGGAAAAGAAATGCAAAGCTGGGGTATCACAATTCTGGACTTCAAGTTATATTACAAAGCTGTAGTAATCGAATCAGTGTGGTATTGACACAAAAATAGACACATAGATCAAAATGGGTTAAAAAACTATGTGAGACCTGAAATTATAAAAATCCTAAAAAAAGAGCACAGGCAGTCATTACTCTGATATCAGCCCTAGCAACATTTTTCTAAATAGGTCTCCCGAGGCAAGAGAAATAAAAGCAAAAACAAAACAAAACAAAAAAAAACCAAAAAACAAAACCAAAAAAACAACTATTGGGATTACATCAAAACAAAAAGCTTCTGCACAGCAAAAGAAACAATTAACAAAACTAAAAAGCAACCTACTGAATGGGTGAAGATATTTGCAAATGATATATCCAATAAAGGGTCAGATCCTAAATATATAAAGAACTTATACAACTCAACACCCAGAAAACAACCCAATTGAAAAATGAGCAGAAGACACGAACAGACATTACTCCAAAGAAGACATCCAGATGGCCAACAGACTCGTGAAAAGATGCTCAACATCACTCATCATCAGGGGAATGCAAATCAAAACTACAATGAGATATCACCTCACACCTGTCAGAATGGCTAAATCAACAACACAAGAAACAACAGTGTTGGCAAGGATGTGGAGAAAAAGGAACCCCTGTGCACTGTTGGTGGGAATGCAAACTTGTGCAGCCAGTGTAGGAAACAGTATGGAGGTCCCTCAAAAAGTTAAAAATAGAACTACACTATGACCCAGCAATTGCACTACTAGGTATATACCCAAAAAATACAAAAAACACTAATTCAAAGAGATACATGCTCCTTTATGTTTTTTGCGGCATTATTTACAATAGCCAAATTATAGAAACAGCCCGAGTGTCCGTCAATACATGAATGGATAAAGGAGTGATAAATATATTTATGTATATATATGAATATTATTCAGCCATGAAAAAGAATGAAATCTTGCCATTTACAACCACATGGGTGGAGCTAGAGAGCATTATGCTAAATAAAATAAGTCAATCAGAGAAAGACAAATATCATATGATCTCACTCATATGTGGATTTTAAGAAACAAACAAAAAAGAGCAATGGAAAAAGAGAGAGAAAGAGAGATAAATCAAGAAACAGACTCAGAGCTATAGCAAACAAACTGATGTTACCAGAGGGGAGATAGGTAAAATAGGTGATACAGATTAAGAAGTGCACTTGTGATGACCACTGGGTGATGTATGGAATTTTTGAATCACTATGTTGTGCACCTGAAACTAATATAACACCATATGTTAACTATCCTGGACTAAAATAAAATAAAATAAAATAAAATAAAATAAAATAAAATACCAGGATTCAACTAGTTCCCTAAACCAGGCTTTCTTTCTTAGTGTCCACATCCAAACAGTTGCCAAGACCTACTGTTTATACCTCCCTTAAACTGCTGTAACAGCCTCCATTCTGGTCTTTCCACCTAAAGTATTGTCCTTATCCGATAAAAAGATGATTCCTGAATCTCATATGGAAAGATATTACATTCCATAATCCTTAAAACAGCTCTATGAAGTCAGCATAACTTTGGGAAATCCTCATTCTACTTTTTACCGAATTCTCAAAGACAAAAAAACCCTAACAAGTAGAGAACATTTTTATATATTTTCATATCAGCTTTTAGCTGTTATTGGAGATGAACTCCATTTGGGGAGTGTTTAGAAGATTGGTATAAAATGTGGTTCTTGGAGGGCAACTTTATGTACACCACTATACTATAGTCCTGATATGTTTCTAGTCTGAATCCAGTTTCACCTTTGGATTTTGTGTAAATACAGATTACATTACTCTTATTTTGGATTATTTTGCTTTACTTTCATCCTTGCTGCATCCTCACACCCCCTGTTACTCCATTCCTACCATTGTTATATTTCCTTCCTCACACTGAGCACTTGCTCTAGGGCTCCTGACCACTCTTTTCTTCCTGCACTGGATGGTGATTGAATGAGACAGGCCCAACCTTGGTCTCTGTGACTTTTTTTTTTTTTTGATACTTTCCCTACTGGCAAAGCAGTTCACATAAGTCTTTCTACATCAAGATCTGATATAATACCTTCAGGTTTTCTTATTAAACGATATTCTTCTTTTTGTCTCAATGTCCTAAGGTTGTTTCCAGTCCACTTTTATTGGATACTTAGATGTTGTCAAGCTCCTCTCTTCTTCCCACAAGAATCTGATCATATCCATAGTGTGTAGATATTGCTATTTTAACTTTTACAAAAAAAGTCTTTATGACACATGGTGATCTGTCCCAACAAGTTGGCCTCTGGAATGGTTTCTTAAACTACTGCCAGAACTAGAGTTCAGCCAGCTGCCCCTGTCTTTATGTTCCTCTAAAGTTGTTTGCATAATCTATCACCTCATGTTTGCCAATAACCAAATCTGTCAATCTTGATTCTAGAGTCTCATTTAGCAACCTTGTCTTCTGGAGGGCTGAGCAGATATCTATGCCTTCCCCCATCCCACTATAACTAACTTTTTATTTTGAAAAGTTCAAACCTAGAAAGTATTCTGAAAATAATAAACTGAATGCCTATATACTCTTAATCCCTTCACCTAGATTAGATTCACCAATTAATACTTTGCCAATTGCTTTCTCTCTCATGTTACATATTTATTTTCTTTCTTTTTTCATTGCCGAACTATGTTAAAGCTAATCACAGAATGATAATACTTCAACATTTTATCTCCTAATAATAAGGACAGTCTCCTAAACAAATACAATACAATTGTTGCATTCAGGGAATTTAGCACTGATGTAATACTATTTTCTTATCTACCGTCCTTATTCAAACATTGTATTTGTTACATCTTTTAATCTCTTCTAATCTAGAATAGTTCTCTCGCCTTCTTTCTTTCATGACATTGACATTTTGGTGAGAATGTGGAGCAACTGAATTCTCATACATTGAGTACAAAATGTTACAACCGATTTGAAAAACTGTTGGCAATTTCATGTAAAATCAAACAGTCGCCTTTTCTTTGCCCCAGCAGCTCTACTCCTAGATATTTACCCAAAAGAAGTAAGAACACTACACGCAAAAAACTTACACAAGTATATTCATAGCAGCTATATTTATAATAGACCAAAAAAACGGAAACAACTCAAATGTCCAAAATATCTGAATAGATAAACAAATTGTTGTATATTCACACTATGGAAAAGGACAGGAAACTTTTTGGAGTCATGGAAATCTTTTCGGAGTAATGGAAATGTCCTATTTTACACACAATTATATACACTTAAGATCTGTGCATTTCACTGTATGTAAATTTTACCTCACTTTTTTTTTTTTAAAGAGTGTAAATCAGAATAGAGACATCATAAAGGTAGGAACTTTCTTTTGTTCACCTGTGTCCTAGGGCCTAGCCAAGGGCCAGGGCACTTAGTGGGAGCTCAATAAACAACAGGGGTAGGGGGATGGGGGGTGAAGGAAGCAGACCTTGAAAATCATCTACATCAATGGTTGTCAAATGTGTAATGTAGACTTTGACTTTCAACCCTAGATGTATAGGTATGTCTTGTACCTGAAACCTTATATCATTAATCCACTTCCTAGGTTACTAAGAATCCTTTTGATCAATTACAAGTGTTCTGAAATTTAAAAATAAAAGTCTATTACAACAAAACTTTTTCTGACTCTAAACCTGTGCTTTTCCAGCTTTTTCATACTGCCTCTGTTTTACATGGTGTGCCTCAGGATTAAGGGATAAACTGGCTAAGTGATGAGTACGTGTCCATGCAGGGTTATGCGCATGTAGTTGGATAACATTTATCTTAGCCCATATGGCCAGTATCTGCAGACTGTTGAATATAGAGTCTCAGGAGAAAAGTCTGGGCTGGATAAACAGATTTTTGGCTAGCACAGTCTGATACACAGTGAGCATCCAGCGAATATTTGTTGAATGAGTCAATAAATGAAATGCAAATTTGGGAGCTCTGGCAAATACAGCTGAGGGTACATCCTGCCAGTATTTTTCTATAATTGTGTATTTTTAAAAACAGAAGTAGGAATCCGTTTCATAATGTTCTTTGAAAATTATGTTTATTGTTATTTTATTTTTGAGAAATTAATATCACTTTGTAGGAGAATATTTAGAAAGTAGTTATGAAATGCCACCTTGTGACCCAAGACAGAAATAGAGCATTTCTCACAAGGGAGAGTGGCATAGACAGGGGTAACTTCTCAGCTAGTACCCTCAGAGGTCTGACACATCAGGTTCTTCTCAGAAGTAAGATGGAACAGAAAGAAAACAAGGAACTGGAAGAGCCAACAGGCCCCATCTCAGCTAAAAGGATAGGAGGAATAGAATTACACTACTTTCACCTTTATGATCCTTTTCTAATTATAAAAACCCCAGATGGGGTGCCTGGGTGGCTCAGTTAAGTGTCTGCCTTCAGCTCAGGTCATGATCCCAGGGTCCTGGAATTGAGCCCTGCGGTCCCACCCCCTGCTCAGCGGGAAGTCTGCTGCTTCATCTCCCTCCCCCCCTTTGTGTTCTCTATCTCTCTCTCAAATAAATAAATAAATAAAATCTTTTTAAAAAAAACTCCACATGTTCATTGAAAAAGTTAAAACTGGAAATACAGAGAAAGATAAAGATGAAGTTATAAATTTCCCATAATAATACCATTTAGAAATATTCATTTCAGTTTCATATTTCTCTTTAACCTCTGTGTGTGTGTTGCAGTTGGCTTTTTCATGAAACAGTATGATGGTTAGAAACAGCTTTCCATGTCAAAGAGCTGTTTCTACATCATATTTTGTAATTAATGAAAGTAAGATTGTCTTCTTGATTTCAAATTTTCAGGCAGGTAACTAAATAAATTGGAAATGTGGAAGAAATTTCTTTTTTCGTCCTACAACACACAAAAGGGACCAGAGTGCATAAACGCTGTAAATGTATATAGGATTCAATTATTTCTTTTGTAATTGCAAATGAACGACAGTTATTCCATTTAGTTTATGTACTATATGCTTCTTTCATGCAAGGGATAAGTTTGAATGAAAAAAACGAGAATAGACTTTTCCTTTGGAAGGATGATATGGAGTCAAGGAAGCACAGACTTTCTGAGTCCATGTATTAGTATTATCTCAGGATCATCTGTTGATGATGGTGATGATGATGATGATGACGACACTTGATAATGATGATCAAAGATCTAACATTCTCTGAAGGTCTGTTGCATGCCAGGAATTTCATATAATTTTCTGCTTTACTTCCCACAACAGTCTTATGGGTTTATACTCATTTTGGAGATGAATGAACCAATCCGGGCTCACACTTCTTATAAGCAGAGAATCCAATTCTAGCCAGTGCTTTCCCATTAAATTGGTCTCATGCTTTCAGAGGATGGGTTTCCAGGGCTTGCCCACTGATCCTTAGAAATCTACATAGTCTGGCCTGGGCCTAACAGGAATCCTTTGAATATTCATTCACTACCATCCCTTGATGATGAAGATGATGATGACGATAATAATGATGATGATGATAACAGCAATGATGGTGGTGGAGAGGAAATTTTTTCTTTGATCTAAGAGTTCTATTTCCATGAATGGCCCAGTTTCAAAGATAGTAGGTGTCCTCCAAGAAAAAAAAAAGATAAGTGATTAATGCAACGTTACATGTTGTAAGGGGAAGAGCCCAGATTGGAACCCAAGTTTTTCTGGCTCTAAGATCTTACACTTAACCACTTTGCCTTCCTAAACCCAAGAATTTGAATTGTATCTTCACCTTATTGCCCAACCAGTCTTTCAGGATATTAAAAAAAAAAGTAATAATTCCTCAGATAACAGACCTAAAGAGCAAGGGTCATAATTGCTTCCTCCACCATCAATGCTTTCAAAAGCATCTTCCTACCAATTCACAGATTGACTGCCCTGGCCCCCAAGTTGGAGGCTGGGTCTGCAGTGCAAGGGTGTTGTTCAAACAGAAGGTGACACGCCCTTTCTCCTGAACTATAGGACCACATGCTTTTGCAAGCTTCCTTTACCTGGGGTTTCCTATAGCCCTGAGCCTGGGCTCTTGCAGACATCAGAAGTACTGCACCGGGCACGCACAGAGCTAAAGCTATCATAGAATCACACCAACAAAGGCACTTCTGGGAGTCTGAGCAAGGTAGGTGGGAGAGGCACGAGGGAGGTCTTGTCTGAGATCTGTCCCCGTTTTCACTTCAACTGTTTTGGGAGTTACTTCATTGGACTCTGAGAGAAGGGTCAGCCTCTTCTGCTTTATCTCCAAGTTACCTGGTCAGACCCAGTTGAGACAATTGCTTAGCCAAAGACTATCATGACCCATGTTTCCAGTTAGGAATCTTTGGGGCTTTATCTCTTCCCTCACACCAAGTTCTCCAAAAGAGAAAGGGAGAAAGAAAGAAAGGCAAAGTGCTCTGACCTGCAGTGAGGACAGTTTTTGTCCTCCTACTATGTCCAGGACAGCCCAGTCATCCACTTAGGAGAGTCTATGTCTGCTTCAGGCTGGAGCGGAGAAACCATAGTCAGACTCACCCTGAGGAGGAGTGTGACTTAGGTGAGCCCTTCCACATCCTACCTGAACACTACCCCTCTGAGCACCAGGAGAATGGATTCATCCTGTCTTGTTGAACAGGTAGGGTTAGCCCCTGGAAGTTCATCTCCAAACAGAGTCCAACCCCACTGACATCCATCAGGCTGTTGCAACCTTGAAGAATGGTCCTGAGACATGAAGATCCCCCAAAATGACATCACACAATGAAAAAACAAAAACAAAGCCAAAGGGCATAGGACTGGCTCACCATTTTGTGTGCTGATCGCAAAAAGAGAACTTGAATACATTTTACGCATATTGGAAGGAGTGAATGCATGGCCAAATATGGTGTTCAGTCAAGAAAAGTGCACCTAGGGGCGCCTGGGTGGCACAGCGGTTAGGCATCTGCCTTCGGCTCAGGGCGTGATCCCAGCATTCTGGGATCAAGCCCCACATCAGGCTCTTCTGCTATGAGCCTGCTTCTTCCTCTCCCACTCCCCCTGCTTGTGTTCCCTCTCTCGCTGGCTGTCTCTATCTCTGTCAAATAAATAAATAAAATATTTAAAAAAAAAAGAAAAGTGCACCTAATATTACATTCCTTCGTCTTTTAATCTTGTATTTCTTTATTAAAGGACATCTTTCAAATTTTATGTATTAATCTGTCAGTCTTTTCGTCATTAAAAAGATAAACACAGTTATAGACCTCTACTGTCTGAATTTCAGTAAACATTCTCCAAAATTGTCTTCTAATTAAAGTTTGTATTTGTAATAATGGAAAGCATGCTGTATATACCAGTCATCCTCATGCTGCAATGTGTATCATAATCACCTAGAGGAGCTTGCTGTTACTTCCATAGCTCACCTCCAGTGAGTGAGTCCTAGGGTGGGCCCCAGAAATCAGTATTTTATTATTTTATTTTTTTTAGATTTTATTAATTTGTCAGAGAGAGAGTGCACAAGCAGGGGGAGGGAGAAGCAAGCTCCCACTGAGCAAGGAGCCCCATGAAGGACTTGATACTGACTTGAGCTGAAGGCAGACGTTTAACCGACTGAGCCCCCCAGGGATCCCCAGAAATCAGTACTTTGAAGATGCTCCCCAAGGCGGTTCTAACGCAAGTGATTATGCAAGACTTTGGTGAAACATTTGGAGTGCAGTCTATTTTGTGCACTTTCTTTTTGGAATTGCTTGCCATAATACTAGAGAAATAAAAAACTTGTGGAAGACTATTGAGTCAACAGCAGAATATGGATAACACCAGCTCCTTAGTAACAATTAAATCAAGAAACCAATTAAATATTAAAACATATCTCAGTTAAACACAAGTATGTAGGACTATCAGGAGGAAAAGTTGTTCTGTAGGGGAAATAAATACAATTCCTAATATTTACATATTAGCCTTTCTACTAGCAGATTTATAGTTCATAGTGCCTTTCCAAGTTTTTTTTTCAGTTTAACTGGGGATGGGATAAGGTGAAAGGAACTATTCCCTTAGATCAGTTTCCTCTACTGCTGTGTGCAACTTATGGATATTTAGTCTTCTGAACCAGGGCAGGCCTGCCAGGAGCCTTCACGGATGGATCATCTCACAAGAGAAGGAAGACAAAACCTTAGTCCTTAGACCTAAGGCAACTCTGACCACAGCTTTTTTTTAATTCAAACTTGTACCTTGGCAACTCCCAAAATGGCCTCACCATGTCTGACTCCTACTTAGAGGAGGGGTCCTGGGTTTGAAAACAGAAGAGGCTGTTTTGCTAAGAACCCTGCAAGGCATTGTGGCCCAAGCAATCCTAGAGGAGTCTCACCTGTGTTAAGGGTCACTAATGAAGCAGGGAGGATTCAGAGGACAGAGTGGGGGTTTGACCCACTGGGGACTCCAGGAAAGTGAGTGGGTTTTGGCACCCGAGGACTCCGGTGCACCAGGAGCAGTGAGGGCCAGCAGAGAGCAAAGGACCTAGCAGATGAGGCAGCAGTGCCCAGGTGTGGCAGAAGCCAGGGGAGGAGGGTGGGGCTCGACAGCAGATTGACTGGCATGAAGCCCCCACCACCCTGCCTACTAATGGACTTGTTCCTGAGCACCGGTAAGTCGTGTCAGGGCACTCCCTCAAATAACTGATGCCGTAGTCGGTTGGGGTTCTGCATGCATTGACGGTAACCAAGCACAGCTCATGAACCACCTCCTTTCTTCCTCACAGCAGCCCTGTGAGGCAAATGTTTTCCCCATGAAAAAGATGGAGTCTTAAGCAAGTATATCTGTAATAATTGCCAGTTTTATTCCTCTAGCTAAGAGATCCAGAGGTGACTTGAGGTTTACATTTTTTTAATAGTTCTTCCATCAAGAGTTTAGATGCCCCCATTGCCCTTATAAGCTGGTTGCAAATTATTTAACTCTTACTTATAAAAGTTTTCTTTTTGTGTGTGACATGTGTTCATGAAAAAATACACATAAGCAAAAAGAAAAAAGCTCACGCCACAGAAATAAGCAGTTACGTCTGTATGTACACACACACACAAATTTGGGATTAAATCCTACATATGTGAGCTGATACTAAATATACTGCTTTGTAACCTGTTATGTTTTACTTTACAATATAGAATATATTTTCATGCAAATGTGTGAAACTTTCCAATTGAAAAACGGACCTGGAGAATGGGTCAAAATACAAAATCCAGTGAGATGCTGGTAACAAGGAAACTACCTAAAACAAAATTCCACCAGATGATTTAAGTAAAACGAGGGTCAAAGATACATCAGAGAACGCTAACAGAAAGAAAGCAGGGGCCAGATTTTAACATCAGACAAAAAAAGAATTCAAGGCCTAAAGCACACAGGATAAGGACGGCTGCGTGAATGTCTTTGCTTCCAATGCATCATCACAAACTTGTTTCTTACTCTTCTTATCTCTTCCCTAAGCCTTTCCAACTCATCTACTCCTCTAATCATTTCTTCAGGGTCCAAATGCCTCACAGGAGTGTCCTCTTTAAACCCCTGGCCAGGCTGGGTCAGCCCTCCTCTAAGACTTCCTTCTGCTTCCTGGCTTACACCTTCTTCGGAAGGTTGAGGATTTCCTTCTGCCTCCTGTGGTACATCTTCCGAAGGGCGGTCTGCCTCGGTCTTTGGCATGTTCTGTGGTTTTCCTTCATTTTCTTCACAAGACTTTTGCATGTTGAGTATTTTTCTGTTATTTCTTTAGAATAAATTAATCCTAGAAAACAAGGAAACAAAACAACTAGATGCCAGACAAACAGACCAGCAGCCAAAGTATGGGTTCCCAGAGAGACTGGCCTCTTCTCATTCAGGTCCCTAACAGCCAAAGTTTTCCAACTAGAGAAAGCTAGGTCCTCAGGCTCAGAACTCCCCTGACTCCACCCCTTCCTCCACCTTCCTTCCCTCCCCCTCCGGCTCCAGCTCCATCTTCCCTCCTCCCGCTCCAGCCCACCATTTCCCAGCAGGCCCTGCTTACAGGCCTCTCCTAGCCCAGAAACTGGAGCAGCGCGGAAGCAATTATCCCCCTCCTTAGACGCTGGTCTGCAATATTCCCGCCCTCTCGGGCTTTCCCAGGCCGTCCTGATCTCCCGCCACTCACCTGAGATCCGCTGGTGCAGTCTCTGGCCTCCCCTCCCCCTTCCACGTCTCTCCAGGCTCCCCCGCCCCCGCCCCATTTCCGCTGCAGGCTCTGCAAAGGCCTCCAGCTCTTAATCCGGATGGGGAGAGGTTGTGGCGACCCCAGAATGGGCTTTGGTGTCATCCACGTACTCACACTCACACTCCCACCCCCACCCCTACCCGAAGGGACCTGAGGCAAATTGCACCCTTACACTGACCTGCAGGGATCCAGGGGATTTTCCTGCCTCCTTCCCTCACTCGATTGTGTCGCGCCCAAAAGACCACAGAGTCCTGCAGACCGACAGGAGTGCTTGCTGAGCGAGCAGGCCAGTACCTGAATCACCGGTCCCTATCACGATTCTAGGCCTGGTTCGTCTATAAAGTCCCATGTTCTCATCCTCTCCTTCCTTTTAAGGCAACCCCGCCCTCCCTCCCCCATGCCCACCGGTTCCCTGCAAGCAAGGGAGCGGGAGACGCAAGTGATTTCCCCAAATTGTTTCTGTGTCTCTCTAGGGACCCTCAATTGGCTACCATTCTCCCTCTCCACCCCCACCCCCACCAAAGAGCCCCAAATTTCCTGCACAAAAATGGGAGTTTGGCAGGCTGTAATGTTGGGAAAACAGTGGCGACCCCGCCTGGCTTCTGCTCTCTGGCTCGCAGACCCGAGGTTCCCCAAGGCAGCGCCTGCTTTTATACTCACCTGAAAGGATCCCGGGCACTTTTCTCCTTCTCCAGCAATACGGAGCTGCTCCAGGGAAACAGGCCCTGGACTATAAGGACTTCTGCACACGTCGACTCCTGGTCACGTGAGGGTCGCGTCATCAATGAGCTCCAGTCTTCAGTGACCCCTCCCATTTCACACTGCAGCCCGCCCCTTGCATTCCCTCCACTTGATACTGTCAATCTTTTTTCGTATTTGCCAATCAGAGACAATAGAACTGGTATCTTCTCCCTGCAGTTGCTATTCGCCTTTCTTGGATTGCCAGGGACGATCAGCTTTTAGGGGTTAATCGACCATTTCTCCTTCTTTGGGGAATTATCTCTTTCTCTCTGTGTTTCGAATTTGCCCACCTCCCCTCCTCCCCCAAGACCTACAGTCCACCATTTCCCCAGGAGTCCCACCAAGCATTAAAATGGGCGAAGGTGGTAGATGGGGGGAGGGGTGGGGGTATGGGCGCATAGAAAAGAATGCAGGAGTGAGAGCGTGGAATTTTTTTTACTAGTTCTCTTGAATTTTGTAATGTTTTAAGCATGATATTAAATGATCATGATGTTTTACAATGATTTTTTTAAAAAAAGATGCTACATAATCAATATTTGACACAATATGGAGGACAAAATAGTTTTATCAATTTTTAAGACTGGGGAAAGTTTCCTAATGGCTACAAATGAAATGAGAGTTCTCACAACACGTTGATGTGTTAGAAATTTTTTTTAAATCTTATTAAAAGAGAACCTTTTAAAAAAACTGACTCCCAGATTAATCTGTGCAAAGAAGACCGTTTTTCTCTTGTTAGCAATTTTATATAAGTAATCCACTGCTTTTTCTCTCTCTGGCTGAATTCAAGTTATCAACTGTTAGATGTCGGACCTTTTCAATGATGACTGCTGGATGGCTTCCACTTGGGTTTCAAATAGGCTTCAGAGAGACCTCTTACATCCTCTAGGATCTGATGCCTTGTTAATCAGAGTCTCCAGAAAAATCTGCTTTCCTCAGAGTGAACTTTATTTTGGCACTCAAATAAATATGTTGGAAAATAGCTTTCGTACATTCACAAAGCCCTGAGAAAGGAGAGAGTACCCTGTATCTCACCATTTGGTATGAGGCTAATTAGCAGGTAGAATTTTCATTCATTCATGGCACTCTTGAGATATTCTGGTATCGTTCACTTTGTTCCATTAAAAAAGAGAACTATCAACATGCACAATTGTTATGACCAGAAGCAGAGAGAACATCATTGCTGTAAAAAAAAATTAGTTAAAAGAGGAAAATGATATCCCAACAACCCATAATCCACTGGTACTTGGAAGTGTGTTGTTGCCAGAAATGGCATCCTGGCCAGTGCAGCCAGCTGGAGAATCAGGAGAAGGAGAAAGTGAGGGATCTTTTGTCTAGGATGGTCACGGTGGGATGCGGCAGCCAACAACCAAGGCTGCCATAGGAAAGGAAGGGTTCAAAAAATAAATATTTTTGCTGGCTTAACGTTTTATCATTTATATTTAAGCACGAAGAATTTATCCCACAGTTGAGGGATACATTTTCTATTATTCAAGAGAGTTTTTAATGTAAATATAGCCAATGAATTGTAAGGATGTAATCATTAACTACCACTAAATGTTTCCATTCATTCTTTTCTGATGTCACATTTAATGGAGGACAACTCTGATTTTTAAAAAATTACTATACAACAAAATTGGCCCTTTTCTGTGTGTACAGTTCTGTGAAGTTTAGCAAATGTATAGATTTGTGTGATCACCACCACAATCAGGATGCAGTTCAATCACCTCCCAAAAAAACTCCCTCTTGCTACCCCCTTGTAGTCATATCTTACCTCCTTCTCTGAACTTTGGCAACCACTGATCTATTCCTAGTTCCTATAATTTTGTCTTTTTCAGAATGTTACATAAAAGAAATCTACCACATATCATATTTAGAGACTACTTTCACTCAGCATAATGCCCTGGGAAGTCATTTAAGCTGTTTCATATAGCAATAGCTCATTCTTTTCTTTTTGCTGAGTAGTATTCTGTTATACGGATGTTCCAGTTTATTTGTCCATTTATCTACAGGACATCTAAGTTGTTCCTAGTTTTGAGTTATTATGCAAAGAGCTGCTAGAAACATTTGTGTACAGGTTTAGGACCTTATTGCCTCACGCTTGACTGTCAGGGAAACTCCTTCTCTGACCTATCTGCCTTCAGTGCCTGCCCCTCCCTCTCCAATTTATCTTGCATGTTACCATCAAACTAAACTTTACTCTTCCTTATTCTTAACTTGTTATTTTCCTACTCGAAGGCCTTGGATGGTAACCCCACCATCAGAAAAGTAAATCCTTCTTTACTCATCCTGACATTCAGTATTGATCTGAATTGAACCTGAGGACACATGTTCCCAGCCTTGTCATACACTTCTCTACCGCACCAAAAGGAACTCTCTTTTTTTAAGATTTTATTTATTTATTTGACAGAGAGGACAGCAAGAGAAGGAACACAACAAGGGGAGAGGGAGAGGGAGAAGCAGGCTTCCTGCTGAGCAGGGAGCCTGATGTGGGGCTCGATGTGGGGCTCGATGTGGGGCTCGATCCCAGGACACTGGGATCATGACCTGAGCCAAAGGCAGATGCTTAATGGCTGAGCCACCCAGGCACCCCTCGAAAGGAACTCTTACTCACTGGGCCCTAAGTATTCCTTCTTCTATCTTTGTCCTCACAGGCCATTTTTTTACTTGTGATTGCCCTCCACCTCCTCCTAGATCCTGGTCCCGCTCATTCTTAGGAGCCCAGACTTCATCACCCAGCCTCTAAAGCCACCCCCACCAGAAGTTATCTCTCCCTTCCCTATGCATGCTGCACAACGGTCTGCACCCCTCATATTGCCCTTAGGAAAGGTTGCCTTGTACCTTTGCCCTTTCCTGTGAGTTTAGGGGAAGGGCATATCTAACAAGGCAGATGGTCAGAGGTGGGTTGAAAATGGGGTGTGGGGAGACAGGCTCCAGCTCACATGCTGCTTGAGTGGCTCTTGTAATTTGTAATGGTGCATCTCCCAGAAATCTCAGAGTTTCAGAAGGAGCTGTTTGCAGAGTGACTCACAGATGAAACTTCTTTCTGTCTGCACAAAAATTAGAGCAGAAGTGTCATTGTCCCCTCCTCTCTTATTCAGCCTCTGTGTAGTCGGAGCAACTTTAACACCATTTTTATGGCGCTATCAGTAGAGAATATTGACCCTGTTTTCCTAAATACTCACAAGACAGACATCAGTCACCTCACTGGTACACACCTGACAGCCAGATCATACAGGTCTCTACCTTTATTGTTGTCCCTGAGCAATTTCCGTGCATCAATATAACACTTAGCTACCTTTGAAATTAAGTTCATCACAGTAGCTTTTAAATATAAATCAATTTTTGAAGACAATAGCATTATAGTAAAGTAAAAACTATTTTTAAAACGAAATGAAAAAGGTGCATATATTAATTTTAACAATAAAGACATGAATTCTAGAAAGTAGACACCCTGAGCTTCTGACCCAATCACTGTCCTGTTTTCATGCACCAAGAGGGCACTAGGGATAGCAAAAAAGCCCAACGTCCTTCAGGTGGTATGAGGGGAGAAGACAGGAGGAAGCGTTTTAGCAGCCAGGAGCTCTTATATAAGACTGTGATATCCAGAATATTGTTTTCTATGTTCCCTTTAGAAGTCACTTCCATGGCGTTTTGTTCTGAGGCTCTCTATTCAGCAACTCCTCCCGCATATTTCTTCACTGTTGTTTCAAAGCTTATCCAATAGCAGAGCTTCCTCTCCCTCACTTCTGGAGCATATTCTATATGGGTTGAAAACATCGCTGCCAGCATGGCAAAATCTGCTCTGGATCCAAAGGTTTGGCTGCATAGTGTGGACTCAAGGTGGCCACCACCTAAGATGATTTACCCTTTTGGAGCACAAGTAAACACAACACAGTAGGTCTTTGTTCTGTGGAGGGTAGTGTGCTCCCGTTCTGGTAAGTGGAGCATGAAAACCTGATTTCCAATTAGACTGTCTCTGTTTCAGAAAGTAAACTCTTCCACCATCCCTCCCTACTATGTTCCCTGATATTTGGAAATTTGGCATGGATAAGTTTCAAAAGTGTCACAAACCATTCAGAATAGCACTTGGCCACGTCCAAGCAAGTGAACCTAACTCGAAGCACAACTACTATGATACTTTTCATCTCTTCCAGATGATTTGCCCACTTCCTGAACTCACAGCTAAATGCTACACACATTTGGATTATTGTGGCAAAGGGTTTTGAGTTATCGAGGCATAATGCTTATTACAGATTGCTGTGAACCTAAAATGCTGTGTCATAACCACAGCCATTTCAGATGTCCCCATGGTATCCATGTTGGCTGCCATAATAAGAATCCCTGAGCTGGACTGCTTAGACTTAATATGTGACAGTATGCTTAAAATCCACCCAGCTAGATTCTCTAGATTGCTTTGTGTAATTAAGCCTTGAGATCTGCATCTAGATAGAACCCCTTGCTGGGTTCAGGGGAGGCACACTTGGGCTGTACTAAAGCTCAGGCCAGGCAACTTTTTTCTGTGTCACAAGCTGAGTTGGGGAGAGAGTGCCCTTGCTGTATGCTGAGGTGCTTTTAAAAATTAAATTTATAATGAAAAAGTCTGCGCTGGCCTCTTGATTCTGCCTTGCTTGCCTGTCCTACATTATCCTTTAGACCCTGTACTTTGCCAGCCTAACACTTTCACCCTGTTTTGTTGGCTTTCTACTTTTTATCCCTCACTTATCTGAAAATGCCATCAGCACAAAAACTTTATCTGGTTCAACTTTGTAACCATTCCAATGTTGAAATATTAAGTTGGTGGAAACAATTTAAATTTGCATCGATATGGGAATGATTAAATTATCCATACTGTGGCAATTGTGCAGATAAAAAAAGGAATGAAACAATCATATAGGAGTGACATTGAATTATATTAAAATTATATTTTTTGAGTGAAGGAAGTAGCAGGTGAGTATGTAAAGAATATTGTTTCATGCAATACACATAATAAAAATACACACACACACACACACACACACCTAGTTTATTAAGTAGCTTCAGTTTTCTGGCATAACATGGAATGATTTTATTTTTTTCCAGTAATTGCTGTCAACCACAGTCTGTCAAATTCTCCCTTTCTCACTGAATAATGAATTCGTGTAATGACATTTCAGTTTGTTTCCTCAACTATTCAGTCACTTTCATTCATTAAAAGAGTTTTATTATGGGTTCTTGAAACTCAGCCTGGTGTATTTTTTAAACGTTGTGTTTTGAAATCATTTGAGTTCTAAAGAAGAGTTTTAAAGATAATACAAAGCATTTCCATATACCCTACACCCAGTTTTGCCTAATAATCATGCTACGTTTATAAAAACAAAGAAATTAACTTTTGTGCAATACTGTTAACTAAATTACAGACTTTATTCAGATTTCTCCAAGTTTCCTACCAATGTCCTTTTCCTGTTCCAGGATTCAACCAGGATACAAAGTTGCACTTAGTTAACATGTTTTTTTAGTCTTCTGTACTCTGTGACAGTTTCTCAGTGTTCCGTTATTTTTCATGAACTTGACACTTTTGAAGAGTGAGGTATTTTGTAGAATGTTCCTCAATTTGGGTTTGTCTGATATTTTTTCTCATAATTAGACTGGAGTTAGTGGTTTGGGGAAGAATATCACAGAGGTGAAACACCCTTTTCATCACAATATCAAGGTTACATGATATCAACATGGCTCATCACTGGTGAAGTTAATTTTGATCACTTGGTTAAGATGATGTCTGCTGCATTTCTCCACTTGTAAAGTTATTGTTTTTCCCTTCTGTTCTCTATTTCTTAGAAGCAAGTTACTAAGTTTAGCTCACATTAAAGAGGAGAATTAAGTTCTACCTCTTGGAGGGAGGAGTATCAAAGAATTTGTGGATACATGTTTGAAAACAACCATAGTAAGTAATAAATATTTGGGGCCAGATATAATTTGAAACTATGCAAATATTCTGTGGATTTGCCTGCAGTGATTATTACAGTGATGTTCTGATAGTAAATTTTTATATTACTCATTTCCTTCTGTATTTAATACTTCCAAATTGTTCTGTAAGGAAAATTTATTTGTCCTCCCCTGTCCCATTTATTTATTGATACAACTACTTGTTTCTATCAGTATGACTCATGAATTTTTTAATTAAAAACATTTTTAAGAGGGGGGTGAGGGGCAGAGGGAGAGGGAAAGAGAATCTTTTTTTAAAAGATTTTATTTACTTTTCAGAGAGAGAGAGAGAACACAAGCAGGGGAAGGGGCAGGCAGAGGGAGAAGCAGGCTCCTCCTGAGCAAGGAGCTCGATGCAGGACTGGATCCCAGGACCCCTGGATCATGACCTGAGCCGAAGGTAGGTGCTTAACAAACTGAGCCACCCAGGTGTCCAGGAAAGAGAGAATCTTAATCCATACTGGGTGTGGACTCCAACATGAGGCTCCCTCTCACAACCCTGAGATCATGACCTGAGCCCAAATCAAGAGCCGTACGCTCAACCGAGTCACCTAGGCACCCTTAATGAATTTTTAAATCTTTGAGGTTATAATTCAATACGATCATTATTTGGTTTTTTGCCCAGATTATTCCAGCCTTGGCCACTAGGGGGTCTTCCAGGTTGGCACACCCTCATCCTTTTTCTGCTTCCTTGCTTTCTGGTACTACAAGATGTTCCAGATTCATCTTGTATTTTCCTTTTCCTTTCTTTTTTTAAAATATTTTATTTTATGGGGCGCCTGGGTGGCACAGCGGTTAAGCATCTGCCTTCGGCTCAGGGCGTGATCCCAGCGTTCTGGGATCGAGCCCCACATCAGGCTCTTCTGCTATGAGCCTGCTTCTTCCTCTCCCACTCCCCCTGCTTGTGTTCCCTCTCTCGCTGGCTGTCTCTATCTCTGTCAAATAAAAAAAAAAAACAAAAAAAAAATAAAAATAAAGTAAGTCACACCATGACTCTTTTTAAAAAAATAAATAAATAAATAAAATATTTTATTTTATTTATTTAACAGAGAGAGACAGCCAGCGAGAGAGGGAACACAAGCAGGGGGAGTGGGAGAGGAAGAAGCAGGCTCCCAGTGGATAAGCCCGATGTGGGGCTCGATTCCAGGGCTCCGGGATCATGCCCTGAGCCGAAGGCAGACGCTTAATGACCGAGCCACCCAGGCGCCCCTGTATTTTCTGTTTTTCAACCCAATAATCAGATATTTCTCCAAGCAGTCTTGGTTATTTTATTGGATAATCATATTTAGTAATTAAGATCTGAATGCAAGGTATTTGTGTTGCTACTGGAGTGTCATTGTTTCTAGGACTTCTCAGCTGATAGAGCAAGGAGATGTATGTATGCTAAATATGGCTTGTCTAAAGACATACCTACGTTTATTTATTGTGTCTGTATCTCTCTCCTTGTCTCTCCCTCCCTCCCTCTTCCTTCCCCCCACATAAGTTCATACTTATACATGTGACTCATCCATTATGACAGGTATCCATTTAGCTTTCTCTCCATTTAGTACTTTTAGTTAAGTACTCTCTACGCCTGGTGGGACACAAACTCACAACCCCAAGATCAAGAGTCACATGCTCTTCTGACTGAGCCAGCCAGGCTCTCCAATCTCACCACTTTTTTTTTTTTTTAAGATCCTACATACTTATTTCAGAGAGGGAGAGAGAGCATGTGTGAGGGGGCAGGTGAGTCAGGGAGGGACAGAGGGAGAGGAAGAGAGGGAATCTCAAGCAGACACTCCATTGAATGGGGAGCCCCATGTGGGGTTCAATTTCATGACCCTGAGATCATCACCTGAGCCAAAAACAAGAGTCAGACACTTAAATGACTGAGCCACTCAGGCACCCCTCCACTTATTTTTAACTTCTATCTCTGACTGTGAGAAACCTGGTTCTCCTTATATATGATTTATTTACTTATTTATTTAACCTTAGTATATAGTTAAAGTAATTTCAGAATTGTTATCATGTATCCCTGTAAGAAACAAAATTTCCCAACCAGAGCACAGAATTTATGTACAGCTCTTTCTGTCCTGAGCTTTATAACATACAGCCAAAACACTGTTTTCTAAAGCAACTTGGTAAGCTCTTCCCCCTTCCCTTTCAGTGAGGGAAGGGCATGCATCTATTATACAGTGGCTCAGGTTTTCATGACATATATATTTTTTCATCCTTTTGCTTTCAATCTATTTGTGAATCTAAAGTGTGTCTCCTGTAAACAGCATAGAGTTGGACCTTTTTAAAATTCCATCTGACAATCTCTGCCTTTCATTAAGTTGTTCAATTCATTCACATTTAATGTTATTGTTGATATAATTGGAATTATTTCTGCCAATTCATTTTTTGTCTGTCATATGTCTCATGTATTTTTTGTTCCTCTATTCCTCCTTTCTTTCTTTTTCCTTACATTAATTGAATATATTTTAATGAAGGATTTTAATTTCTTTAATGATGTTTTCATTATATATTTTTGAGGTATTTCTTTTGTGATTGTCCTAGGACTTGGCATTTACATCTTGACTTACCAAGATCTATTTCATATTTATATTAACTAAATTCCAGTAAGATATAGAAACATCATTCCCATACAGTTCTATTCCCTTTTTCCACTTATTGTGGGAATATTGTTATACATATTACATCAAAAAATGTTATAAGCCTATCCATTGTTGTCATTATTACTTTACATAACTTTGTGTCTTTTATGGAGGATGAAAAATGAAGGATAGCAAGTATATATCCATAGAATTATGTTAGTCTTCTTATTTATCTGGCTCTCTTCATTTCTTCAGGGATATTTTAGTTACCTTATGGATTTGCCCCCACCCACCTCCTTTGTGCTTTTATTGGCAGATACATTTCTGTTCTATATGTTATAGACTCAAATAACACATGGCAAATGTATTGTTTTAAACAGTTGCTTTTCAAAATCGGTTAAGAGAAGGAAAGGGAAAAAAATGCATTTGTACTGTCTTTTATAATTACATAATTACCTGTATGTGTGCTTATTTTTTCATGGATTCAAATTACTCTCTGGGGTTATTCACTTTCAGAACTATAGGACTTTCTTTTGTATTTTTGGTAAGGTGGGTATGTTAGCAACAGATTTTTTTCTTTCTTTTTTTTTAATCTGAATACGTCTTTATTTTGCCTTCATTTTTGAAAGATATATTCGATGAATACAGGATTGCTGGTTAACAGTTTGTATCTTTGAGCAATTTGAATATGTTGTCCTCCTTCCTTCCGGCATCCATTGTTTTGATGACAAATTAGCTCTTAATCTTATTTAGGTTCTTTTATAAGTTAGGAGTCATTTTTCACTTGCTGTGTTCAACATTTTCTCCTTGTCTTTGGTTTTCAGCATTTTTACTATGCTGTGTGTGTTTGCCAGTCGCTTGCATGTGTCCTACTTGAAATCCACTGAGCTTCCTGGATATGTAGATGAATGTTTTTTATTAAATTTGGGAAGTTTTCAAACGTTATTTCTTTGAATTATTTTCTACTCCTTTCCCTGTCCTTTTGGTATTCCCATTACATGTATGGTTGGTATGATTAAGAGTGTTCCATGTTTCTCTGAGACTCTGTTCATTTTTCATTTTTCTCTCTCTTCTTTAGAATCGTAGGCTTCACAAATTCTTTCTCCTGCTAGCTCAAATCTACTGTTGAGCTCCTCTCATGAATTTTTTATTTCAATCTCTACTTTTCAGAATCTCCACTTGTTTCTTTTTATACTATTTATCTCTTTATTGATTTTTTTCTACTTGATGTAATATTGTCATCATACCTGCCTTTACTTCTTTAATCACAGGGGTTTTTTTCATTCTTTGAATATATTTATATTGAAGTTTTTGTTAAATTTAACATCTGGTCACTCCCACAGACCTGCTTTGTTGCCTGCTTTGTTCCTCATATATGGGCTTACTTTCCTGGTTCTCTTCATGTCTTGCAATTTTTTCAGATAATCGATTTTAGCAACTTTGAGTACTGGTTTTTTTCCTCTGGGGCTTATTAAAATTGTTGTTTGCTTGTTTGTTTAGTGACTGGCTATTTTAGTCATGTCCATTTCTTCCCTGCTATGTGAAACCTCTTATGTTGCTCCGGAAAGAGCACAGCATTGGGTATGCCCACAGTCACCATGAGATGAAAGTGCTTTTGTCAGTCCTCTTCCCTGTCTCTTTCCCTGAACACACTTAACTGTTAAAGCTCCACTAATAGCTAGTTGATTGTCTGTTGTTTTTGAAAATGCACTGGGACATAAATTACTTCACAGATTCGTGGTATGACATTTGGTCTTCTTTTCAGAGATAGAGATAAAACTCTACTTAGCTGTCTCTTTCCCTACTTCTCTGGTAAACTAGCTGGCCTGACATTTAGTTATATCTCTAATTAATCTACTGGCCTCCTCTTAATTGCATTTCACCACAATCTTCATGTTTTTATAGTGCTTTTAGCCTTCAACTTCTCTATACTGTGTGACAGTTCCTTTGGAAAGAGATTGGGTTCTCTGTTTCAAAGACTGCCTCTCCCACTAGGAAGAATCTCTGTTACAAAGCTCTGGAGCTAGGGATGGACACAGTGGCACAGTTCTCTCTAAGTGATACTCCTGCTTTAGGATCTGTGCATTTGACTGGGGATGCACAGTACCTTCAAGTCTTTTTGGCTTGCCTCTCCCAGGCAATTGGGGCCCCAGTATTCTTAGCGCACTGTGCTGGAGGGAGAGCTTCTTTCTGATAAATGAGGACTGGGCAGAAGGGAGCCCCCACCTTTCATCTACACTCACCCCGAACTTAGCCTGAGCAACAGATAACTCAAGACAGGATGAGAAATTCCATCTCTCCCGAAAAGATAATGTGACCCTTATGGATGTGAACTGAGGCGAGGAGACCTGTGCTCTTAGCTGTTCCCTGTAGGCGTGTAGTTTCCATCATGCTGAGCTGGGAGGTGGGAAGGAAAGAGAAAATCTTGGTTAAAATGTCACAGATCCTCATTGTTCTTATTGTTTTAGTAGATTTTCTTTTTTTTTTTTTAAAGATTTTATTTATTTGACAGAGATAGAGACAGCTAGCGAGAGAGGGAACAAAAGCAGGGGGAGTGGGAGAGGAAGAAGCAGGCTCATAGCAGAGGAGCCTGATGTGGGGCTCGAACCCATAACACCGGGATCACGCCCTGAGCCGAAGGCAGACGCTTAACCGCTGTGCCACCCAGGCGCCCCTTTAGTAGATTTTCTTAAAGAAATATGGCTTTTTTTTTTTTATTTTGGGATCATTGTTTGCCCTGTGAACTCAGTTCTTTGATGGTTTTAAGAAAAATTGCTATTTTGCAGTTTATCCAACTTTCTTTCCTGTTGTAGTGTGAGTGCCATTCTTTTCACCTCTCCATTTGGAGCTGAAACCAAAAATTGTCTTGTTCATTTACAAATTAAATAACATTTGATTTAAAGTTCCTTTTGGTTCCCGTAAGCAGTACAAACTTGTTTGCTCTAGTGGCTTGCAGTGGACAGGGAGTTGGGGCCTATTCTCAGGAACATTCATTTCCTTACCCCAAAAGCATTTACTGAGTTTGGGAAGATAGTGAGGGAGAAACAAAGTAGCTATCTTTTATTATATGACTGTCCTTAGCAACATGGATCATTGTTGACTCATTGTGAACAGGCGATAGGCTCAGTAGTCTCCAGTGACAGGAACTCTTCATTTTCAGTCATAAAGCTTTGTTTTTTCCCCTGCCCTCTTTCCCTTTGTAGTTTGAAGGAAAATTTTGTAGGGGTGGAAATTAACCTCCATACCATAGAACTTAAAAGCATCGCTCCCTTTCTGAGCCTGCTACAACTGGATTTGACCAGATAATTTGAGTTTGAAGTAGAAAGGTTAAATTTTTCTCTCAGAGTCCCGTGAAATAGCCCCAGAGCAATAAGGGTGCGGATGCAGTTAGGACAATCACCCAAGCACCCTTGAGCAGACTCCCAGAAGGGCCTTGATTGCGCCTGGGCCTCTTTTGGTGGTTTTGTGGTGACATCAGTTCTGTACCTGCCTGGTACAGGACTTCTGATGTTTGAGTCATCCTAGGCCCAAAAGTATAGGAGACCCCAGGCAAAGGGGGCTTAAAAAGGCATGTCATCCTCCAACTCAAGGAGAATACCTACATGTACTATAGGCATAGCCCATGACTTGGGGTCATGGCAGTCAAGCTGTGAATTGGCATTAAATGCCTTTTAAAGGCAGTAGTAATGGAGGAAGTAATGCCATTCCAAGCATTGCTCTTTAGGTCTGTCATCTGAAGAAATATTACCACTATTCTGACATCTTATTTTTTTAGAAGATTTTATTTATTTATTTGTTGGGGGGAGCACAAGCAGGGGGGAGCAGCAGGTAGAGGGAGAAACAGGCTCCCCGCTGAGCCAGGAGCTGATGCGGAACTCGATCCCAGGACACTGGGATCTTGACCTGACCTGAAGGCAGATGCTTAACCAACTGAGCCATCCAGGCGTCCCTATTCTGACATCTTAAAGGATTGGTTGGTTAATAGGGTGAAGATAAAATTCAAATCCTTCTGTTTAGGAAAGCAAGCTAGTTAAGGATCATTGCCTTAGAGCCAGATAAACCTAGGTTCCAATATAGGCCCTTCCCTTTATTGGTGTGTGACCTCGCATAAATCACTTACACTCTTTGAGACTCAGTTCAGTCACCTATATAGAAGGCATAATAACACCTCTCTCAGAATTGCTCGTCAGAATTAAAGAGCTAGAAATACGAAAAAAATGCACAGTGAACAATAGTGATCTATATCACTTCTAGACCACAGTGTGGATAAATGAGTGTGAGATCTCCATGTACTCTTTTCCTCTGTTGCAGTGGTATCATATTCAGTCTGGATCTCTGGGAAACTAGGGAGAGCAGAACCTCATCATTCCCAATTCTCATGAAGTTTGAGAAATAAACCTTTGTTGTGTTAAGCCACTGATGTTTTGGGGTTGGTAGCTATCCTAGCATAAGCTTAACATAAGCTTAGCCTGACCTGACAAATGCACAAATGGTCCTCAGAGTTAAACAACAGAATCACTGGAATGCTTGTTACAATACACAATAGATACGATAAAGCTATACTGGGCGGCAGGCAATAGATGTGGGGATTGTGATGGTAAGAGAGAACTACTCAATTATCGTATCAGAGAGCCAGTGGATAATGACAAAAGTTAACAAGTCAGGAAATAGCAGTTACAAGTCATACATCTGATAAGAGACTTGTGTCCAGAGTAAACAAAGAACCCTTACAACTTGACAGTAAAAAGACAACCAACCCAATTTTAAAATGAGTCAAGGATTTGAATAGACATTTCTCCAAAGAAGATATACAAACGATCAATAAACACATGAAAAGATGCTCAACATCAGGCGCCTGGGTGGCTCAGTTAAGCATCTGCCTTCAGCTCAGGTCATGATCCCAGGGTCCTGAGATCGAGTCCCGCATAGGGCTCCCTGCTCAGTGGAGCCTGCTTCTCCCTCTCCCTCTGCCTGCCTTTCCCCCCAGCTTGTGCTCTCTCCCTCTCTCTGTCAAATAAATAAATAAAATCTTAAAAAAAAAGAAAGAAAAGAAAAGATGCTCAACATCATTAGCCATTAGGAAAATGCAAATCAAAACCACAATAGGATTCTGCTTTATACTAAGATGGCTAGAATAAAAAATACAGGCAATGACAAGTGTTAGAAAGGATGTGGAGAAGTTGGAACACTTGTACACTGTGGATGGGATTGTTAAAACGCCACAGTTGCTTTGGAAAACAGTTTGGCAGTTCTTCAAAAAGTTTAACATAGAGTTAACGCATGACATAGCAATTCCGCCCCTAGGTATATACCCAAGGAAATAAAACACGTATTTAAATGCAAAAAGTTAACACTGCTGTACGTTATGTATGAATGTTGTTAAGAGAGTAAATCCTGTTAGTTCTCATCACAAGGAGAAATTTCTTTTCTTTTTATCGTATCTATGTGAGATAATGGGTATTAACTAAATTCATTGTGGTAATTATTTTACAATATATGTGTTTTATGTACAATATATATTATATGTATATCAATCCATACTCTGTACACCTTAACTTATATAGTAATATATGTAAATTATATTTCAATAAAACTGGAAAAAATTTTAATTTTAAAAAACAAAAAATTGAAAAAATATTTTTCTTCTTCCAGCAGAAATGAATAACTAGCATGTCAAATACTACACATCTGTGTTTACTTTAAAACAAACAAAAGTCAAGTACGTTAAATTTAGAGTGCCTTTTCATAGAGGGAATCAAAGCATACAAATGAAGTTAAAGCAACTTGGGAGGCACCTCTGGGTGGCTAAGTCAGTTAAGCATCTACCTTCAGCTCAGGTCATGATCCCAGGGTCCTGGGATCAAGTCCAACATCGGGCTCCTTGCTCAGTGGGGAGCCTGCTGCTTCCTCTGCCTGCCACTCCCCCCACTTGGGCTCGAACTCTCTCTCTCATTCTCTTTCTGACAAATAAATAAATAAATAAATAAATCTTTTAAAAAAATTAAGCAACTTTGGACATAATCATCAGCATGCACTATGGTTATCTACATAATAAACTAAAGCAGAGCTATCATTTCTGTACTTGTAAATATTATATTTTGTCTTCTCCATAGTTTATTTTAAAAGGCAAAAATAAACATGTACAAGAATTTTTAGTACTGATATACACTACAATGTGGATGAACCTTGAAAACTTTATGCTACATGAAAGGCTGTGAATTGTATGATTCCATATATATATAATGTCTAGAATACACAAATCTGTAGAGACAAAGTAGGTCAGTGCTTGAGTGCTTGTTAGGTGCGGTGGGGGGAGAGAATGGGAACACCATTATATGCTAATAGGTATGAGGTTTCTTTTCAGGGTGATGGAAATATCCTGGAACTAGATAATGATGATGGTTTCAGAGCTCTGTTATACTAAAAACTACTAAATCGTACCCTTTAAAAGGGTGAGTTTTGTGGTATGTGAGTTATATTTCAATCAAGCTGTTTAAAAAAAGAAATAGCAGCATAAACATATTATTCAGAAATACGGAAGTAAATACTAGAAAAAGCCAAAAATATTTATGGTAGTTGCCTTTGGAGGATGAGGATGTGGAATGGCAAGGCAGACTTAAGTTTTTAATAATAAATTATTTTGCAGTATTGGATTTTAAAATTTGTTACAGGTATCCATTTGATAAAAACAAAAATTTGCTAAAAACAAAGGGCACACACACACAGGCATTTTGAGGACAAGTCAAAAAAGATTCTGATATACTAGGTCTGAGATGGGAACCAGGATTCCGAATTGCTGACAAGGTAACTAGGTGATTTTAATGCAGGTGGTCTTCTGGAAGCTAGCAAACTTTGAGAAACACTACCATATCCAATGTTAAAATCATGAGCAATGAATTTTCATATTACCTGTCTCCTGTTGTGTTCCTTTTGGAGTGGCAAGCCTCAGTTGCTGAAGAATGATTTTATGTGCTCAGGGCTACATATTCAATCAGGGACAGAACTGGACCAAGAGATGAGGCCTTCTGACTTGATAATTTATATATTGTATTCTATGTTGTGGGTACCAAAATCAGTGAGATAAATTCCTTGCTTTGAAAACAGCAAGTCTAATGGCATAATTATGTCTGAAAAATATATTACTTAAAACTTTCCAAAGCATTTTCCCACATTTCCTGGCAGGATTAATAACACTACAGTACAACATGAGAAAAGACATCTTCTCCACACTTCAGCAGGGAACATAGAGGGAATTCAACTCAGCAGAGACTCTAGGGAAATCAAAGGGGTTTTGTTACCTTGAGGATTCCAGCCCACCACCAGCACTGGGGCCCTTTGAGGGGGTGTAGGACCCATGAGAAGATGCACAGTGCACATCAGACATAGTATTACCCAAGGTAAAGTGGCACCCACCTCTTAGCTTCCAGGACTTATTCCTGGACACCAGTGAGATTTCCTTCAGCCCTCCCCCAAACATCTGACAGAGTTCTGGCTCTGCTAGTACAGGGCAGAGGGTAGGAGCCAACCCAACACAGCTCACACACATTACCTCATCTGATCTTCTCCATAGCCCTGGAGGAGAAGTTTTATCCCCATTTCACAGATGGTAAGACTGTTTGTTACAGCAGTGGATCTGTAATCACTGCCGGGCTGATTCCTCCAGCATCGAGTCCCAGAGGCGATAGAGTTTTACACATCATTTCACATCCAGACAACAGGAATTTTAAGTGTCTCCACTGCCTTCGTAAACTTACTGAACTGTTATTTTGATTGCTTGGTATGTATTTTCCCATTTTGAAAATCTTTTATTGTTTACTTTACGACAAAAGTAATCTATGTTTTTTTAAGGAAAAAAAGCAGATGAAAGAAGATAATCTCTTCCATTGCCACTACACAGAGAAAACCACCATTTCTCTTTTGATCTACTCAATTTCATAGTTTCCCCTACTCATGGATGTATTATGTAACTATTTTTTTTTCAAAAACGGGCTGATGCATATATGTAGTTCTGAAAACTTTTTTTATTAATATTTTACAATGTACCATGAACATCTCTCTTCCATGCATACGGGCGGAAGTCCCCTACTGAAAGACAGAGTGCTGCAGGTGGGTCAAAAGGCTGCTGGTAACCGAGAGAGTGACACCTAAAGCAACGTATCAGCATAAGGTTAAAGCACATAGCCTGGCAAATGCCTGCCAGGGAAAGCAGGGTTGGCAATATTCTCATCAGAGAGATCAGAATTAAAGGCCAAAGGCATTAAAGATATGGAACATCTTCTAAGTCCTTCTGGCCCCTACCTCCACCCCTCACTCCCCTGACACCCCGCTGCCCCCTTGGGGCAAACGGATCCGGTACATCTCTTTGCATCCAATGAAAACCACCCATTTTCTGTTTTTTCCTTAGCTCTTCCTGAGCCCTTGACATATCTCCACATTCTCTCATCATCTCCTCACTGCCCAAGTGCCTTTCCTGTAAGTTCTCCTGATAGTCCTTGGGGGAATCGTCCGTTCCCCTGTCCGTTTTTCTTTTTGCTTTCCTGGGCACGTAATCTTCAGCCGGGCGCTTTTCGGCAGCCCGTGGCTCACCCTCGGGCTTTGCCAGGGATTCTGGCTTGCCCTCACCGTGTGGTTTTCCCTCATCTTTGGACTTGCCCTGCTTTTCTTGCTTTCCCTCATCTTCTGGTTGTCCTTCATCATCTGGCTGCCCCTTATTCTGGAGCTTTCCCTCATGCCCTGGCTTCTCCTCCACTTCCAGCTTTTCTTCCTCATCTGATTTCCCTTCATCTTCTGTATCGACTTCATCTTCTGGCCTTCCTTCATTTTCTAGGTTCCCTTCGTTTTCTGGCTTTCGTTCATTTTCTTTGTAGATCTTTTCCATGTTGAGATTCTCTCTCCTTTGCCTGTCCTAGGAAATAAAAAGGAGGACTCAGATTGGGGAAAACAGAGCTTGAAAATAATTACCTTTTATGATTTAGGATTTTCCTCACCCCATCCCGAATTACAGGTGCACTCCCACCCAGACATTTTTTCCTTTCCTTCCCACTTCACACATGTTTACATGATAACACCCTTACACAAACTCCCACAGGTGCTTCTTTCTCTATTTAAGTGGGGTGTGCTGAGAAGTGTGTAAGAGCAGCTTTGTCCCTAAACTTTGCTCTGGCGTTAGCTATGCCTGTGACAATTTTAAGTGCATAGTCCCGACTTACACTGACCTGTAGGAATCCTGGCCAGTTGCTTTTTTCCCTTGTCTGCAGTTTTAAGACTTCTAGAACCGCAGACACAATAGAATAATGGCCACTTCTCAGATTTCAGGGCTACTCTAATACCTTCAAGGGGTTTCACAGAGGCCAGGCTTCCTGTCTCTCACTTCCTTGTTCTCCCCTCGGTCCTCAACAGCCATAAAGCACCGTGTTTCTTCCCTGAGAGTCCTGACTGAGGCCACGTATTCTGAGACTGCAGTAGGGTGGCCTGGAGGAGGGTTGGCAGGTAGTGGCCTCCTCAACTTCTGCTCAAGCTTAAGTCATTCTTACTCCCAGGGGTTCCAGGACAGTTACTTTCTCCCACTGACCTGCACTGGTCCTGCAGGTCTTTTCCTCTCTTGTCTGGGTTGGTGCCTACAACCACAGACCTGAAGACCTGTGGAGAGACAGGAGACAGGGTGAAGGAAAGGTCGAGAAGTGAGTGACTGGCAACTGGGACTCTGATTCTTGTCACACTATAGTTGTCCAAACTTTCCTAAATCCCGCCACCCCCTTGCCCTTCCCCTTGCTTCTGTGATCCTCACTCTATTGCACCCCTTAACAGTCTCCATTTTTCTACCACTGGGCAGTGGCAGAGAAAGTTTACTTCCAAAAGGTTTCTATGTTTCTGAATCCTCCTCCCAAATTTCTTTCTCCCTTGTTCTTGCACAAAAATGAGGGAGGTCCAGGACAGTGATGTTCAGAAGCCAGATCCTGCTGTACTCAGTTATCTGCCTTCCAAACCTCCCCCTCCAGGGTGCCCAGGTAGCACAAAACCCATCATGTCTCTGAAAATGGTGACGAGAGAGTCGGGGGCAGGGCAGAAATGTCCAGAGCATTCCTGACACCCCTTGCCTCTCCACATACACAGAAATACCAGGTTTTCCAACAATGCAAGAAACAAATTATTTCCAAATTCAGTAATCATTTTGGCTCATGGTATCTTCGCTCAGTCCTCCCTAGTTCAGAAGCCACTCCTCCGCAAAAGGGAGCTGGTCTCCAGACCGAACCTCTGTCCCCCTCCCTTGCAACACCTCCCCCCTCCCCCCCCCACTTGCAGCCCACCATTTCCGGCTCCAAAATGGACGGAAGGTGAGGAAAAGATGCAGATAGCGCAGGCCCTCCCCACCTCGGGTTCACAGGCTGTGCCCTCTCCCGCTGCCCTGCAGAGATCAGGCCATTTCCTCGCTATCGCCGTCCCCTTCTACCGGCCCTCTCCGTCAGAGAGATAGCCTACCTCCTAGGAGACCCCAACGGGTACCCATTCTCAACCCCTGGTCCCTCTCCATCTCCTCCCGCCAAGCCCTCCGTTTCTTGCACCAAACATATGGCCATCGGGGAAGGAAGGGGTAGAGAGAATCCAGTCCGGGACCCGCTCTGGTCTTTGCCCTCTGCCACCCCCCACCCCAGGGGTCCGCAGGTGCCTGTGGATTTGTAGTCATTCCAAAGAGATGCCTCCTTCTCCTCCCATTTCTTCCTGCCATAAGCCCACACTTACCCAGGGAAATAAGAGATGGTACCCAGATCTCTCCCCCAACACTCATACAATTTCCTGCGCCAAAATGAATGGGGGTGAGAGGGGGTGGCATCTGGAAAGCAGACCAGATCCTCTGTAGCCTCTGCCAGTTACCACCCCTATCCCAGCGCACCGCCCCCCCCCCCCCCCCCCCGCTTCTCCTCCAGCTTGTACCTACCTGCAGGGCTCTAGGGCAGTTGCCGCTCTGTCCCTCAGTCTGAAATCTTTCTCCACGGAAATGGGGAGCTGGTACCTGGAGGAGAGGGACTTCTGCACACGTCGGCTTCTGATCACGTGAAGGAAACGTCACCAGTGGGCTCGGGTCCCTGGTTTCCCTCCCACCAGCAGAAAGTGCGTCAGGAGCCAGCCCACTTCTTCCCTTCACTAGCCCGCTCCCGCCTCGCAGTGCTGAAGTCCCCTTCTCTCACGGCTTTTTTTTTTTTTTTTTTGGTCTTTCCTAATCCCACAGGTCAAATGTGGCCCCTTCTCCCTGTGGTATGTGTTTGTTCTATCTTATCAAGGAAGGGCTACATCTCCTAGGGCAACTGGCCATTGGTACATCTCTGAGGAATTTTTTCTTTCTCTTCTTTGATCTCAAAGCACCTACCCCCTCAATCTACTTCTCCACTCAGCCACTGATGTTCATTTCCTCTCTCCTCCAGACCTTCACACAATAGGTACATGGTGGATTGGCAGGCAGGGAAGCAGATAGCTGAAATGGGGACTTTATTTGCTCCTAAATATTTTTTCCAGTTTTATTTAATTTACTCCCCCTCAGCATGGGTTATTTTTATAAGCAAAAAAATTAAATAAACCTATTTTCATTTGGGGCAAAGAATGTGTTTAAGATAGAACCCCCCCAACAAGATTCCAAAATTAAGTTCATTGCATTAATTTTCACTATATAGAAAATGGATTCAGTTAGCTACACACAAAATATTTTTCTTAATTTTCATAAATAGGTAGTTCTGTCATGTTCTACTAACAATACATGTGTTTATTGTGCCCAAACAATCACTGAGTGTTAAGTAGACTTGCTGGAATCTGATGGCAGACACAGTATCAATCTTGAAAATTTGGCCCATGGCTATCTTCTTTCAGAGATTTAGCTGTTGTGCAAAGGCAGCTGAGGATCTGAGGGATGCAGACATGGTCTGATTTTTCCTGTCCTTTCAAGAGGGGAGGAATATGCAATTTCCAGGCCCCTTCTCACCTTCCAGAGGCTCTCATCCTTTGCATACAAGCACCTGACTATTGCTCACTCTAAAACATACGCGGAGAGATGACCAAGGTGTCAGGAATGCTCTGGACATTTCTGCCCTGCCCTCGACTCTCTCGTCACTATTTTCAGAGACATGATGGGTTTTGTGCTACCTGGGCACCCTGGAGGGGGAGGTTTGGAAGGCAGATAACTGAGTACAGCAGGATCTGGCTTCTGAACATCACTGTCCTGGACCTCCCTCATTTTTGTGCAAGAACAAGGGAGAAAGAAATTTGGGAGGAGGATTCAGAAACATAGAAACCTTTTGGAAGTAAACTTTCTCTGCCACTGCCCAGTGGTAGAAAAATGGAGACTGTTAGGGGGTGCAGTAGAGTGAGGATCAGAGTAAATGTCTTTGGATTCTTCCCTCCCTCCCCCAAATTCCCACAGAAGTTAGTCAACCCCAGCAGAGATGGAATGCTGTCCTGACAATTGGAAACCAGAACAAATCCCTTCCATACCCCTGCAGCAGAGGGTTTCCATAAAGCCCAGAGAAGTGATGGCTGAAGGGAGAGCCTCCATGCTTGGCTGCTCTCTGCCCTTATTCACAGTGCCCAGGGAAGCTTCTCTGACCCCGTCTGCTGCCGACCACTAGACTTAGGAGGTGCAGCCTGATGGATTTCTCAACTCCAATATCTTCACCTTCAGGGCACCTAGGAGGAGCCTAGTCACTCTGCAGGATTGCTGCCTCTCAGTCCCTACCCACCGTTGTGCCCTCTGAGTCAGATTTGTTTCGGTGTCTAAGGAAGTCTGACATGCTGACTGTACTGATTGACCTAGACCAGGTGTTCTCAACTGAGGAAGTCTGCGGACCCCCTGCAATGATATGCAAGTTTGCATATGTTTAGAAGATAGTAGAGTAGGTACACTTGTGAAAAGATCTGTACCCTAGGAACCTGAGAAACCCTGACACATGAGCAGATTGACATCCTGAAGAAGCAGAAGCTAAGGGTAGAGAAAAGGCAGAGGAGATGGAGAATAAGCTATTTGGGAGTGAGATAGAAAAAGGAAGAAACAAATAGCAGGTGAGCTATGTCAAAGGGAGAGAGCACTATCTCCTTGGGTTCCAGCGTTCTTAACTAGAGAATCCTCTGAAACCCCTGGAATTATATTCAAAATGATGTGTGTGTGTGTGTGGGTGGGTGGTTGGGGGAGAGATGAGATATGTACTTTGTTGCTGGGTGTATGCATTAGCCTAGGATCAGATCCATTGGTATCATTGGATGCTCAGAGGGGTATGCGATATAAAGGATGTGAAGGTGAACTGGCCTAGAGAACATAGTTATATACATGTTTTTTCAAATAAGACTATATTTTAGGAGACATTAACGTAACATAAAACTTAGCCATTTTAAAGTGTACAACTGAGTGACATATAGTGCATTCACGATGTTGGGAAACCATTTCTTCTATCTAGTTCCAAAACATTTTCATTAACTCCGAAGGAGACCCCATACCCTTTACTACCAATTTTTCCCTTCCTCCAGTCCCTAGCAATGACTAATCTGCTTTGTCCCCATGGAATTACCCATTTTAGATATTTTATATAAATGGAATCATGCAATATGTGACCTTTTATGTCTGGCTTCTTTCGCTTAGCATGTTTTCAAGGTTCATTCACATTGTAGCATGTATAGTATTTCATTCCTTTTTATGGCTGAATAATATGTCATTATATGCTCATATTGTATTTTGTTTATCCATTCGAACATTGATGGATATTTGGGTTGTTTCACATTTCAACCATTGTAAATGCTGTCTTAAACACTTCTGCATAAGATTTTGTGTGGATGTACATTTTTATTTCTCTTGGGTATATATCTTAGAATGGAATTGCTGGGTCATGTGGTAATTCCATGTATAACTTTTTGAGGAAATGCCAAACTGTTCCACAGTGGCTGCAACATTTTACACTCCTACCAGCAATGTGTGAGGGTTCCCATTGCTCCACATTCTCAAAAACAATTATTAATTTTTCATTTTTTCAAATTTTGCTTTTTCCTAATGACTAATGATATTGAGCATCTTTTCACATATTTATTGGGTATTTATGTATCTTCTTTGGAGAAATATCTATTCAAAACTTTTGCCCATTTTTTATATTGGGTTGTTTGTCATTTTCGTGTTGAATTGTAAGAGTTCTTCATATATTCTGGATACAGATCCTTTCCAGATATATGATTTGCAAATATTTTCTTCCATTCTGTGGATTGCCTTTTTACTTTCTTGATAGTGCCTTTTTATTCACATAAAATTTTTTTAATTTGTATGAAGTCCAATTTATATATTTTTTCTTTTTGTTGTTCTTGCTTTTGGTGTCATATCTAAAAATCCATTACCAAATCCAGGGACATGAAGATTTACCTCTTTGTTTTCTTCTAAGAATTTTAAAGTTTTGACTCAAATATTTAGGTCTTTGATCATTTTGAGTTAATTTTTATATACGGTGTGAGTTTCTTTTTGTAAATGGCTTTATAAGATTTAAAGGTTCTTTTGATGGCAGAACACAACACACTGTCACAAAAATAGATAGAAGGCAGAACTCTTTGTTACTTATAGCTCCAAAAGAGAAAAGGTTGCCAGGCAGAGCCGCACAGGTTACGCCTGGATAACAGAAAGTTTGATCTCTAGGGGCAGCTTTTGTATTACAAGTGGGTTGGGGTTAGCTAGATTTTTTCTGAGTCTCTGAGGATTGGCTAATTTGAATAATATCTCAGGCTCCAGGGCATAGAGGTTGTCCTTACTTGTCTGTTACCTGGCCCCTGGGCAAAGAAGTCTGGTGCATAGTGTCCCAGAGTGTGAATGTATGATATGGGAAATGGTTGGAGTGTGTACTTCATCAGCTGCTCAAGAAGGGCAACGAACCGGCCTCTAGCCAGGGCCTCAAAATTGACTCAAGACAGTATTTTTACAAAAAAGATGGGATATTCGCATGGCTCAAATAGTAGAAAAGACTTACACAGAGTAGGGTGTAAGTTGACATGTTTTTATGAGAGTAAAAAGGAGGAAAACAAGTAGAAGTATAAGAAGTCCTTCTAGGCCAGCCATAACCAAGTTAGTTGAGGGGTGGTCTAGGAGGTAGTTGCCTCCTGAGGAAAACAATAATCTCCATTCATTTTTAGAATGGCAGTGCAGAGGTATGTAGTATACCTTTGGCAGAGAGCAAAACATATACCAGGTTCATTGGCGAAGTAAACAACGAACTCAAGAAATGTAATAGAATCCCTAATATCAAAGGAAGAAAAGCAATCAATATATTGTGTTTAATTTGTCATTATCTTTGGAAAGGCAGCATTTAGGCATTGTTGAGATGATAGTCTCACTGTCTGGGGTGAAGTCTTCCTCTGTGTAGAGAGCAAAGTCATCTCCAATGGTGAGATGTTGGACTGAGACAATGTCATCTGAAGCAACATCATTTCTAGTAGCAAGCTTCTGGGTTGAGGTGATGTCATCTAGGATGTGGGATTGGGATCTCCTTTCCAAGTAGATACCTACTTGGGTTGATGTGAGTCATGTTTTTGTGGTTCTGGTACTATAAGGAGGCTGAGGTGTTCATAGACTTTGAAGGCAATGATGGGCCTGGGAGATTGACTTGCAAATTTTTTTAGATAATGGTAAATTATCATAACATTAAAAATTCCCTCTTAACCATATTTTAGTATACGTGTCAGTGGCATTAAGTACACTCACACTGTTGTGCAACCATCACCACCATCCATCTCCAAAGCTTCCTCCATCTTCCCAAACTGAAATTTTGTACCCATTAAACTAACTCCCCTTGCCCCACTCCCTGCATCCCCTGGCAAACACCATTCTGCTTTCTGTCCCTAAGAGTTTGACTACTCTAGGTATTTTGCATAAATGAAATCACGAATCATTTTCTGTCTGGCTTATTTCACTTAGCATAATATCTTCAAGGTTCATCTGTGCTGTAGCATTATATATATATATATATATATATATTATATATATATATATAATATTTTTTAATCTATTCATCTGTCAATGGACACTTGGGTTGTTTCCATCCCCCCCCAGTTTTATCAAGAAATAATTGACATACATCACTGTATAAATTTAAGATATATAGCATGATGGTTTTATCTACATATATTGTGAAATGATTACCACAGTAAGTTTAGTTAACATTCATCATCTCATATAGATACAATAAAAAGAAAAGAAAAGAATTTCTCCTTGTGATGAGAACTCTTAGGATCTACTCTCTTAACAATTTTCCTATAAATCATACAGCATTGTTAACTATAGTCATCATGACATTACATTACATCCCCATGACTTATTTATTTTATAACTGGAAGTTTGTAACTTTTGACCACTTTTCTCCCATTCCCCTTCCCCCCACCCCCACCTCTGATAACCACAAATCTGATCTGTTTTTCTGAGTTTGGTGGATTTAATGTATGTCATCAATGTTTTATAGTTTTCAATGTGCAGGTCTTGAATCTCTTTTGTCAAATCTACCCTGAAATATTTCATATTTCTGATACTATTGTAAATGATACTGGTTTAGATTTTAATCTGGCTATTCATTACTTGTAGAGGACTGAATAATTTCCCCCAAAATTCATATCCACCCAGCACTTCAGAACATGACCTTATTTGTAAATCAGGTCTTTGCAGATGTAATTAATTAAGAATTGAGGTGAGGGGTCCCTGGCTGGCTCAGTCTGTAGAGCATGCAACTCTTGATTTCGGGGTTGTGAGTTAGAGCCCCACGTTGGGTATGGAGGTTACTTAAAAATAAAATCTTAAAAACAAAAGAATTGAGAGAGATCATATTGGCTTAGGGTAGGCCCTAAATCCAATGGATGTATCCTTAGAAGAGACAAAGAGCATGTAGACAAACAGAAGAGAAGCAGAAATTGGAGTTATGCTGTCACACGCCAGGCAATGCCTGGGGCCACTAGAAACTGGAAGAAGTAAAGAAGGATTCCTTTCTAGAGACTTCAGAGAGAATGTAGCACTGCTGATAACTTGATTTGGACTTCTGGCCTACAAAACTATAAGATAATATGTCTCATTTATTAGTTCTGGTAGCTTTTTTTTTTAAGATTTTATTTTTAAGTAATCTCTACACCCATCAAGGGGCTTGAACTCGTAACCCCAAGATCAAGAGTTGCACACTCCACCAACTGAGCCAGCCAGGTGCCCCATAGCTCTAGTAGCTTTTTGTATATTACAAAAAATTTCTACATAGATGATTGTTTTCTATGAATATTTTCTATTTCTTCCTTTGCTATCTGTATGACTTATTTATTGCTCTTATTGTGCTGGCTAGAACTTCTAATACAACATTGAATCTAATTTGTGAACATGTCTATTTTGCCTTGTTTTTCGTCTTAGGGAGGAAACATTTGGTCTTTATGTACATATCATTATTTTTTTTGCAGATGTATCTTATCAGGTTGAGGAACATCTCTTTTATATGTGGTTGCTGAGCATTTTAATCAGTAATATATATTTTTTTTACTTTTAGCAAATGTTTTTTCATTAGCCACTGAGATGATCATATGTTTTTTCACTTTTATGTTCATGTGGTGAATTACAATGATTTTCAAATATTAACACTACCTTGAATCCTTGGGATAAAACTTACCTGGTCATGGTATATTGTATATATTAATGGATTCTATTGTACTAAAGTTTTATTAAGAATTTTTGCATATATTTCATGAGGGATATTAGTTTGTGGTTATCTTTCCTTGTAGTAAAATTGTCTGGTTAGTTACCTGGGTAATTCTAGCCTCATAGGGTGAGTTGGGAGCTATTTCTTCCTCTTCAATTTTCTGAAAGATTTTGTGTAGAATTGGTGTTATGTAATTTTTAAATGTTTGGTGGAATTACCAGTTAAGCCATCTTGACTCAGAATTTTTTTTGGAGGAGGTGTTTTAAATAAAATTTCCATTTATTTTCGTGGCGAGCATAGCTTAATGTATAGTATTGTCAGATCACTATGTTGTACACCTGAAACTAATGTAACAGCGGATATTAAACATACTTCAAAAAAACTTTAAAAAATTTCTATTTATTGGGTGCCTGGGTGGCTCAGTGTGTTAAGTGTCTGCTTTCGGTTCACGTCATGATCCTGTGCTTGCTCTCTCTCTCTCAAATAAATAAATAAATAAATAAATAAAAACTTAAAAAATTTTTCTGTTTATTTAATAGCTGTAGAGATTTCTTCTATTCTAATATATATGTTCAGTGCTATAAATTTCTGCTGGAGTGGTCATTTTGCCACATCTCATAAATTATCATATGTTGAGTTTTCACTTTCATTCTGTTCAAAGTGCCTTATAAGTTCCTCTTTGATTTCTTCTTTTGGTTATTTAGACATGTGTTGCTTGATGTTAATTTAATATTTGGGATTTTCCAGATATTTTTCTGTTATTCATTTCTCATTTAATTCCATTGTGCTCAGAAAACATACATTTTATTATTTGAATCCTGTTAATGTTATTGAGACTTACCTTATGGCCCTGAATATGGACTATCTTGGTAAAAGTTCCACGTGCAAATGAAACAAATGCACATCCTCCTGTTGGTGGTGGCAAGTTCTACCATAGTCAACTAGATAAGTTGGTTCATAGTGTTTTTCAAGTCATATATGCACTTGCTGATGGTCTACTTGTTCTATCAGTTTTTTAGAGAAGGTGTTGATATCTCTGTAATTGTGGATTTCTCTGTTTCTCATTGCAGTTCTATCAGTTTTTGCTCCATGCATTTTAAAGCACTGCAATATGTGAATGTTTAGGATTGTCATATCCTCTTGACAAACTTACCACTTAAACTTATGTAGTAACTGTAATATCCCTGGTATTATTCTTTGCTATGAGATTTATCGTATCTGATATCAATATAGCCCTCAAGCTTTGATTGATGTTAAGATTATTCATCTTTTTCTATTTCTTTACTTGTAATCAATTTGTATCTTTAAATTTAAAATAAGGTGTTTATAGGTAGCATGTATTTGCCTTCCTTCTCTACACAATCTGACAGTCTCTGCTTTATAATTGAGGTATTTAGACCATTTACATTAATGTGATTATTGATATTGATATGTTTGGGTTTAAATCAACCATCTTGCTATTTGTTCCTATTTGTACCATGTGCTCATTGTTCTTTTTCCTCTAACATTTTAAAAAGATTTTACTTATTTATTTGTCAGAGAGAGAGAGCACAAGCAGGGGGAGTGGCAGGCAGAGGGAGAAGCAGGCTCCCCATTGAGCAAGGAGCCCGACGTGGGACTCAATCCCAGGACCCTGGGATCATGACCTGAGCCGAAGGCAGACACTTAACCCACTGAGCCACCCAGATGTCCCTTCCTCTAACATTTTTTTTAAAGATTTTATTTATTTATTCGACAGAGAGAGAGACAGCCAGCGAGAGAGGGAACACAAGCAGGGGGAGTGGGAGAGGAAGAAGCAGGCTCATAGCAGAAGAGCCTGATGTGGGGCTCGATCCCATAATGCCGGGATCGCGCCCTGAGCCGAAGGCAGACGCTTAACCGCTGTGCCACCCAGGCGCCCCTCTAACATTTTTGATTGACTATTTTGAAGATTCCATTTTATCTCATATGTTGGCTCATCAGCTACAACTTTTTTCATGATTGCTTTAAGGTTTATAATATCTATTTTTAACATTTCAGAATGTACTTCAAATTATATTCATGTATAGAATAAGAACTTCAAAATGCTGTAGTTCCATTCCCCCTCTCCTGGTCTTTGTGCTATTATTGACGTACATTTTACTTCTCCATATGTTCTAAATCCTACAATACAAAGTAAGCTGGGGGCAATCAGAATGCTCATATTATTTGTTTCTACTTTCTCAAGGAACTTTACCCCCAACTGTCTGATGTTAAATAACTGAAAACTGTTGTTTCATATATTTTGTCCAGGTTTTAGTTGTTTCAGTTAGGGAGATAAACCCAGACCTCGTTATTCTGTTTTCATTTGAAGCATAAATTGTAGCTTGGTGTTTTATTTATTTTTTAAAAGATTTTATTTAACTATTTGAGAGAGAGAGAGAACGAGCGGGGTGAGGGGCAGAGGGAGAAGTAGATCCCTGCTGAGCGGGGAGCCTGATGCGATGTGGGGCTCAATACCGGGACTCCAGGATCCCGACCTCAGCCGAAATCAGACACTTAACTGAACCACCCAGGCGCCCCGTAGCTTGGTGTTTTAAATGATAGGTAATCATGAAGGTTTTATTTCACCCCTAACCAAAGTTTCTTTTGCTATCTGAACTTCCTGGAAGAGTCCAGGGTCTGTGTATTCTCCCCGCTCTGCCTCTGACTAGAACGTTCAAATTGCACTGCTTTCTTTGGTCACAAGGTGGCCCTTAAATTCATTTTCTGAATTTCTTTCAAATGACTTGATTTTTTTAAGAAAAAAAAATTAATTATTTTTATTCAAAAGTCATGAATTGGGGGCACCTGTGTGGCACAGCGGTTAAGCGTCTGCCTTCGGCTCAGGGCATGATCCCGGCGTTATGGGATTGAGCCCCACATCAGGCTCCTCCGCTATGAGCCTGCTTCTTCCTCTCCCACTCCCCCTGCTTGTGTTCCCTCTCTCGCTGGCTGTCTCTATCTCTGTCGAATAAACAAATAAAATCTTTAAAAAAAAAGTCATGAATTATCTGCATCATTATCTCAATTTTGTTAGAAATACATAAGAATTCAAAGATGTGCATACTTGTTTATCGTTTGCTGAATACCAGTAAATCCATACTTATTTTGTGGTTTTTCATTCACCAAATATCTACTAGATGTAGATAGGAAAGCTGATGCTAATATTGACAATCAAGTGTAGGAAGTATGGTAGGGCATAAGCTTCCCTGTTCATCAGTCTTCCTGCCCTTTCAACTCTAGCCTTTATCTTTATAAACTTCTGCCCTGCATGAATGTGCCTTGTGTCTCAAGGACCTGGAAGAGGGAGAGTTTTGGAATTGCTTAGGCATCTGATTCATGATGTCTGGGGTTTGCTGTGTTACATGTTTGCACCTGCCAAACCATTTTTCTCTTTGGTTTCATAATTGCTATATTCCAGAGCAGAGGTGGGTAAACTTTTTTTGTTCGGGCCAGATAATAAATATGTAGGCTTTGCAGTCAGGCCATGCTGTTTCTTTCACGACTACTCGACTCTGCTACTGTAGTGCAAAATCAGCCAAAGACAGTATGTAAATTCCTACATATGGCTGTATTTCAATACAACCTTATTTATGGACACCAAAACCTGGATTTCATACAATTTTTACATGTCAAAAAATATTCTTGATTTTTTCAACCATTTGAAAATGTGAAATTTAATCTTAGCTCATTGGCCACAAAAATAAGCAATAGGCCAAATCTGGCTCATGGACTGTGGTTTGCCAACTTCTGTTTTAGAATCCTAACTTTTTTTTAAAGATTTTATTTATTTGAGAGAGAGAGCATGAGATGGGGGAGGGTCGGAGGGAGAAACAGACCCTCTGCTGAGCAGGGAGCCTATCCTGGGACTCTCGGATCATGACCTGAGCCAAAGGCAGTCACTTAACCAACTGAGCCACCCAGGTACCCCAGAATCCTAACTTCTAAGTTTATTTCCATACAAGACTGTCTTCATATATGGTATGTATTTCACCTACATTACACACTCCAAGGCAATTTCATTTCTCAAGTTCTATTGAGACACTTAAACCCAATAGTCCTCCAATGGACTTCGTAATTACCCACATTTGGGTATCCACTGAATTCATGGACATAATCTCCTGGCATCCAACTCAATGTTGGTTCTTTACATTCATAGGTTTCAGGGAGCTCAGATAAGGAAGGACTGTCTCAGACTGAAAGTGAGCTGTGTCCCATTACACATCTTTAACATAGTCTAATGAGCTAAGGTTTTTTTTGAGATTTTATTTGACAGAGAGAGACACAGTGAGAGAGGGAAAACAAGCAGGGGGAATGGGAGAGGAAGAAGCAGGCTTCCCGCTGAGGAGGGATCATGACCTGAGCCTAAGGCAGATGCTTATCCAAGGCAGATGCTTATGACTGAGCCACCCAGGCGCCCCTGAACTAAGGTTTCTTAGAAAAGAACTACACATCTAAGGAAAGAGAGAACTAGACAGATAAGGTCTTTTCATGAAGCTAAAAAGGGAGAGGACTTATTCACACTTCCACTTTAGAGTGAGGATTCAATTTATTGAGTGTACCAGAAAAAAATCAGTGGGACTTTTTCACCTTGAGGATTCCTGAACATCAATACCCAGGGGAGATGGAAATGGGGCAAAGTAGCAGAGGAATGGAAATACCTACGCCTTAGTCCACATAAAGACCCAGCTCTGGAAACCTCCCCAAATAGCTGAAGGGAATAAAGTGTTGGGTCATGCACATTCCAGTGGGAACAAAAACTTGGGAGATAACTTATAAAATTACTGCTTCATCAAGTACACAAGGCAGCCCTTGGAGTTATTATCATCTTGCTGATATGTATGATTTTTTTGTAAGTATGGTTCTTAAAGAGATGTGTCTCTTATCATTATTAGGTTTATACTTCTAAATAGGAGATCCAGAGGTAAGCTAAAACTGAGATTGTGTCACTACCGTTTAGGTTAAGTGCTCATATTGCTTTTATCAGGTGGCCAAGCCCTTTCACTAGGTAATAGGTATTTAGTTCTGAAATGAGAAAATATAAATAAAAAATAAAAATTATTCATAATTCTACCATAAAGAGATAAACACTTTAATTTTTTATTTTATATACGTAGACTGTGTGTTCATATATAAAATACTAAAGATGTGAAATAAAAGAGAATACAGAGAATGTCTTTTAAACCGCTTTATTAACTTCACAATATATAATGAACATCTTGCCATGCAATAGGGTAAAACTCCCCTGCTGACAGAATCTTACATTTTGGGTCAAAATACATTTAATTAGAAGCTGGCTGTAGGAGACCCACAAGAGACATATAACACCAATAGGTTTACAACAAAGGTACACTGAGAACATTAAGTTTAGGAAGCAGGTGTGTCTTCCTATTAACTTCAGGTTAAGCATCAGGATTCAAGGCATAAGGCAAAACTCATCATGATGGTCATGGTGAGGAGGGTCAGTGCTAACTGCCCGCAGACTATGACTGAATTGCTTTTCCCTCAGCTTTTCCATCAGCTGTCTCATCTCCTCCCCAATCCTTTCCATATTCTCTTCTCTCATCCTTGCCTGTGGTTCTCCAAGCCTCTGAATCATGTCCCACCTATACTGCAGGACGGGCTGCCTAACACGGAGCCGCCTACGATTTACTCTAGGCACAGAATATTCACCAGCTTCCAAAGGGAGAGCCAAGGGCTCTCCTTTATTAGCAACTTGCTCCTTTTCATCCTTTTTTTCATTTTCCTGTTTGGCATTGTCCACGTTGAGATTTTTTACTGCTTGTTCCTCTTTGGACGCCATTGCTCCTGAGAGACAAAAGAGAGAAAGAATTATGTTCTTATTGGACTGATCAGCACCGAGGACAGAGGCCCTACTACGCACATTCCAAGACTTAGAGCCCTGGATCTCTCAGGCTTTTTAAAATTTAATTTTCCCACCTGAGAGGCTCCCTACGCCCTCCCCCATCCCCGTCGCTCCTCTCCCCTACCCCACCCTCGCCCAAAGCCCACCATTTTCCCTGCCGTCCCTGCCCAGGCCTCTGCAGGCACCAAGATGGAGGACCGGCTGGGGCAGGGGTGGGGGGAGAGGGAAGTTGGGGTCTCAGGCTTTCCACACGTTCCCCCCGGCCCCACTCTCCCCCGCACCGACCTGGGCCTATCCTTGCAGTCTCCTCCTCCTCCCGATTCTCGCCGAGAGTGCGCCGCCGCGACACTTAGACCTGCACACCTGCAGAGGGCCGGGGTGGGAGGCAGCCGGGGCTGCTGCAGCCGAGCGCTCCGCGCACACCCGACGCTACCCAGCCCCTCCCGGACCTCCCACGGCCGCCTCGGCCCCACACCCAGCGGCCCCATCCCCCGTCAGCACCATTTTCTACACCAAGAAGGACGGGGGCGGGACGCGGCGTGCACTAGGCAGGTGTTTCCGAAGTGTCATCGCCTCGCCGCGGTCCAGCCCTCAGCCTACCTTTTGCAGCAGCCAAACGCGGGCTATTGTGGGGCGTGGGGGCTGCGGTCCTTGCGCCGCTTCGCCCCGGGGCAGCCGGACCCCCAGCAGGGCTCCGCGAGCCGCGTGGGCTGTCCCACACCAAGCCCAGGGAACGCTCCCCCTCCTCCCGGTCCCTTACCTGCTTCCCCTTCGCCTCCGATTCTGGGCCCGCCTCTGGCGCGCACGCCTTCAGGGCCACCGGGAGCAGGCAGCGAGAAGTGAGCGAGCGAGGGCCGATCTGACGCTACAGCTGGGCGCGCGAGTCCGCGGCGGCGGGTCACGTGAGGCTTTCGTCACAGTGGGCGGCCCCGCCCCCAGCCCGTGCAGGCTTCTGCCCGCGAGGTGGCGCCCAGCCGGTTGGCCAGCCTGGCACCTCTCTGCTGCCGTGTTCTTCTTAACAGCACCGGCCTGGGCTCTGTGGCTCTCCCTTCTTTGCATATTCCTGGGCATTTCTCTGCCTGCTGGGGAAGGGCAGTATCTTCTCAGGGACCTGTTGGCCATTCCCAGTTCTTCCCTGGGGACTTGCCTCTTGCTCTCCTCTGCTCCAAGGATATGCCTTCTTCCACTTACTGTCCTTTCTGCTACCAATGTTGTCCATTTTCCCTCCACTAAAATGTGTAGAAAAGATGTGTCAGAAAGAGTCCAGGAGAGTGGATTTTAAAAAATCTTAATATCTGTTTTGTTCCTTTTATGTTAAGGCCTCAAAAATCAATATACCTTTTCTTAAAAGATTTTATTTATTTATTTGTCCAAGAGAGAGAAAGAGAGCAGAAGCAGGCAGAGCAGGCAGAGGGAGAAGCAGGCTCTCTTGGCTGTGCAAGGAGCCGGATGGGGGACTTGATCACAGGACCCTGGGATTATGAATTGAGCTGAAGGCAGAGGCTTAACCGACTGAGTTACCCAAGTGTCCCAATATACTTTTTTTAAAGAAAAATAAGTTATTTTAATTTGAAAAGTAGAATTAAAGTTGGGGGCAAAAAAACCCAACCACCTGTCTTTCTGCTAAATCATTATATAAATAGAGACTATACAGGCAGCTTCTTTTTTTAGAACTTGGAAAAAGGGCAGCTGATGGCTCCTCTTGTTAGGGGCCCCTAGATCCATGAGGCCCTTCCATGAGGTGCCAATGTGTCAGTAGTGCAGCAGAGTCTTGATGAATTTTCAGTACCAAAACAACACCAGCAATGAAAATTCTTTCACAGATTTCTGGTTTAAAAGGCAATAGGTAAGTCTTTATTTGCAAATCACGTGATCATATATTTAGAGAATCCTAAGACATCTACAATAAACCTACTGTGGAACTAGTACTTTAATTCAGTGGGGTTGCAGCTATAGTTGGATGTAAAAAAACTCAATTGTATTCTTATGTGCTAGTGATGAACAATTGGAAATTGAAATTGTGTATATTTTAGATAGATAGATAGATATAGATGTAAAGATATAAGATAGACCAAGGTCCTGGATCAGAAAATTCAATTCTGTTAAGACATCAATTATCTCCGAATTAATCTATAAATTTGGTGCAGCCAAAATCAAAATTTTAGCAGACATCTTTGTGTAACTTGACAAAATTACCCCCCAAATTATATGGAAATTAGAAGGACCTAGTATAGACAATAGTTTTTTAAAAAACCCACAAATGTGGAAAATTATATTACCTGATTTCCAGACTGAAGATGCAGTAATAAAGGTAGTGTAGTAAGGGAGTATACCCAGACAATGAATTTAAAATTAAAAACTTCTGCTGTGGGAAAGATATGGTTAAGAAAATGACATGGGAAGCTGAGAAAAAATATTTTCAATAGGTGTAACCAACAAAGGGTTTGTATCCAGAAGACATATAAAGGCCTCCTGAAACTCAAAATAAGGCAAACAATGCAATGAAAAAACGATCAACAGGTTTGAACAAGCATTTCACTAAAGTACATGTACAAATCCCCAAAGAGCTCATGGAAAGAAGCTCAATGTCATTAATCATCAGGAAAATGTAAAACAAACAAAAACAATGAAATAACCACAACATGGCCATCAGAATTGCTAAAATTAAAAAGTCTGACAATCCCAAGTATTTTTGAAGATATGGAACAACTGGAAATCTCATTCCTCATTCATTGCTGGTGCAAAGTTCAACCACTTTGAAAGGCTTTTTGATAGTTTCTTGAAAAGTTAAACTTACACTTACCATATGTCCAAAAATTTCCACTCTTAGGAATTTTCTGAAACAAAATTCAAACCATGTTTCCTCAAAAAGATTTGTATAGGGGGATGCCTGGGTGGTTCAGTTGGTTAACCGTCTGCCTTCCGCTCAGGTCATGATCCCAGAGTCCTAGGATCCAGTCCCGAATCCAATCGGGCTTTTTGCTCAGCGGGGAGCCTGCTTCTCCCTCTGCCTGCTGCTCCCCCTGCTCGTGCTCTCTCTCTCTCTGACAAATAAATAAATTAAATCTTTTTTAAAAAAAGATTTGTATAAGAATGTTCATGGCAATTTCATCTAGGTTAACCCCAAAGTGGATACAATCCAGATGTCCATCAACAAGTAAATATATAGGGGTGCCTGGGTGGCGCAGTCATTAAGCGTCTGCCTTTGGCTCAGGGCGTGATCCCGGCGTTCTGAGATCTGAGATCGAACCCCACATCAGGCTTCTCTGCTAGGAGCCTGCTTCTTCCTCTCCCACTCACCCTGCTTGTGTTCCCTCTCTTGCTGGCTGTCTCTGTCAAATAAATAAATAAAATCTTTAAAAAAAACCACAAGTAAATGTATAAACAAATTGTGATGTATTCATATGTTAGGGTCCTATGAAGGCATAAAAACGAACAAACTACTGGTATAAGCAATAACATAGATAAATCTCAAAAAATGTTATACTCATGGGGTGCCTGGTTGGCTCAGTCCTTAAGCGTCTGCCTTTGGCTCGGGTCATGTTCCCCGGGGCCTGGGATGGAGCCCCGCACTGGCTCCCTGCTTGGCAGGAGTCTTGCTTCTCCCTCTCCCACTCCCCTTGCTTGTGTTCCCTCTCTCGCTGTCTCTCTCTCTGTCAAATAAATAAATAAAATCTTTAAAAAATTATTATACTCAGGGAAAGATCTCAGACACAAAAGAGTGCATTCTGTTTGATTCCATTTATATAATGCTTTGGAAGAGGCAAAACTAATTTATATTGATACAAATTGGATGAAATCAGTGTTTGCCTGGCTTGAAGGTTGGAATTTTTCTGAGTGTAAAAGGGGAAATAACAGAACTTTCTCAGCAGGGGTAAATGTTCTGTGTCTTGATGGGATAGTGACTCCGCTGGCGAATACATTTGTTGAAAACACTGAACTGTATAGTTAAAATGTATGCATCTTATTGTATGTAAATTATATCCCAATAAAATTGATTAAAAATCAAATATCTAGAAATAAATCTAATTAAATACTTGGAAGACCTCTACACTAAAAATTATAAAATAATTTTGAGAAACATTAAAGAAGACCTAAATGAGTGTAGAGATATACTGGGTTCATGGATTGAAAGACTCAATATTTTAAAGTCAATTATTCCTAAATTGATCTATAAATTCAATGCAATCCATATAAAAATCTCAACTGGTTATTTTTTGTTGGCAGGCAGATCCAACTATCTATATGAAAATGCAAAAAACCAAATGTAGCCAAGAGAACCTTGAAGAACGGAGCACCAAAACTTCCACCAGTAGATACCAAACTTAATACAATGCTATAGTGAGTAAATTCTGAATAAGTAGTGTGGTATTGCCTCAAAGATTAGCATATTTGTGTACATACACATGCATGTGCAGACCTGTGAAACATACCTACACATACTGTCTATTTATGGCAAAGACGACACTGCAGTGAAAGGGGAAAAGGATTTTTTCCCTAAAAAGTGGTAACAGAGCAGATGGATATCCATATGTGAAAAAAAAATCTATGTCGACTCTACCCTGAATAACACACAAAATAAACTCCCAATGAATTGCAGATCTAAATGGGAAAGATGAAAATGTCATTCTACAGGAATGACAGAGATACACAAGAAATCATCTTCATGACTTTGGAGTAGGCAGTATTCTTTTTTTTTTTCAATTTTTTATTTAAATTCTAGTTAGTTAACATACTGTGCAATGTTGGTTTCAGGAGTAGAATTCAGTGATTCATCATACAACACCCAGTGCTCATCATATCAAATGCCCTCTTTTTTAAAACATATTTTATTTATTTATTTGAGAGAGAGAGAGAGAGAGAGCACGAGTGTGGGTGGAAGGGCAGAGGGAGAGGGAGAAGCAGTCTCTGCAGTGAGCAGGGAGCCTGATTCAGGGCTTGATCCCAGGACCCTGAGATCACGACCTGAGCCGAAGCCAGACACTTAACTGACTGAGCCACCCAGGTGCCCCTCAAGTGCCCTCCTAAATACCCATCACCCATCTAGCCCATCCCCCACCCACCTCCTTCCATCACCCTTCAGTTTGTTCTCTATCTTTAAAAGTCTGTTATGGTTTGTTTCCCTCTCTCTTTTTTCTTTTTCTCCCCTCCCATATGTTCATCTGTTTTGTTTCTTAAATTCCACATATGAATGAAATCGTATGGTATTTGTCTTTCTCTGATTTTTACCCCTAGCATAATACATTCTAGCTGCGTCCCTTCCTTGTGAATGGCAAGATTTCATTTTTTTGGTGGCTGAGTAATATTCCATTGTGAATATATACCATATCTTCTTTATCTATTCATCAGGTGATGGATGTTTGGGCTCTTTCCATAGTTCGGCTATCGTTGATAATGCTGCTTTGAACATTAGGGTGCATGTACCCGCTTGTAACCTGTGTTTTTATATCCTTTGGGTAAATACCTAGTAGCGCAATTGCTGGGTCATAGGATAGTTCTATTTTTAACTTTTTGAGGAAGCTCCATACTGTTTTCCACAGTGGCTGCACCAGTTTGCATTTCCACCAAGAGTGCAAGAGGGTTCCCCTTTCTCTGCATCCTCACCAACATCTGTTTTTTCCTGTGTTGTTAAATTTGGACATTCTGACAGGTGTGAGGTGCTATCTCGTCATGGTTTTGACTTGTATTTCACTGATGATGAGTGATGTCCAGCATCTTTTCATATGTCTGTTAGCCATCTGGGTATCTTCTCTGGAAAAGTATCTATTCATGTCTTCTGCCCATTTCTTTTTTTTTAAGATTTAATTTATTTATTTGACAGAGAGAGAGACAGCCAGAGAGACAGGGAACACAAGCAGGGGGAGTGGGAGAGGAAGAAGCAGGCTCCCAGCAGAGGAGCCTGATGTGGGGCTCCATCCCATAACGCCAGGATCACGCCCTGCGCCGAAGGCAGACACCTAATGACTGAGCCACCCAGGCACCCCTCTGCCCATTTCTTAACTGGATTATTTGTTTTTCGGATGCTGAGCTTGGTAAGTTCTTGACAGATTTTGGATACTAACTCTTTATCAGATATGTCATTTATAAATACTTTTCCCATTATGTGGCCTGCCTTTTAGTTTTGTTGATTGTTTCCTTTGTTATGCAGAAGGTTTTTATCTTCATGAAGTCCCAATAGTTCATTTTTTGCTTTTGTTTCCCTTGAATAAGCAATATTATTAAAGAGGACACAAAAAGCATTAATTATGAAGGATAAAAATGATTGTAAATTGCACTTTATTAATATCAGAAACTTCTGTTCATCAAAAGACGTCATTAAAAGAATAAGGAAGCAAGCCACAAACTAGGAAAAGATATAAGGAACACATATACCTGACAAAAGGCTCATATCTATAACATATAAAGAATTCTTACAAATAAATTTTAAAAAGACAGACAATCCAATTTAAAAATGGGCAAACACCTTAAAACAGCACTTCAAAAACCAGAATATCCTAATGTCTAATAAATTTGTGAAAATATGTTGAACTTCATTAGTTTGCAGAGAAATACAAGTTAAAACCAACATGTCATACCACTAAACACCCTCCCCCTCCCTAGAATGTCTAAAATAATAAAGACAGAAGGTGTCAAGTGTTTTATTCCCCATAAAATGTGGTACAATAGGAAATGGCACTACCACTTTGAAAAACTGTTTGGCGCTGTATACAAAGGTAAACATATGTATACTTTACGACCAAGCAATCTCACTGTAGATATACCCATAATAAAAATGTGTGCATTGGTTTACCAAACAACATTTACACATATGTTTATAATAATATTTTTTATGTTGTCAGAAATTTGCACAGATCCAAATGTTCTTCATCAGGAAAATGTGTAAATAATTATCATATATTTACACACAGTGGGATGTTACTCAGTAATAAAAATGTACAAATTACAACTATATACGGTATGGCTGGATCTCACAAACCGAATGTTGAGATAAAGAAGCCAAAGTGAAAACGAGTAATGTATATGAATTTTATGAGTTTAAACATAAGCAAAACTATGATGTTAGAATTCAAGGTAGTGGCATCCATGAAAAATGACTGGAACAGGGTTTCTACAGTGTTGGTAATGTTCTGGGGGTTTTTTCTTTTGTTTTAAGTACTGGTTAAATGGTTTTAGTTTGCAAAACTTCACTGAGCTAGGTACTCATGATTTGGTCACTTTTACATATGTATTTTATACTTTATTTAAAAGTTCCCTTAATTCAAAACAAGCTGACATCATTCTTCTCATAGTAAATTGTTAAGCTTACAAAAAAATTCTCACAGTATTTGGTGGGTATGTAATTTGGTACATTCTTTCTAGAGGGCTATTTGACAGTAATTATTAAAAAGTTTTAGAAATGTTCATACTATTTGATGTAACAATTTAATTTTTTACGTTCTATTATACAGGAAAAAAATCATACACATGTTTAGAGATTTACACATAAAGATATTCATTGTAGTAAAACAAATATAAGCAGGGGGCGCCTGGGTGGTGCAGTCGTTAAGCGTCTGCCTTCAGCTCAGGGCGTGATCCCAGTGTTCTGGGATCAAGCCCCACATCAGGCTTCTCTGCTAGGAGCCTGCTTCTTTTTCTCCCACTCCCCCTGCTTGTGTTCCCTCTCTCGCTGGCTGTCTCTATCAAACAAATAAATAAATAAAATCTTAAAAAAATATATAAGCAAAGTAATGGAAAAACATAAGCAAAAATATAAGCAAAAAAATGAAAAAATACAGGTGAGCTGGCTTAAACTGATTATTGCCTGTTAGTATAATTGAGTTCTGTAAATAAGAAAAATATGCTATATATACAATGGCATATTATTCAGCCATAAAAAAGAATGAAATGTTGCCATTTGCAACAGTGTGGATAAAGCTAGAGAGTATAATGCTAAGTGAAATAAGTCAGTCAGAGAAAGACAAATGCTGTATGATTTCACTCACATGTGAAATTTAAGAAACAAAACAAATGAGCAAAGGGAAAAAGAGAGAGAGAGTCAAACCAAGAAACAGACTTAATTTAGAGAAGAAACTGATGGTTATCAGAGGGGAGGTAGATGGAGGGATGGGTGAAATAGGTGATGGGGATTAAGGAGGGCACTTGTTGTGATGTGCACCAGGTGATGTACGGAAGTGTGGAATCACTATATTGTACACTTGAAACAAATATCACACTATGTTAACTATACTGCAATAAAAATAAACATAAATAAATAAATCAGTAGATAGATAATTAAAATAAAGAAAAGGAAAGAAAAATATGCCATTAAAGTGTACTTAATGATAAAGAAAACTTTTTATGATTTACACTTTAAATAATAGAAAAGTCGATTAGAAACAGTGTGCTCAGGGGGTTCTGATATACATGTAGATGTATATATGCGTATAAACATAGAATGTAATAAAAAGAATATAATCTATCCTTATTTCTAAATGTGCTTATATTATCAATATTAAAACAAAAAGTCTTTTTTTAAAAGATCTTATTTTTTTGGAAACCTCTATACCCAACATGGGGTTCAACCCACAACCCCAAGATCAAGAGTCATATGCTCTACCAACTGAGCAGCCAGGCATCCCCAAAATAAAAAATTTCTATACACAAAACCACCAGGAGCAAAAATAGTAAATAACAAACTAGGAAACGTGTGCAGAACATACATCATGAATTTATTTTAACTTCATTTTTCCACATCAGAAAAAAAAAGTAGTGCGGAAAAATCTTCCTTTCCAGTCCACTTGGAAAATCTATCACTTCCTTCCCAAGTTTATTTAGGATACAGAATAAGCCACAGTAATACAGAGACCCCCAAAATACAATGGTTCAAACAAGGGAGAAATATATTTCTCCCATACAAAATAGTACAGAGATAGAAAGGGATTTTTGGACAGGTGGATTTGTCTGCTGTCTGAGGTCAAGTGCTTTATATTTTGTTGCTCTGCTACCTCCTAGAGTGTTTTACTTACACTTTGTCTGAGTTTTAGGACACAGTAGGGAGGAAAGAGAAAATAGTAAGCAAACAATTTCCTTTTAAAAAGTGGAACATACATTGAAAAAAGAAAAGAAATGTATGTTAAAGAAATAAATTCAAGGGAAGAAGAAAAAATTGGTTAAAAAAAGTGGGACAGAAGTTGCACATTCCATACCTCATATTCCATTGCAAAGAATTTGGACACAAAGACACACTTGGCTGCAAGGGAGGCTGGGGAATGTTAGTTTCTAGTTGAGTGATCAAGAGTTCCTTTAAAACTTTGGGGAAGAGAATCCTATTACTTAGAAGAAGATGGGGAAAATTGTTATTGGGGAAAATTTTCTATCTTGGCTAAAAGGAGTAATAGCAGTAAGGTTACACTTATCAGTCAAACTTTAGCAAAGTTGTTTATCTGAAATACATCCACACACAACTCAGTTTAGTGCAAAGCATAAGCTTTCTCCTATTCATATCTAAGAAAAATCAACTGGGTGAATATCATTATTATTATATCATCATCATCATCATTCTTCTAGCTTCTAGTGGTCTGATAGTTCACCCTTTTGTTTAGCTGTCTCCAAATGGCCTCATGTGAAAGGGTATTTGGCCTACCCAGCGACAGTATATGTTTCACCAGGGTTGTGCCTTTCTCTGAGACCTAGTCCTTATCATTCAGAGCACACAAGGCGCTACTGGGTATGAGAAGGGTTCCTCAAAATAACTCATCGGTGAACAAAGTTGGGAGAAAACATAGGAACATTTCGAGACAGTCTTCATTCTAAAACTTGGGTTGGTTCCCTGATTCAACGCTAACAGGCTATGTAACCTTAGACACCTTACTTAAATCTCTCAAAAGGGGAGGGGGAGAGGCTAGAGGGAGGAACACCGGAGAATGGTCTGCCCTAGTAGTTCAGATAAAAGGTCATGAGGGCCTAAAACAGGATAATGATGAATTCAGCTGTCACAGTGAAGAAAGACAGAGGCTTACAGGCTACGGAAGGGGTGAGAGTCAGACAAGACTCTGACATTTCAAGACAGAGCCACTAGACAAATTAATATGGCAGGTTGCATTAATTAATGTTAAGAGCACAGGATCTCATTCAAAGATGACTATAAAATACCAACAGGAGACTTGAAGTCAAGTCAGCCCCAGTAGACCTGTAGTCACCAAATGATATCTGGATAAGCGCAAATTGTTAGAGCCAATATTTTAGTCTCCTGGATATAGTTGCCAACTTGCAGGAATTAGAAGAAAGAGGATCAGGTTGAACTATACATAGGCAGTTAGCAAATTCTAGACTCTTAAGTCCAAAAGTGAAACAGCCCAAGTTCTTCCATAGATAACATGTGAGGAAAAGAAAGAAATGGAGCAAAAGCCTGTACATTAGTAAGGACTTTAAATAAATATAAACATTTTTTGAAGAGCAAGACTAAAGTATAATGTCCAGCTATGCATACTTGGAAGATAAAAACATAAAGAAACCAAAGAAAGTGATTACTACAAAAGCCAGGACAGTGGTTACTTTCAGGGTAAAAAAGGGAGCCTTCAATTAGGATGGGGCATATAGAGGAGCTTCTGGAGAGGCTGGAAGTTTTATTTATTGATCTGAGTTATGGTTATTAAGAGTGTTCATCTTATACTATTTCACTAATGTTTACATTTTTAATGTTTCTGTTATATTTTGCAATGAAAATGCTTTAAAATGCATAAGATTTCCTTTTATCTATGTAAGTATGACCTAAGACACCATTTCAAAAATCTTAACATGATAGCAACGGTAGTGATGGTGAGATCTTAGAATCTCCTAGTGACCTCATGATAAACAAGTTTCATAGTTTTAGTTTTGATATTCATGTGCATGATCCATTTCCAATTATTTTTTGCGCATGATATCAGGTAAAGATCAAAGATATCCTGTGAGATATCTTGGCATCTCTGTTGAAAACCGATTGACCTTATGTGTTTGGGTGTATTTCTGGACTATATAACAATTCTGCACCCCACCATCACTGCCTTGGTCACTGTAGCTATATCATATCATAAAAAATGTGAGTTCTCCAGACTTGTTCTTCATTTTTACAATTGTTTAAGCTATTATAAATCCATATACATTTTGGAGTCGTCTTGTCAGTTTCTACAGAGATGTCTTCTTGCATTTTGATTGTGATTGCATTGAATCTATAGATCACTTGGAAAGGAGGATTGACACCTTAACAATATTCAGTCTCCCGATCCATAAACATGATATATCTCTACATTTGTTTAGATATTTTTTGTATTTCTCTCAACTGTCTTCTAGTTTTTGATGTCCATGTTTTATACATATTTTGTTAGCCCTGTCTCTAAGACTCTCAAGCTATTGTTAATGATACCGATTTTGTTTTATTTATAATTTTCAATTGCAATTTCAGGTGTTCACTGCTAGTACATAGAAATATAACTGTTGAGGTGCCTGGGTGACTCAGTCAGTTAAGCATCCAGCTCTTGATTTTGGCTCAGGCCCTGATCTCAGGATTGTGAGATCCAGTCAGAAGCCGAGCTCCACACTCAGCACGGAGGAGTCTGCCTGAGATTCTCAGTCTCCTTCTACCTCTGCTCCTCCCCTGGCTCCCTCTCTCAATAAACAAATAAAATCTTAAAAAAAACAAAAAAGAAATAAAATTGCTGTTTGCATATTGACCTTGCATCCTGCAACGTTTCTAAACTCAATTAGCTCTAGTACCTTTTTTGTAAATTCTTTAGAATTTTTCTTTTAAAAATCATGTCATCTGTGAATAAAGTACAATGTTGGACAGGAATGATGAAAGTGAACAACCTGCCCTTATTCTCCATCTTAGGGGAAAATGTACACTATTTCACGACCAAGTATATTCTCTGTAGGTTTATCATAGTTTCCTTTTATCACTGGGAAAGTTTGATGATTTTTTTTCATTTTTTTAAAGATTTTATTTATTTATTTGACAGAGAGAGATAGCCAGAGAGGGAACACAAGCAGGGCGAGTGGGAGGAGGAGAAGCAGCCTTCCCCTCTGTGCAGAGAACCCCACGGGGGGCTCGATTCCAGGACCCTGGGATGGTGACCTGAGTGGAAGGAAGACGCTCAAGGACTGAGCCACCCAGGCACCTTGATTTTCCTTTTTTTATAATAATTTTTTATTATGTTATGTCATTTACCATACAGTACATCCCTAGTTTTTGATGTAATGTTCCATGATTCATTAGTTGCGTATAACACCCAGTGCACCATGCAATACGTGCCCTCCTTACTACCCATCACCGGCCTATCCCAATCCCCCACCCCCCTCCCCTCTGAAGCCCTCAGTTTGTTTCCCAGAGTCGACAGTCTCTCATGGTTCATTCCCCCTTCTCTTTACCCCCCCCTTCATTCATGAATGAGTGTTGACTTTTGTCAGGTATTTTCGTACATCTATTGAAATAATAATAAGTTTTTTTCTCTTTGACTCTATAAATAAGTGGAGTGCATTCCTTGATTTTTGAATGTTAAACCAACTTTACATTCCTGGGGTAAACTCCACTTGGTACTCATCCTTATACATGCATCAATGGATATTATATGTTAGTAATTTTATGGGGGATTTTTGCATATATGTTCATGAGTATATTGGTCTATAATTTTTTCTTATAATATCCGTAACAGGTTTTATTGTCAAGATTATTCTTGTATCTTAAAATGAGTTGCAGAGTGCTTTGTATCCTCCAATTTCTGAAAGACTGTGTAATATAGGCAGTATTTCTTTTTAAAATGATTGATAGAGCTCACCAGTACAATCTTTGGGAGAATTTTTTTTGGGTATGAATTTATTTTATAGATATAAATTTACTCAGATCTGACGCTGGGCGGCCGCTGGGCCACCAGGTTCATGCGGAGGCTCCCAGGCTCCCGCGCCGGGCTTCGTGGGGTCCGCAGGGCGGTGGAGCCGCACGCTCGGGCTGAGGCGGCTACTGAGCCGGCGGCGGGCGCGCCGTGGAGCGCGCCGTAGTGAGATGTGTGCCCTCGGAGCCTAAGCTAAGCATGTCGTTCGCGCCGGCCCACGGCAGCCACAAGAACATGCAGCGCGACTAAAGCGAGCCGCTAGGTCGGGCCCTCAGGCGGATTGCAACCAATGCCCTCAAAGGCCACGCTAAGGCGGCCACCGCCAAGAAGAGCAGGAAGAACCGGCCAAATGCAAGTGGCGGAGTGGCCTGTGCGGGGGGCCTGGGACAGAGCCGGCTGCGGCCTTCGAGCCGGTGGTGAAGCTGTAATACTGGGAGGAGCTCGCAGTGGCTGAAGAAGTGCTCCACGTGGACCGCGCCGTGCTGCAGATCGGCGATGTCAAGTACAAGGTGGAGCGCAACCGGTCGGCCTTCACGAGCCGCAATTGCCACGCTTCATCATGGCCGGCTTCCCTGTGGGCCCCAAGCTCAGCCTCGAAATTTGGGGATCCCGCCAGCTCCCTCCTCCTCTGGTACAAGGAGCGGCAGAGCCTGGGGGGCGGGGGGGGGCTTCGTCACTGTCTCCCTCTTCACCTTCTCCTAGTTGGACGGAGACCGGTTTGAAGGAGCGTGTCTACAAGCTGTCCAATGCCTACATCGGGCTCCGGACTCAAGCTTCCTTGCATCCCAGGCAATGAGCAGCTCTTCGGGCCAAGCCGGGAGTTGAAAAGTGTGCGTCCGTGGAGGCTAGGCCTGGCATCTCTACACCAAGAAGGTGACAAACGACTCTCTCATCCGCACGGCCTCCTACAACGTCCTGGCAGACACTTATGCCCAGAATGAGTTTTCAAGGAGCTTCCTGTACTCGTACTGTGTGTGCCCCTTATGCCCTGGAGCTTGACTACCGCCAGAACCTTATCCAGTAGGAGCTCACAGGCTACAACGCTGACCTCATCTGTTTGCAAGAGATTGATCATGCGTTTACAGAGGGCTTGGTGCTGGCTATTGGCCCTCGGCCCTCGAGGCCTTTGGGCTGGAGGGCGTGTTTAAGAATCAAGCACCAGGAAGGCCTGGCTAACTTTCTATTGAAAGACCAAATTCACTCTCCTTAGCCAGCATGACATTTCTTTCCATGAAGCCCCGGAATCCAACACACTTCACAAAGAACTGCTGGAGAAACTAGTTTTGTACCTGTCTGCACAGGAGAGGGTGCTCCAGAGATCCTCTGTCCTCCAGGTTTCTGTTCTTCAGTCTAAAAAGGACTCTTCTAAAAGGATATGTGTTGCTAATACCCATCTCTGCTGGCATCCAAAAGGTAGGAACATTTCTCTCATTCAAATGGCAGTAGTCTTGGCTCACATTAGAGATGTCTCGTGGGATCTGCATCCTGGCATACCAGTGATGTTTTGTGGAGAATTTAATAGTACCCCATCAACAGGAATGTATCATTTTGTTGTCAGTGGAGAAGAGGAACGGTGAAACATGTCCCTTACCCATTTTTTTTCAAACTGAAAAGTGCTTGTGGTGAACCTGCTTACACAAATTACATTGGTGGCTTTCAGGGATGTCTGGATTACATTTTCATTGACTTCAATGTTCCAGAGGTTGAACAGGTGATTCCATTACCTAGTCTTGAAGAAGTTACCACCCATCAGGCCTTACCTAGTGTTTCCCATCCCTCTGATCACATAGCACTTGTATGTGATTTAAAATGGAAATAGATTTGTGTTTAATAGAATCTAAGTCTGCTTTAGTAGGAAATTTCATATGAATCAGAGCTTATGTGTAAACTTCAAAGAGGAGAAGTAGACAGACACCAAAGCAAAATGTTGTTATTCTACTAGTTATGTCCCAGTGTCTTCATCACACAACTGTTATAATATTTGCAGTTTCTCCACTTTTCTTTTTTTCCTACAGTTGAAGGAAAAACAAATATATTTATGATTCCCAGGAAGAACATTGAATTATTATATACATTTTTATAAGTACCTTTTTTAAGCTAAGAATTAAGAATTTTGTAAAAAAAAACCCATTTGAGTGATCCTTTAATTTTTCTATCATAACATGTTTTAAATTGAATCATGTATATATAATTAGGGAAAAATGCATACAGGTTAAAGTGAGAGGCCTGACACATGAAAGGAGCAATATTAGAGTCTACCTCGACCTCAATTTGGTTAGCAATTTAATACAACTTCAGAGATTTAACAGATTAAAATATACCATCACCAATAGTTATTGCTTCTCATCTTTAATCTTCCAATTAACATAAAGTATTTTCATTCTGCCGTTTTTAGGATTTTAATTTTTAGTATATGGTACACATGGACATTTATATTCTTATTCTTACTGCAGCTCATTTGAACTTTTAGGAGGCAAGCATCTCAAATTTAGTATCAAAGTGAATAGCAATATAGTCAACCTGATCCCATTTTCTTTAATTATTCTTACCCATGAAAAATGTTCATAAATCAATGGGGTATTTGACCATATGATATTACAGAATACAACATAATAGATTACTTTATGAGAAACTGCCTACTGATATGGCCTTGACATTTTGGGTGAACCATTGAGCATTTTTATGAAAAAAAAGTATGGAAGTATTTCTGAAATTGTTGGTTTTTATAAAAAGGAGAAAGGGGGAGTAGTGGGGCTTTTGAGCAGTTCTGAAATAAACTGTTCTTTTTATAGACTTGAGCATTATAGTTTGAGTTATAGGAAAACATTGTATATAATTTATGTACTGTAAAAAAATTTAAATATGAAGCCAAACTTTTTAAAATTAGAAATTATGGTTTTACTGATTAGTTTCTAGCCTAGAGTGGTAACAGAGCTCTTCTAACTCAATTATCACTATACTTTATTTGTAATGCTTTAGCTGTTACTTTTTGATGTTCAGGATAACTATAATGTTATCTCATATTTCTGCATTCAGTTTCTATTGCTCAGATATTAAAAGCCTACCCACTTCAAGAAGAGCTCTGATTTTCCACAGTCGTGAGAGCTTTTGTCCCAAATTCTTTTCTAATCTCTAAACCCAATACCATAAGAACTTTTCTCTTTTGATAAAGTAGGCTGTACTTTCATATTCCACTCACTAGCCAACGTATTGTTAACTCTTAGCTTAGTAAGTTTGAGCATGAGAGTTTTACTTACAGTTCAGTTTGAACCTTGAAGGACTTAAAATACTGGAGGGGAAAAATTAAAGTGGCAGTTTCTCGGGATCTTGTTTAGAAAAAGCTATAAATGAAAAGTTGATGCTACCAAATTGTGCCTTCCAAAATAACATTTTTGAGAGCATTTTAACATCAGTTTACAAATACATGAATATATTAAAGCCAGAATCTGGTTCTTTTGCAAAATATATTTTTTTCTTCCTTTTAAAATAATTTACTCAGATTTGTTTCTTCTTTAGTCAGTTTGGAAAGTTTTTCTTTTCAAGTAATTTTACTATTTCATCTATTCATCTATGTCATTGACTTTATTGGCATAAAGTTGCTCATAATATTTCCTTACTATGTCTGTACCATATGTGGTGGTGGCCTTATTTCAACCCTCATATTGGTAATTTGTGATTTCTTTTGATTCATGTACTAGAAGTTTAATGATCTTTTAGTATTTTCAAAGAACCAATATTTGGCTTTGTTAATTTTTTCTGTTTTTTAAAAAATCAGTTTTCTCTTTCATTGTTTTCTGCTTTATTTTACTATTTTTTTAAAAGATTTATTTATTTATTTATTAGACAGAGACAGCCAGCGAGAGAGGGAACACAAGCAGGGAGAGTGGGAGAGGAAGAAGCAGGCTCCTAGTGGAGGAGCCTGATGTGGGGCTCGATCCCGGAATGCCAGGATCACGCCCTGAGCCGAAGGCAGACGCTTAAGGACTGTGCCACCCAGGCGCCCCTATTTTACTATTTCTTTGCTTCTATTTACGTTGGATTAGAATTCTCTAATTCTGTAGATGGAAATTTAGATCTTTAATTTTAAATGTCTCTTCTAATATATTACAAGTACAGATTTTCCTCTGAGCTTTGTTTTAACAACATCCTCCAATCTAATATGTTATCACTGAGTTTGAAATATTTTTAATTTGCGTTGAATTTTTTTGACCCTTGGATTATTTACAAGCGTTACTTAAAACATTGGTGTTTTTTCTAGATATTATTTCTGATTTTTAACTAATTAACTTTTTATAGTCAGAGAACATGCTCTGTAAGTGCTATTCATGTAAGTCCAAATAACACAGAAAGTACACTCTGGTTAGAGGAGGAATAAAGTCTTCATAATAGAATATTGAGTCAAATAAACTATTTCTCTTTTTAAAAAAAGATTTTATTTTTAAGTAGTCTCTACACCCAGCATGGGGCTCAAACTCATAACCCCGAGATCAAGAGTCACACACTCCACCAACTGAGCCAACCAGGCACCCCGAAATAAACTATTTTTCTAACTGTTCCTTCCCATGGTAGGTTCTACTATTGACTGAGACATTATTCTGAATGTTTCTATGAGGGTGTTTTTGGATGAGATTAACATTTAATTTGGTGGACGTTCAGCAATTGCTCTCCATGGTGCGGGTAGGCCTCATCTAATCAGTAGAAGGCCTGAATAAAACAAAAGACTGACCTCCCCCAGGCAGGAAGGAATTCTGCCAGCAGTTGGCTTTTGAGCTTGAACTGCTACATTGGCTTTTCTTTGGTCTCCAAATCCCCCGTGTATATAACCACATATATGGCATTTCCTGTACATTTCTTTCTTACATGTAGAGGCACATTTCCAGCAGGTGTCATTTTTCTCCCACCTCAGAGCTCTCTTTAATATTTCTTATGGTAGCATGATGACAAATACATTGACCTTCTGTTTGTTGGGAAAAGCCTTTGTTCGTCTTGATTTTTAAAGGATATTTTCACTGGATATAGAACTCTCAGCTAGCATTTTTTCCTTCAGTCTTTTAAAGATGTCATTTCATTGTCTTCTTGTAAATTCTGATGCTGTGTGGAGTCATGTTTATATTTATACCTTTGTCTATAACATAACCATTTTCTGTGGTTACTGTTCAGATTTTCTCTTAGTAACTACTTTTCAGGATTTTGATTATGATGTACTTTGACGTGACATTCTTTTTTAAGTGCAGATATAATTGGCATATAACATTATATTAGTTCCAGGTGTACAACATAGTGATTTGATATTGGTATATTGCAAAACAATACCACAATAAGTCTAGTTAACATTCATCAACACACATAGTTACAGTATTTTTCTTTGTCATGCCCATTCTTTTTTTTCCCTCCTACAAGCACATCCAACAACTACCAGTGAATCATCTTGCTCACAAAGTGCTAAAAACTCACTCCACCAGCTCAGTGGGGAAACTGACCAATGAGGACGGGATACAAATTTTTTTCTTTGGATGAGAACTTTTAAGATCTACTCTCTTAGCAACTTTAAAATACACAATACAGTATTTTTTTCATTTTAATTACATTTTATTGACCCCTTATATATATGATCATTTCAACATGTAATCAAAATAGGAATGAGATGTTTTACATTTTTTATACAATACATTATTATTAACTATAGTCACCGTGCTATACATTTTATCCCTAGGACTTTTTTAATTTTATGACTGGAAGTTTTTTTTATTTTTTTATAATAATATTTTTTTATTATATTATGTTAGTCACCATACAGTACATCCCTGGTTTTTGATGTAAAGTTCCATGATTCATTAGTTGCGTATAACACCCAGTGCACCATGCAATATGTGCCCTCCTTACTTCCCATCACCAGCCTATCCCATTCCCCCACCCCCTCCCCTCTGAAGCCCTCAATTTGTTTCTCAGAGTCCATAGTCTCTCATGCTTCATTCCCCCTTCTGATTACCCCCCCTTTCTTTATCCGTTTCTTCTCCTACCGATCTTCCTAGTTCTTATGTTCCATAGATGAGAGAAACCATACGATAGTTGTCTTTCTCTGCTTGACTTATTTCACTTAGCTATGACTGGAAGTTTTGACTTCGTTTTGACTATCTTCACTCATTTTGCTCACCTAATCCCCCACCCATGCCTCTGGCAACCACCAATCCATTGTCTGTATTTGTGAGTTTGCTGGGTTTTTGTTTTTTGGTTTTTTTAAAAATATTCCACATATAAGTATGATGATATTATATATGCCTTTCTCTAACTTATTCACTTAGCATAATGCCCTCAAGGTCCATTCATGTTGTCACAAATGGCAGGATTTCTTTCTTTTTTTATAGCTGAATAATATTCCATCGTGTATATATACCACATTTTCTTAATGTATTCATCCATTGATGAACACTTAGTTTGTTTCCATAGCTTGGCTACTGTGAATAATGCTGCAGTGAACATGGGAGTGATGTGACATTCTTTTTGTTTATCCTACTGGAGGTTTATTATGCTTCTTGGGTCTCTGAGTTTATAATATTCATAAAATTTTACTACTATTTCAGCCGTTATACTTTTATTTTTAAAGGGTTTTATTTATTTAAGAGAGAGTGTGAGCTGGGGGTGGGGCAGAGGGTGAGAGAGAATCTCAAGCCGACCCTGAGTGTAGAGTCTGACCTGGGGTTTGATCTCACAATCCTGAGATCATGACCTGAACCAAAATCAAGAGTTGGATGCTTAACCGACTGAGCCACCCAGGCACCCCAGCCATTATATTTTTCAATATATTTTTTGTCTCACACACTTTCTTCTTTGTCTGAGTCATATTTCCAGTTATCCTGCTTTATATGGATCCCCACTTCCTTTATTTTTTACCGTGATGCAATTTCAATAGGTTCTATTGCCATGTGTTCACTGATCTTTCTTAAATAAAAACTTCATTGAGATATAATTCATATATCATTTAGTTCTCCAATTTAAAGCGTATAAGTCAATGCTTTTTAAATATGTTCACAGAATAGTGCAACTGTTACTACAATCAATGTTAGAACATTTTAATTACCCTTAAAGGAAACCTACTTGAAGTAACTCCCTATTTCTCCCCAAGCACCCAAGCCTATGCAACAACTAATCTAATTTCTATCTGTATAGATTTGTCTCTTCTGGACATTTCCTAGAAATGAAATCATACAAAATATGGTCCTTTTTGACAGTCTTCTTTCACTTACTATATTGTTTTCAAGGTTCATTCATGTTGTAGCATGCATTAGTACTTTATTTTTATTGCCAAATAATATTCCACTGTACCAATCTACCACATTAAAATTATCCATTTATCAGTTGATGGTCTTTTGAGTTGTTTCCAAGTTTTGGCTATTATGAATAAGGTTACTATAAACGTTCAAGGACAAATGTCTATGTGGACATATGTTTTCATTTCTCTGTGTATATACGAAGGAGTGAAATTGCTAGGTCATATACTAATTCCATATTTAACTTTTTGAGGAACTGACAAAATGCTTTCCAAAACAGCTGCAGCATTTTATAGTCCCATCAGCAATGCATGAATCCCAGGTTTTCCACATCCTCATCAGCATTGCTTGGTTAGGCACCCTAATGGGTATAAAGTGATATTTCATTGTGGCTTTGATTTGCATTTTCCTAATGACTATCATGATGTTGGATGGATATCATTTTGTTTGTCAGCCATATTTATACTTTTTTGGATATACGTCTATTCAGATCATTTGCTCATTTTTAATTGGTTTGTCTTTTATTATTCAGTGTAATAGCTCCTTATATATTTTAGATATAAGCTCTTCGTCAGATAGATGATTTGAAATTTTTTCTATAGCTGTTTTGTATCTTTTCATTTTCTTGATGATATCCTCAGAAACGTAAAAGTTTTTAATTTTGAAGATGTCTGATTTACCTTTTTTTTAAATTTTGTTTTTTGTGTTTTGTTGTCATATCTAAGAAACCATTGTCTAATCCAAGGTCACAAAGATTTATGCTTATGTTCTCTTCTCAGTGTTTATAGTTTTGTTTCTTACGTTTAGGTCTGTGATTCATTTGGGGTTAATTTTTGTATATAGTGAGAGAAGTTCAGCTTTATTCTCTTGCAAGTGGTTATTCTTGCAAGAATTCTCTCAGTGCCATTTGTTGACACTTCAATTTTTCCCCCATCAGATTATCTTGGTGCCATTCTAAAAATCAAATGACCATAGTATATGGGTTTATTTCTGGAGTTTCAGTTCTGTCCCATTGACTTGTATGTCTATCCTTTGCCAGTACCACCCTGTTTTGATTATTATAGCCTTGTAGTAAGATTTGTAATCAGGAAGTGTAATTACTCCATCTTTGTTCTTCTTTGTCAAGATTATTTTGGTTATTTTAGGTTCCTTGCAATTCCATTATGTAATTGAAAATCTACTTTTTTATTTCTTCAAAAAAGGTCATTAAACTTTTGGTAGGGATTGCACTGAATCTGTAGATCTCTTTGAGGAGTATTGCCATTTTAACAATTTAATTCTCCAATCCATGAATATGCAGTGTCTTTCCATTTATTTAGGTCTTTAATGTATTTCAATAATACTTTGTAATTTTTAGAGTGTAACTTTTGCACTTTTCTGTTAAATATCTTCCTAGGTATTTTATTTTTTTGATGATACTGTAAATAGAATTGTTTCCTTAATTTCCTTTTCAGATTGTTCATCATAGGTGGATATAAACACTACTGGTTTTGTGTGTTGATCTGCATACTCTGCAGCTTTGAATTAATTTATTAGTTCGGGTAGGTTTCTTATGGATTTCTTTTTAGGATTTTCTATGTATAAGATCATGTCGCCTGCAAATAGAGATGGATTTACTTCTCCCTTTCCAATCTGGATCCTTTTGATTTCATGTTTTTGCCTAATTGCCCTGTCAGAAACCTCCAGTACAATGCTGACTAGAAGTGGTGAAAGCAGGCATCTATGTCTTGCTCCTGCTCATAGGGGGAAAGCAACCAGTCTTTTGCCACCAACTGTAATGTTAACTGTGGGTTTTTCTTAGATGTCCTTCATAGGGTTGAGGATGTTCCCTCTATTCCTACTTTTCTGAGAGTTTTCTTTATTATTATGAAGAGCTGTTGTATTTTTTAAAAATTTTGTGCAGTTCGCTGAAATAAAATGATGACATGAAATGGTAATGTGGTGGGGTTTTTAATTCTATTAATATGGTATATACATATATTGACTTTCTTGAGATTAACTCTGCTTGCTCATGGTATATAATTCTTTTTATATGTTTCTAAATTCAGCTTGTTAGTATTTTATTGAGGATATTTGCATCTATATCATAAAGATTATTGATCTGTAGTTTTCTTGTGATGTCTTTGTCTGGTTTTGGGGTCAGGGTGATATTGACCACTTAGAATGCATTGGGAAATGTCCTCTCCTTTTTCACTTTTTGGAAGAATTGGTATTATTTCTTTTCAGATGTTTGGGAAAATTCACTGGTATAGTCATCTGAGATTTTTTTCCTTACTGCGAAGTTTAAAAAATTATTACTTCAATTTCTTTATTTGTTATCAGTCTATTCATGTTCTCTATTTCTTCTTGGGTTTGTTTTGGTAGTTTGTGTCTTTCTAGGAATTTGATAATTTAATCTGATTTATTTAATTAACTGGCATGCAGTTGTTTATAGTATTCTCTGACAATCTTTTTCTAAAATTTCTGTAAAGGCAGTAGCAGTGGCTGCTCTTTCATTCCTGAGTTTGATAAATAGAGTCTTCTCTCTTTTTCTCTCTTAATCGTCTAACTAAAAGCCTGTCGATTTTGTTGTTCTTTTTCAAGAAACAATTTTTGGTTTTGTTGAATTTTTCTCTATTTTTCTCTTTTCTATTTCATTAATTTCTGCTCTAATCCTTATTATCTCCTTCCTTTCGGTTACTTTGGGTTTACTACACTCTTCTTTTCTTCATTTCATATGGTGGAAGGTACTGCTTTGAGATCTTTCTTTTTTTCAATGTATGTACTCAAGTATAAATTTCACTTTAAGCACCACTTTACATGAATCCCATAGGTTGTGATAGGTCATGAGTTAATTTTCATTTGTGTCAAATTATTTCCTAATTTCCTTGTGATTTCTTACGACATTCATTCTTTCAAGTTATGTCATTTAATTTCTACATTTTTTCAATTTTCCAGATTTATTTCCATTATTAATTTCTGATTTCACTCTGTGTGATCACAGAATATACTTTGTATACTGTCAATTTTAAAAATTTTACTGAAGCTTTTTAATTGCTTAGCATAAGGCATATATATAATTAGGTCTAGCTGGTAGGTTCCTTCTCATTTAACTTTTGCCTGCTTATTCTATTATTGAAAGTGGTATATTGAAATTTCTTACTATTGTTGTCTGTTTATCCCTTGAATTGGCCAGTACAAGTGGGTACCTTTAGTCAAAATCCAAAGCAATCATAGATCTTACCCTGATTCTTTCTCTTCTGTCAGGGACCACACCATTGTGCTCTCAGTTGTACAGAGTCTGAAAACAATTGTAGTTGTTTGATATATTTGTCCAGTTATCTGGTTCTTCAAAGCAGGAGTATATGCTTGATCTCAGTCTGCCCATAATTTTTGTCATTTGGTTTATTTTAGCATATTTTGTACAATTCTAGAACAGGTTGCTTATCGATTCCCCTCACCCCATGTAAAGTCATATTGGAAAAGGAACCAACAAGTCAGCCAGGTGTCTACCTAACCCACAGGAAAATTCACCCATCCTGCCAAAGCAAAGGTAGGAGTACACTATGTCTTTATTTTCACCTTGCCATCTCTTTTGGATCAACAAGATATGTGGTGATCTAACTGGGGGTTATACACCAGTATCCCCTTCTCACAGACCTCTCTCTGTATGTGATTCTCTTGGAGCTTCCACCTCCACTTGGTTTAAAAGAGGGAAGAATTTGTACTCTTGCTCTCACCCATGAAAAAAGTGATAGAATTGACTTTCACCATGTGCCAACCCTGGAGTCATAGTACCTTAGTTAAAATTCTATATCCACTATGTACTGTGTGACTTTGGGCAAGCTACTTAACCTCTGTACTCCTTAGTTTCCTAATAATAGCATAATAAGTATTAATTTAGTTAGTATATGAAAAGTGCTTAGAAGAATTAGGCAGTACATAAGAAGTATTAAATAAGTTCTAAGTATCACTGGTGTTATTATAATGAACCACACTGACCTCCCCACAAAGTCAATGGCTCCCACATTTCTTTACCTCTTACCCTTACCTGTCTCCTTATACTGACTTGGGAGAGGGAAGACTAGGATGATTGTTGTAGGTAGTAGAGCTGGCTTAGGTGCCTTTTGGCAAGCTCTTATGAAGGTATCTGGTCCCAATTGTTGGAGTTTCTTTTATGATACAGAATGCTTCTTTGTCTTCACCTGTGAGTCCCATCAGTTAATACTAGGCGAACAAGTAAAATCTAACTCAATATCTTACTTTGCTTGCATTTGTATGTATTTTCATACAAGCTTTTACTTAGAAATGGAGATATAGGGACACCTGGGTAGCTCAGTCGGTTAAGCATCCAACTCTTGGTTTCACTCAGGTAGGCTCAGGTCATGATCTCAGGGTTGTAAGAGCACCGTGGTTCCGCGCCCAGCAGGGAGTCTGCTTGAGATTCTCTCTCTCCTTCTCCCTCTGCCCTTCCTCCCCATTCTCTCTCTCTCTAAAATAATAAGCAAATAAATTTTTAAAAAAGAAATGGAGACATATTCCGTGAAATGTTCAGAAGATCAACTGAAGATGTTCCTCTCTAGTAAGATCGTTGGAGGATGAAATAAAATAATTCAGGGCAGGGATATGACCATATTTGTTACTTGGAATCATCATTCTATTGGAAAGTAGCAATATGTAAGGCAAAGAGACCAGTAAATCTTGTTGGTTGTCCCGGAGTTTATGGCTGTTTGCATTAGGGGAGTGGTAGTAGAGCCAGAGTGGAAACTGGAAGGATTCCTGAGATCCTTAGGACGTAATCATTGAGACCTGTCATTTATTGGAGCACTTGGTATTTTTCAGTCATGTACTAAATGCTTTATATAAATTATATCATTTAATCCCAACAACTCTATGAAGCATTAGCCTCATTTTATAGATAAGACACAGGGAAGTTTTTTTTTTTAAGATTTTTTTTTTGTTTTTATTTTATTTTTTAAATATTTTTATTTATTTATTTTTTGATGTAAAGTTTGATGATTCATTAGTTGCGTATAACACCCAGTGCACCATGCAATACGTGCCCTCCTTACTACCCATCACCAGCCTATCCCATTCCCCCACCCCCCTCCCCCTGAAGCCCTCAGTTTGTTTCTCAGAGTCTATATTCTCTCATGCTTCATTCCCCCTTCTGATTACCCCCCTTTCTTTATCCCTTTCTTCTCCTACCGATCTTCCTAGTTCTTATGTTCCATAGATAAGAGAAACCATATGATAATTGTCTTTCTCTGCTTGACTTGCAGGGAAGTTTTAATATCCAAGTTTTACATCCACGGTTATACAACAGGTAAGTAAATGCAATTAATTCAAACTCAGATCAGTTCAAAGTTATGCTTCTTACCTCAATGCTAAAATCGTCGGCAACTGGATCCTTCCAGCCATTTGAAAACCATGAGTCTAACCATCTGCATGAAAGCTGTTCACAGAGGATTCAGGAATTCCCCACCCCATCAATAAATCTTATACCTCGAACATAACTTAGCAATTTGTAATAACTGTGACAGCAATGCTGCACTCTTCTTAAGACCTCTTCTCTTTCTTTTAAGTATTTTCTGGAATCATTTACATCAAACTGGTTAGTGGCAACTTTTCATTCATAATGAGCTACAGTCTTCCTAAAAACAAGTTTTAAGAACACATCCCTCTGTGCAAAGGAAACAGTCAACAAAACTAAAAGGCAACCTATGGAATGGGAGAAGATATTTGCAAATGTATTATCAGATAAAAGGCTAGTATCCAAAATCTATAAAGAACTTATCAAACGCAAGACCCCCCCCAAAAAAGACACAAAAAATCCAGTCAAGATGTTGGTAGAAGACATGAACAGATATTTCTCCAAAGAAGACATACACATGGCCAACAGACACATGAAGAAATGCTCAACATCACTTGGCATCAGGGAAATACAAATCAAAATCACAATGAGATACCACCTCACACCAGTCCGAATGGCTGTTAGCTCAGGAAACAGCAGATGTTGGTGAAGATGTGGAGAAAGGGGAAGCCCTCTTGCACTGTTGGTAGGAAGGTAAACTGGTGCAGCCACTCTGGAAAACAGTATGGAGGTTCCTCAAAAAGTTAAAAATAGAGTTACCCTACGCCACAGCAATTACACTACTAACTATTTATCCAAAGGATACAAACATAGTGATTCGAAGGGGCACATGCACCCTAATGTTTATAGCCACAATAGCCAAAATACTGAAAATGGAAAAAGCCCAGATGTCCATTGACAGATGAATGAATAAAGAAGATGTGGTATCTTTATCATATATATATATAATATGTACACACACACATACACACACACACACCAATATATGTTACATATATATATATATATACACACACACACACATATCTTACTAATATCCCTATATATCCCATATTACTAATATTCCTATATATATATGTATATATATATAGGAATATTAGTCAGCCATCAAAAAGAATGAAATCTTGCCATTTGCAATGACATGGATGGAACTAGAGGGTATTATGCTAAGTGAATAAGCCAGTCAGAAAACGATAAATACCATATGATTTCACTCATATGTGGAATTTAAGAAACAAAACAGATGAACATAGAGGAAGGGAAGAAAAAATAAAATAGATAAAAACAGAGGGAGGCAAACCATAAGAGACTCTTAACCATAGGGAACAAACTGAAGGTTGCTGGAGGAGAGGTGGGTGGGGGGATGGGGTAATTGGGTGATGGGCATTAAGGAGGGCACTTGAAGTAATGAGCACTGGATGTTGTATGCAACTGATGAATCACTGAATTCTACCTCTGAAACTAATAATATAGTATATGTTAATTAAATTGAATTTAAATAAATATTTAAAAAAGAAATCAAAGGGAAAAAAAGAACACATCCCTCTTTCTGTTGTATATATTTCAAACTAACATATCAACAACTAATCCACTAAGATTTGTACCAAAATCCTTAGCAACAAAAAATTTGGTAATGTGGCCAGTTTCTGTTAGTCCTAATTCCTCAGTGTGGCTGAATGAGGTCTAAGAAAACATAAATAAGATGATGGTGTCTGGGAGAAATGAAAAAATATTTGATTCTCAATAAGAGTATTGAGGAAAGGTGGGATTTTTTGGATACAGGAAATAAAACTGCATATTACAAACTGAGAGAAAGCATGATACTGAGATCAAACTAGTAAAGTTTTATGACTGATTTTTGATATCTGAAAGTCCAACGGCAAAGTGCTGTTGGATTATGGCCCCAGTAGTTCTGAGGAAAGGGCTTCACATGCCTAGGGGCTCTTCAGAAGGGCAGTAGCCTCCAGCTGCCCTGTATGTTTTAAACTTCCAAAAATGTGTCTGCCTGGAGGGTCTATATTTATCTCATGAGTCAGCAGCAGAAACAGGTGGCTGGGTCTTTTCCCCTTCCTATCTTGAGTCTTTTTCCAAATGTACTTATTGTTATTGTATTTCTGATTAATAAAAGAATATAATAAATTGATGGAAAAAATAGAAGAGTAGGAAATTACCAGAACAAAAGTAAAAAACCACAATCTCCATCATTACTTCCTTTCCTAATTTACCCCACCCCCTCTAATTTGATTTCAAGTATTGAGCAGCAAGGCAAATGGTGGCTATTGGTGATTGGGGGTGGGGTGGGGGGGTGGAGGAAAAACTGCTACCTTTCTGTTGTTGTAGCTTAGAAGAGGATGAGTAATCCTCTCAACAAAACCACTAAAAAGTAACAGTGGTTAATATGACTATAGGAAGATGCAGCCCTTCTCTGGTAATCAGAGACAGGCAAATTCCAGCCACAGGGAGAAGGGGCCACTTTTGACCTCTGGAATTAGCAGTGACAAAAGTGAGTGACAGGGCCTGGTGTGGTGGGGAGGTGGGAGGTTGGTAAGTCGTTCTACTTTGGCAGCACAGCTGGTGGGAGGGGAAAGTGGGGACCAGAGATGGAGGATGACATAATCCTCACGTGACCAGGAGCTGCCGCGAAGTCCTTATATTCCCGGGCTTCTTTCTCCTTTGGGTACCAGCTCCTTACTGTCCTGTAGGCGTCCGTGCTTGTGGCCAAGATAAAGAGGACTTAAATTCTTAAATCTCAGAAGGTTGGTTTGAGGAAACCGCTGGGACCCCTGGGGTGGTAGTGGCTGAGTCTAGTGACTGGAATAGGTCCAGGCTCACTTTCCCCCAATCCCTGCAAACTCGTTGGGAGATGATTGTATTTTTTTTGAAAGGACGGTGGGGGGAGTAGGTGGAAGTCTCCTGAGAGACACCCACAGATTTAGTGATAGTTTAGAAATAATCGGCTTCTCTCAGATTGGCAAGCTTTCCGTTTATCCTCCTCTTTCTCCAATTCCGTTGAGGAAATGAGGTGTGGGTTGTTGCGTGGGGAAGGGCTAGAATCCTGGGGTGGAGGCAGAAATTTAGACATCATTTGAAAATATTTTCTCTAATTCAGTGCCTGCCTGTGGGTCATGCGGGGGGTGGGGCCAAGGGGACAGCAGCCCTCGAAATGACTAGGCCAGAGGGTGAGAGTGCGGGGGTGGAGGCAGGGATCTGGGAGGAAGGGATAGGGACAAGAGGGGGAACCAGGAGGTAGGAAATTTGGGGCGACGATGGTTGTGAGGATCCCGGACTCAAGATAATTAGTGTCTTGTCTCTGGGGCTGGTGGATCCACAGAGTTCCCTCCTCCCCGCCCCCTTCCTTCCTGTCTGCAGGTCCAAGGGTCTGTGTTCACAGACATCTCGAGGCGAGAAAAGGAGGAAACTATCCCGAATCTTCACAGGTCAGTGTGAAGGAGGCACTTAGCCCGGGTCTCTGAGGGTGGGAGTTGGGAAGGACGAGAGCTGGGTATAATTTGCGGCCTCACAGCCCAGCTACCAGTCTGCTCCCTTTCTCCCGCGCCCGTCAGAGAGGCCATTAGCCTGGTCTGCTGGGGAAATGGTGGGTTGCAGAGGGAGGGGAAAGGAGGCGGAGTGGTGGGGGTGCGGGAGGAAGGGGCGGCATCTCGAACTTCAGAGGGCTGGAACCTTGTGGCAGGGGTGGGAGATGAGGCGAGGATCTTGCTTCAAAGAGAAACTGACAAACCGGAATCAAAAGAAACGAAGCAATTTGCTCTACATTTTCTTCCCGGACTTAAGCTGGAAACAACATCATGCAAAAACCCTGCAAAGAGAATGAAGGAAAGCCCAAGTGCAGCGTTCCAAAGAGAGAGGAAGAACGCCCCTATGGAGAATTTGAACGCCAGCAAACAGAAGGGAATTTTAGGCAAAGGCTGCTTCAGTCTCTCGAGGAATTTAAAGAGGACATAGATTATAGGCACTTTAAAGATGAAGAAATGACAAGGGAGGGAGATGAGATGGAAAGGTGTTTGGAAGAGATAAGGGGTCTGAGAAAGAAATTTAGGGCTCTGCATTCGAACCATAGGCATTCCCGGGACCGTCCTTATCCCATTTAATGCATTTCTCCTCTATTGGAGAATTCAACTATTTTTTGTTATTAATATTACCACCATTGTCTTCTTTTTGTCTGCATTTTCTTGCTATATATTGCTACCATTTTACTCCTATCCTTCAATGTTCCTTTGATTTGCATATGACTCCTTTTACCACCATCTCATCTTTTACCCAATCTCACTCATTTAATAAGAATGTTGCATTCATTTGCATGGGAAGATGCTCATTTGTATTGTAAAGTGAAAACAATAAGTTGGAAAACAGTGTGTGTGTGTATATGTGTGTATATATATATTTATACACATACACACTTTATATGTGACAAAATGCAAAAGAAAAACTCTGAATTATTATACACCAAAAGTTTAACAGTGAACCTCTGTGTGATCTGTATTTTATTTCTTTTTTTGCTATCTGCATCTTCTCATTTTCCAAAAAATGAATATATATGTGTGTGTATGTGTGTGTATTGTGTCACAAAAAACCCAAAATAAACAGACACAAAACTTGTCAATCACCTTTGTAGGGCAGTAAAACGCTTAATAAACTCTTGACAAAAGAACTATAAAAAAGAAATGTAAACTTCAAATTACCTCTGGATCTCTTAGCTAGGGGAATAAAACTGGCATTTATTACAGATACACTTGCTTAAGACTCAGTCTTTTTCACGGGGAAAACCTTTGCCTCATAGGGCTGCTATCAGGAACAAATGAGGTGACTCCGAGCTATGCTTGGTGGACTCTTGTTCCCACCTGTGCATATAGAACCCCAACTGACTACAGCATCAGTTATTTGAGGGAGTGCCCTGACACGACTTACCGGTGCTCAGGAACAAGTCCATTAGTAGGCAGGGTGGTGGGGGCTTCATGCCAGTCATCTGCTGTCGAGCCCCACCCTCCTCCCCTGGCTTCTGCCACACCTGCTGGGCACTGCTGCCTCATCTGCTAGGTCCTTAGCTCTCTGCTGGCCCTCACTGCTCCTGGTGCACCGGAGTCCTCGGGTGCCAAAACCCACTCACTTTCCTGGAGTCCCCAGTGGGTCAAACCCCCACTCTGTCTCCTGAAACCTCCCTGCTTCATTAGTGACCCTTAACACAGGTGAGACTCCTCTAGGATTGCTTGGGCCACAATGCCTTGCAGGGTTCTTAGCAAAACAGCCTTTTCTGTTTTCAAACCCAGGACCCTCCCTCTAAGTAGGAGTCAGACATGGTGAGGCCATTTTGGGAGTTGGACCCAAGGTACAAGTTTGAATTAAAAAAAAGCTGTGGTCAGAGTTGCCTTAGGTCTAAGGACTAAGGTTTTGTCTTCCTTCTCTTGTGAGATGATCTCTCGCTGAAGACTCCTGGCAGGCCTGCCCTGCTGGTTCAGAAGACTCTCAGGAGACAGGTATAAAATGGCAAAACAATGAAGAAAATAGATCTAAGAAAACATTCCCCATCCTTCTATTCCTTCCCTTCCTGAAACATGAAAAATTCTTTGTTAAGACTAATATATATATAATATATGACATATATATATGACATATATATGACATATATAGAAATATATGTCTATGTACTTTTTAGTGTATATATGTACAATATGTTTTGTATATATATTTAGTGCATATGTATGTGTGTATATATATATTTAGTCTTACAAAAGACATGTATATACACACACACATATATATACTTATATATATTACGTATATACATAATATACGTAAGTGTGTGTGTGTGTATATATATATACACACACACGCACTTAAGCATTATTTCCTAATTGGGCTTCTTGCATTTTGCATCTCAAAGTAAACACCATATCGTATATTTCATACCTCTTTTGGTTAGTGACTTCTATATAGTGAGTATTTAATAAATGTTTACTTAGTTAGAATCTAGTGTTCTTGGCTCAGTTTTACTTCTGATTGCATAAAATGGCAATAATTATTTCACTACAAACTATAATTTGCATTTTCAAATAGGACCCAACAGGAAAAGGATCATTTCCCATATTCAGTCTATAAAATTATTGTAACATTGTATAACTGATGTCTCAAAAAGCTCCTTACATTATAATCATCTGGAGTGCTTATTAAAAATGAAAAATTTGGACACATATGTCCCATACACACTGATACTCTTACTCTGAATCAGAATCTTTGCATTTCACCTTGGCCCTCCATTTGGGGTTTCCCATTATATTATGGTCTCCATTGTTGCTTCATATACTCTCACCATAGACCCTGTTTCAGCTGAGCAGTGCAGAAGTCTCCTTATAATCAAGGAGCAAAATGGTTTACAATTCATAATTAAGGGCTCCTGAAAGTCAAAATGGTGGTTATCATAGCCTGAAAATTGTGTATCTAACAAGTAAATCTATGTGAACAATAAACATTGTTCAGTCTTGGTAGGAGGCAAAAACCAAATAATTCAACTGTTTGGAATTTATCCTAAGGAAATAATCATAGTGGTGAGTGAATGTTTAGCTATAAATATTTTTTATTTAAAGATTTCACATATTTGCAAGGATTTTTTTTAAACCTATGAATCAAGTGCATGTGCTATCCAATCAGAAAGAAACGAACATAGATTCCTATTCACCACATACACAAAAATACATCCCAGGTGGATTGAAGATGAAAATGTGAAGAACAAGGAGCTCCTGGCTCACTCACCTGGTGGAACATATGACTCTGAGCTTGAGGCTGTAAGTTCAAGCCCCATGTTGGGTGTAGAGATTACTTAGAAATAAATCTTTTTTAAAAAGAGAGAAAGTAAATGTGAAGAACAAGAATAAAATATTGCAATGAAAATGAATTAAAAAATGTATGATCTTGTGATGTCATTTTAAGTTATAAAGAAAAAAATAATTGAAAAGGTCCAAAGACAAGAAATAGCCTTTGAAGAAATATTTTCAATACCATGGCAGATAATGGGAAAATATCTCTATAACCCTAATAGCTTTTACAGATGGAAAAGAAAAAGATAAACAAACCAGTAAAAATATGTACATACCATATGACCCAGCACTTCCACCGCTTTGTATTACCAAGGAGATATAAGTACATACACACACAGGAGAGCATAGATGTTTACTATGCCATTGTTTGTAAGTGCCAATATATTAGAAATAGCCTAGGTCATCGAAAGGGAAAGGTCAAATAAAAAGTGGTCTATCTATGCCAAGAAAACCATACAATAGTTAAGAATAAGATTCTAATATCGAAACATCACTATAGGAATACTGTTAAGTAAAGGCATTATGTAACTTGGGGTGCCTGGGTGGCTCAGTCAGTTAAGCATCTCCCTTTGGCTCAGGTAATGATCTCAAGGTCCTGGGATCAAGCCCCACATTGGGCTCCCTGCTCAGCAGGGAGTCTGTTTCTCCCTCTGCCCCTCCCCCCCAGCTCATGCTCTCTCTCGCTCTCTGTCTCTCAAACAAATAAATAAAATCTTTAAAAAAGGACATTATGTGTCTTTATATTGCTATTGTCACAAAAAATATTGTCATAATGAATTACCTAGTTCATTTTAACATACTGCTTTAACCATACCTCCAATTTCGATCTCCTCCCTACAATTAAACACTTCTCAGTTTGATGGTTATCCATCTAGAAATTTATGTATTTCTGTTTTTCATTTTAACTATATATTATAATATTACATTGTGACTTTCAGGAGCCCTTAATTAGGAATCATAAACCATTATAAGGAGACTCCTGCACAACTCAGCTGAAACAGGATAAATGGTGAGTGTGCATATTAACATAGCTTTATAATTATTGTTTTATGCATTTGTCTTTTAAGTCATATAGGAAAAAGAAGAGGAGTTATAAACCAAATATGAAAAACTACTTGCTTTTATATTTACCTATGTAGCTACCTTTACTGTTGTTTATTTCTTTATATGACTTTGAGTTACTTATCTTGTGTCTCTTTCTCAGCATGGAAGTATCATAGGACTTTTCAGAGGTCCATAAATACAAATACAAATGAATCTATTTTCTATAGTATGAATGTACCGTATGTTATTAAAATCATTCCCTGTCACTCAACATTTAAGTTATTTCTATACTTGCCTACTAAAAACAATGCTGTCTGCAATTAACATGTTTGCACATAGACTCAAATTACTGGTGCTTATATTTCTATAGAATAGATTTTGGAAAGTAAGATTGCTTGATCAAAAAGTATGTGATCTTTTACATTTTCCAACCTCCCTTGCACATACGTTGGGGCCACCAAACGTAATATAAGACACTTCTAAGGCTTTTAAACAATGCTGGGTGATCTTTCCGTCTCCTTTCAGTAACCTTGGAAACCATGTGTGCCATCTGGAACACATGACTGTGAGATGAATGCAGGCTAGATACCTGAATAATCAATGGAGCAGAGCCAAGCAGGAGAACCAATATCTCTCATTAAACTGTGACGTGAATGAGTAATAAACTAAATCCATTGAGATAGCCTAGTTCAACTTAATATACTGCTTCACCCACACCTCCAATTTCAATCCCCTTCCTACAATTAAACACATTAGTTTGATGGATATCCATCTAGAAATATATATATTTCTGTTTTGCATTTTAACTAAATATTATAATATTACATCTATTGCCCTACTGTTTTTACTTAACAACATTCCTGGAAATGCTTCAATAGAAGAATCTCATTCTTTTTAACTATTGTGTAGTTTTCTTGGTTTAGATAGACCACAGTTTATTTGATCTTTCCCTTTTGATGACTTAAGCTATTTCCAATATTTTGGTTCCTACCAGCAATGCCATAATAAACATTTATCTATGCTTTCCTGTGCACCTGTGTGCATATATCTCCATGGTAATATAAAGTAGTGAAACACTGGATCATATGGTATGAAAATATTTTTATTGGTTTGTTTATTTACCACAATGCATACCATAAACATATCCATCACCTCCAAAGTCCTGATGAATACTGATGCAAAAATCCCCAACAAAATACCAGCAAACTAAGCCAGCAGAATATTAAAAGGATTTTACATCATGATGAATTGGGGTTTACCCACAAAATTCAAGGGTTATTCAACATGTGAAAATCAATGTCAAAATCTTATATTACATTAATAAAAGAAAGGGAAAAACACATCATCATCTCAATTGATACAGAAAAAAGCATTAGACAAACTCCATTACCCTTTCATAATAAAAACAACAAACCAGGAATATAAGCAGATTGTCTCAACATAATAAAGGGTGCTTATGAAAAACTCAATGCTAGATCATACTCTATAATGAAAGAGTGAAAGCTTTCCATGTGAGATCACAAATAAGACAAGGATGTTTGCTTTCATCAGTTTTGTACTGGAAGTTACAGCCAGAGAAATTAAGCAAGAAAAAAAATAGTTGAATCCAAATTGGAAAGAAAGAAGCAAAATTATCTTTATTTGCCAACGGCATGATCCTATATAGAGAAAATGCTAAAGAATATGCAAGTCTACTAGGTCTAATAAATGAACTTGACAAATTGCCAGATACAAGATCAGCTATTCCAAATTGGCTGGATTTCTGTTACACTAGGAATGAGCAGTCCAAAATGAAATTAAGGAAACAATTCTATGTACAAAAGCACAAAACAGAATACAATACTTAAGAATAAATTTAACCTAAGTATCTCAAGATTTGTACACTGAAAATTACAAAATTGCTGAAAGTAATTAAATAAGACCTAAATAAATGGAGAGGTGTTCCAGGCTCATGGATTGAAAGACTCAATATTTGTTAAGATGGCAGTAATTCCCAAAGCAATCAAAGGATCGAATGCAATTCCTATCAAAATAAGAATAGTCTAGTTTTGAGAAATGGAAAAGCTGAGAGTAAAATTCATTGCAAGAAATCCCAAATAGACAAAAAATACTGAGAAAAAAAGTAGGAAGACTCACACTTTCTTATTTTAAAACCCTACAAATTTATAGTAAAACAGTGTACTACTGGCATAAGAATAGACATGTAGATCAATGGGCTAGAACTGAGAGTCCAGAAATAAACCCATACATCTATTGCCAATTGGTTTTGGGCGAGGATGACAAGTCCCTTCAATGGAAGAAAGAATAAGCTCTTCAACAAATGGTGATGAGACAACTGGCTATCCACATACACAAGAATGAGATTAGACCCCTACCTCATGTTATTCCAAAAATAAAACTCAAAATGGGTTAAACAACCCAAATGTCCATCGACTGATGAGCTGATAAACAAAACGTAGTATAGTCATACAGTGGAATATTATTCAGCCCTAAAAAGTAATGAAGTACTGATAACATGATACAATGTCGATGAACCTTGAAAAAAATTATGCTAAGTGAAAGAAGCCAAACATGAAAAGTCACATATTGTATGATTCCATTTATATCAAGTGGCAAGAATATGTAAATCCATAAAGACAAAAAATAAATTAGTGGTTGTCAGGGCTGGAGACAGGACAGAATGGGTAAATTGGTAAAGGGCATCCTTTGAGGGAGTAATAAAAATCTTTTGGAACCAGATAGAAGTGAATAGTTGTGCAACAAAGTGAATATTCTAAATGCCACTGAATTATACATTTAAAATAACAAAATAAAAATTATAAAAAATAAAATAAAATATTTTATGTGAATTTCATCTCAATACAAAAATTAAGCACATTGTAATTATTAGAAATATTTCCAGATTTTGCTCCTAAGAGGTATAGCAATTAACAGTTGCATCAACAATGCATGGGAGTATCTATTCCCCTCTCACCATTGCCAGGACTATGTTAAAAACCTTTTTAATCTCTAGTCTTTTCGGACTAACCCAGTTCATGAAGACTGCTACTTACTCCAAACTTTTTTTGTCCTTTACCTTGTAGTCCATAATCATCCTCAAATATGTTCATGTTAATGGGTTTTACGTACTTAGTCAAAACATCATTTTCAACAGGTCAGTTGTGTCTTCTTAAACCTAGCTCAGTGCTAGAAATATAGTGAGTGCTTTCTATTTGTGTTTTTTACATTTAGAACCGTGGACTTATACCTATATTATAGATATTATTCTAACTTTACAGATGAAAAAACAGGTTCAAAAATTTTATGCAATGCCTTTTAACACTGAATGGGTCAAGCCTGAGATTCTAGCTCCAATTTACCTACTTTTCCATGTGTCCTCCTTATGAATTGATGAGACCTACTTATCAGTATGTATACATTCACATTATGATGGCCATACGGTGTTGTGTGTGTATGGTGGTTCACTTAATGGCACTCCCTGATGAGGATGGGGATGAGGATGGCAATGAGCTCTTGCCCCTCAGGTTGAGAAGTCTGGGTCCAGGAACTACGTGGATTGTATGGTGTCCAAGTCAGCATGGTATAAAGCCACATGCATTAAAAAAAAATTTAGCACTTTCTACTGAATTTGAAAGGTTATCTTTATCTTAGTCTAAAAACCAAGTTGTTCCTAGATCTGTGTCAACCTTCAAATGCTATTCCTTAATTATTTTTTCTATTCTGGGAAAGTCAGTTTTAAAAATGTACTAATTTATCTGGCAGCACAAGTTTGCTTTTATTATTTATTTTCATCAGTTTCTTGGCCCCCTCTGAACATTTGTAATTCAGAGGAACTTATGAACAACATTTTTAAGTTCCAAAATACATTTCTTGTGATTTAAATTAAAATTGAAATTAATTTTTGCATAATTGACATTTTTTGCTGTAATATCCTACATAAGATCTTGGACTCCTATCTTCTGAATAACCTGAAGATTTACTTCCTGTTTATTCTCTCAGCATTCCATGGTAACAGGCCTCAGGCTGCTAAAAGCTCATATGTAAATAACTCAGAGTTCCTTTTTATCTTGGAGAAGGTGATGGTTTCTTCTCCACTACATCATCCCCCTAAAAAACCACATTTTTCTAATAGTACATATCTCACAGGACTATGGGAGAAAGAAATAAAATACTGAGTAACAGTGATTTTTATAAGATTTCATATTTTGAAAAAGATAATCCATTAGATGGGAACAACACATGATATAGTGAGGCCAGCAGGTAACTTTTCACGGTATTCCAGGAGAGCGGTGACTTGGCGGTGGGGGGGGTGGTCCTAAACCTGAACCAGGGCAATAACAGACAGTAGGATTGGGGGAAAAATGTAGACAGAGGTGGAAGATAATTAAAAGGTTGGGTTCTCAGGAATTGGTTATTGATGAGATTGAGGAAAGTGAGGGAACAAAAACAAAGGATACTATCCAAGTTTCTGACTTTGGCATTTACAAGTATGCTGGCATTATTTATTTAAACAGGAAACATGGTAGTGGCTTAAATGTGTAGTGGTAAAAGAGTTGGAGAAGAAAACTAGTTTTATTTAGTATTTTTTTGTTTATTTAATTAAAAAAAATTTTCCTTTTAAAAAAATTTTAATTCCAGCACACTTAACATGCAGCGCTATATTATTTTTAATTTTGTACTTAAATTTTTCATTTTAATTCCAGTTAGTTAACATGCAGTGTTCTATAGTTCCAGGTGTACAATACAGTGATTCAACAATTCTATACATTAGTCAGTGCTCATCATGATAAGTGTACTCTTAATCCTCTTCACCTATTTCACCCACCCACCACCCACCTCTCCTTTGGTAACCATCAGTTTTTTTCCTGTACTTAAGGACATGTTTTTTGGTTTGTCTCTTTTGACTTTGTTTTGTTTCTTAAATTCTACATATGAGGTAGGTAGTATGGTATTTGTCTTTCTCTGACTGACTTATTTCACTTAGCATTATACTCTCTAGCTCCATCCATGTTGTTGCAAATGGCAAGATTTCATTCTTTTTAATGGCTGAGTAATATTCCTGTGTGTGTGTTTGTGTGTGTGTGCACATGCGCGCACGTGCCACATCTTCCTTATCCGTTTATCTATCAATGGACATGTGGGTTGTTCTGTAATTTGGCTATTGTAAATTATGTTGTTATAAACATAAGGATGTATGTATCTTTTCAAATTGGTGTTTTCATTTTCTTTGGGTAAACACCCAGTAGTGGAATTATTGGATCATATGGTAATTTTATTTATAAAGTTTTCAGGAATCTCCATAATGTTTTCCACAGTGGCTGTACCAGTTTGCATTCCCACCAACAGTGCAAGAGGGTCCTTGCCAACACTTGCTGTTTCTTGTGTTGTTGATTTTAGCCATTCAGACAGGTGTTAGGTGCTATCTCATTGTGGCTTTGATTTGCATTTCCCTGATAATAAGTGATGTTGAGCATCTTTTCATGTGTCTATTTACCATCTGCATGTCTTCTTTGGAGTAATGTCTGTTCTTGCCTTCTGCCCATTTTTTAATTGGATTATTTGTTTTTGTGGTGTTGAGTTGTATCAATTCTTTATATATTTTTAATACTAGGCTTTTATCAGATATGTCATTTGCAAATATCTTCTCCCATTCAGTAGGTTGTCCTTTAGTTTTGTTAACTGTTTCCTTTACTGTGCAGAAGCTTTTCATTTTGATGTGGTCCCTATAGTTTACTTTTGCTTTTATTTCTTTTGCCTCAGGAGACATATCTAGAAAAACGTTGCCATGGCCAATGTCAGAGAAATTATTGCGTATGCTCTCTTCTAGGATTTCTATGGTTTTGAGTCTCACATTTAGGTCTTTAAGACATTTTGAGTTTATTTTTGTATATGGTGTAAGACAGTGGTCCAGTTTTATTCTTTTGAATGTAGCTGTCCAGTTTTCCCAGAACCATTTGTTGAAGAGACTGTCTTTTCCCCCATGCATATTATTTTCTCCTTTGTTGAAGATTAATTGACCATATAATTATGGGTTTATTTCTGGGCTCTCTATTCTGTTCCATTGATCTTTGTGTGTATTTTTGTCCCAGTACCATACTGTTTTGATTACTTCAGCTTTGTAGTATAACTTGAAACCTGGGATTGTGATACCTCTAGTTTTGTTCTTCTTTTTCAAGATTGCTTTGGCTATTTGAGGTCTTCCATAGTTCCATACAAATTTAGGATTATTTGTTGTAGTTCTGTAAAAAATACTGTTGGGATTTTGATAGGAATTGCATTAAATCTGTAGATTGCTTTGGACATTTTTACAATATTTGTTCTTCCAATTCATGAGCATGGAATGTCTTCCCATTTCTTTGTGCCATCTTTAATTTCTTTCATTTAATGTTTTATAGTTTTCAGAGGCCAGGTCTTTCACCTGCTTGGTTAATTTTATATTCCTAGATATTTTTTTTTATTTTTGGTGTGATTGTAAATGGGATTGTTTTCTTAATTTCTCTTTCTGCTGCTTCATTATTAATGTATAGAAATGAAATGGATTTGTATACATTGATTTTGTATACAGCAACCTCACTGAATTCATTTGTCAGTTGTAGTATTTTGGTGGAGTCTTTAGGGTTTTCTATATATAGATTTATGTCATCTGAAAATAGTGAAAGTTTTACTTTTTCCTTACCAATTTGGATGCCTTTTATTTACTTTCCTTGTCTGATTGCTGTGGCTAGGACTTTTCTAGTATTATGTTGAATGAAAGTGGCGAGAGGGGATATCCTTCTCTTGTTCCTGACCATAGAGGAAAAGCTCTCATTTTTCCCCCATTGAGTATGATGTTCACTGTGGGTTTTTCATTTATGACGTTCATTATGTTGAGGTGTGTTCCCTCTAAACCTACTCTGTTGAAGGTTTTTATTATAAATGGATGTTGTACATTAAAATGCTTTTTCTGCATCTATTGTTGAAATGCTTGTATGGTTTTTATCATTTCTCTTGTTGGTGTGATGTATCATGTTGATTGATTTTCAAATATTGAACCACCCCTGCATCCCAGGAATAAATCCCACTTGATAGTGGTGAATGCTTTTTTTAATGTCTTGTTGGATTGTGTTTGCTAGTATTTTGTTGAGGATTTTTGCATCCATGTTTATCAGAGATATTGGCTTACAGTTTCTTTTTTGTGGTATCTTTACCTTGTTTTGGTGCCAGGGTCATGCTGGCCTCATAGAATGAATTTGGAAGCTTTCCTCTCTCTTCCATTTTTTGGTAAATTGTGAGAAGAATAGATAGTAACTCTCCTTTAAATGTTTGGTTGAATTCCCCTGTGAAGACACATGCAAGAAAAACTAGTTTTAAGGACATATTTAACTGTTAGATCCCAATAAATATCCCAGCAATTTATTCTGTGGGTGTCAATAAAGTCATTTTAATGTTTACATGGAGAGGCAAAAGACACATAAAAGCCAACACAGTGCTAAAGAATAATGAAGTTTGAGGACTGATGATACTACTATCCAACTGCAAGAATTACCATAAAGCTGTAGTAATCAAGCCAGTGTGGTACTGGCAAAAGAATAGATGGATAGATCAATAAAACAGAATAGAGAGCCCAGAAATAGAGCCACAAAAATACAGTCAACTGATCTTTGACAAAGGAGCGAAAGCCATGCAATGGAGCAAAGATATACTCTTCAACAAACAGTGCTGGAACAACTGGACATCTGCATGTAAACGAATAAACCTAGATGCAGACTTTACACCCTTCACAAAAATCAAATCAAAATGGATCATAGACTTAAAGGCAAAGAGAGCAATACAGGAAAAAATCTAGATGATCTTGGATATAATAACTTTTAATTTTTATTTTATTTTTTTAAAGATTTTATTTTTAAGTAATCTCTACACCCAATGTGGTGCTTGAATTTACAACCCTGTGATCAAGAGTGACATGCTCTATCATCTGAGCCAGCCAGGCACCCCAGAAGATAACTTTTTAGATACAACCCAAAACATAATACATGAAAGAAATAATTGATAAGTTGGACTTCATTAAAGTGAAAAACTTCTGCTCTGTGAAAGGCAATGTCAAGAGAATGGGAAGATAAGCTACAGACTGGGAGAAAATATTTGCAGAAAACACATCTGATAAAAGACTGTTATCCTAAATACACAAAGAACTCTTAAAATTCAACAGTAAGAAGACAAGCAACCCAATTAAAACATGGACCAAAGACCTTAACAGACACCTCACCAAAAAAAGATATCTAGATGGGAAGTAAGATGAAAAGATGCTCCACACCATATGTAAGCATGGAAATGCAAATTAAAACAACAGGAGACCATTACAGCTCTATTAGAATGACCAAAATCCAGAACCCTGACAATATCAAACACTGCCAAGGATATGGAGCAACAGGAACACTCACTCATTCATTGGTGGTGGGACTGTGAAATGGTATAGCCACTTTGGAAGACTGAATCTCAAACTACTCTAAAAGTGTTTTTTTAGACTGCTTTAAAAATATATATATATATACACAGGGATCATACCCAAATAAAAGTTAGAGTGTCCAGGACTTGTTGATTGATTGATTGTGTGGGATGAGAGAGAAGGCATCAAAGTTGGTGGTATGTTGGCACCAATTATTGAAATAGGGTTCATGAGAAAAGGAGAAGGAATGGGGTGGAGGAAAGTCATAAGGGTAAGGGGAAGATGGCAAGATCATATTTGGACAAGTTGAGTTTGAGATGTCTGTGGGAGATCCAAACGGAAGTGTTTTATATATTGTAAATAGAGACAATGGAACTGAATGTCTAGGATCACATGCTATAAAGTCAGACAAACCTGGATAGAAATTCCAGATGTGACTCTTCATTTAGCTGAGTGAGCTTAAGTATGTTGTATAAACTCCTTGAACCTCAGTAGGCTTATCTGTAAAATGGGAATTTTATCTATGGTATCCACTTCATGATCTACATACATGTATCACCTGGAAAACTTTCATGCTTTTTAAAAATGACAGCTATTGTGAGCAATAGACATTTATTGAGCATGCTGGCGCGTACAGAAAGCTGCTATTGATTGATTGTCTACGCAACAAAAATTGCTTTGTCAGCATTCTAAACAGTATATGCTGTACCGCAAAGTGGTTTTTTTCAGAGGTTTAGCCCAGCTCACCAGGCAGGGAGCTTGCACATGAGTGGGCAAAACAATATGCTAGGAAAGTAAGCATGTGTCTTACCTGTATCCTGTCCATGTTTCGTATATAAGCATACCTTGGAGATGTTGCAGGTTTGGTTCCAGACCACTGCAATAAAGCAAATACTGCAATAAAGCGAGTCAAATGAATTTTTTGTTTTCCCGGTGAAGATAAAAGTTTATGTTTATGCTCTACAGTAGTCCATCAAGTGTGCAATAACATTATGTCTAAAAATGTGTACATGCCTAATTAAAAATACTTCATTGATAAAAAGTGCTAACCATCATCTTTGCTTTCAGTGAATCATAATTTTTTTTTTTTGGCTAGTAAAGAATTTTGCTTCAGTGTTAGTGGCTGCTGACTGATCAGGATGATGGTTGCTGAAATTTGGAGTGGCTGTGGTAATTTCTTAAAATGGACAGCAATGAGAAGTTTGCTACATTGATTGACTTTTTCTTTTATGAACAATTTCTCTGTCACATGCAGTAGCATTTTACCCACAGTAGAACTTCTTTAAAAATCGGAGTCCATCCTCTCAAACCCTGCTGCTGCCTTATCAAGTATGATTATGTAATATTCTAAATCTTTTGTTTTCATTTTAACAGTGTTCACAGCATCTTCAGCAGGAATAGATTCCATCTCAAGAAATCATTTTCTTTGCTGATCTATAAGAAGCAAATCTTCATCCATTAAAATTTTATCATGTGAGGGCAGCAATTCAGTCCCATTCAGGCTCCGCCTCTAATTCGAGTTCTCTTGCCATTTCCACCACACCTGCAGTTACTTCCTTCACTGAAGTCTTGAACCCCTCAAAGTCATCCATGAGGGTTGGAATCAACTTCTAACCTCCTGTTAGTGTTGATATTTTGACCTCTTCCCTTGAATCACGAATGTTCTTACTGGCATCTAGAATGGTGAATCCTTTCCAGGATTCAAGTTACTTTGTCCAGATCCATCAGAAGAATCACTATGGCATCTGTAACCTCATAAAATGTATTTCTTAAATCATAAGGCTTGAAGGTAGAAATTACCCCTTGATCCATGGGCTGCAGAATGGATGTTGTGTTAGCAGGCATGAAAATATGAATCTCATTATACATCTCCATCAGAGCTTTTGGGTGACCAGGTTCATTTGTCAATGGGCAGTAATATTTTGAAAGGAATCTTTTTTCTTAGCAGTAGGACTCAACTGTAAGCTTCAAAAATTTAGCAAACCATGTTGTAACCAGATGTGCTGTGACCGTGAGATCATGACCCGAGCCAAAATCAAGAGTTAGACACTTCACCAACTGAGCCACCCCGGCACCCCAAGCCCTCTTCTTGATTAGGCGCTGTCCTTGGACTGTCAAGATTAGTTTTAGCAAAAAAATCCTGCTCATCTCAGTTTTAGCAAGAATCCTGCTAAGCTAGTTTATCAAGAATCCTTCTACCCTTGAAATTCAATTAAGTTTCTCTTCTTCCACCCTTGATATCTAATCAAGTTCCTATTAGTAATTTTAATCCAATGACTTTTTCTACCTGTGTAGTGATTATAAAAATCCCCTGCTGCCCCTGTTGTAGAAGTTGGAGTTAAGTTCAATCTCAAGGAATAAAATCTCCCTGTCATATTTAACTCTGTACAATGCAGTTTTTTTCACAGAATATTTTGTGACTTTTATTGAAATCTGCACGGTTTAGGTAGTCTATTTTAACATCTTCGAATACTGATTTGCCTCTGCACCTTCTGCACTCTTTGTTTTGGGTATTGTTTGTTTGCTTGTTTTGTGACTTGACTAGGTTTTGTTAGTGAAGCTGTTTCCCCCACTGTGTGAACATTTTGCTATCACTCCTCAGAAGGTGCAAACAGGCACATGTACAGGCATCCTGGAATCAAGTGGTTTCTGCCAACACCCTTTTTGACTGTCTCTCTGATCTCTGCATTAAGCTGTTTGCTTCGTTTGGTGTTAGACTTGGCCTGTTAGGCTCCACTAATTATAGGCTGATTGCTCTGCTTTCAACAAAGCCATGGGGCATAAAATGCTCCAAACTCTGATCCAATTAAATTCAATCAGGTATAGTTTTTGAGGCCAGTCTTTCAAGTTTATTCTGACCCCCGGTAGACTCTTATTTACTAACTCTCCCCCTAGTTTTCTCTGGTGTACTAGCTGGCCTATAGTTCAACTCGTTGCTTTTATTTAAGGGAAGCTATTGTTTTCTAGTGTAAGTTTAAGCTTTATCTTCCCCAAACTGTGTTTCAAATTGAGTCCTCTCTTTTGTGGAGAACATAGAAGCTCTTTTTTATTTTTTATTTTTATTTTTTATTTTTTCAAAGATTTTATTTATTTATTTGACAGAGCAAGAGAGAGATAGCGAGAGAGGGAACACAAGCAGGGGGAGTGGGAGAGGAAGAAGCAGATTTCCCACCGAGCAGGGAGCCCGATGCGAACTCGATCCCAGGGTCCCGGGATCATGACCTGAGCCCGAGGCAGAGGCTTAACGACTGAGCCACCCAGGAGCCCCTATTCGCTCTCTCTCTCTCTCTTTTTAATGGGCTACTTCTCTCCCTGGGCACAAACCGTGAGCTGCTACTCTTGGCAGGGCTGTATGTAGCCTCTGGTTTTGTTCGTTTGATCGCTTCTCCTGGTTGAAATCTCTGCTCTAAGAGGAATCCATGATGAGGGCAATTAGGACCCCTTTATTCTTGGTCTGCCTTGTTGGGTAAAGCATTTGTCTTTTGGGTAGCCACTGGTTACTAGAAGGGAATCCATGACTTCTTGGTCACATTCACTAAGAATTTAGCTTCTTCAAGTCTATTGTGGAGGGGATAAGGAATGCTGGTAACTTGCCCTCCCAGTGAGATATAAACCTTGATTGGGAACTGAGGGGGAAAGGAAGCCCTGTAATTTTGGCTCTGCCTCCAGAGTATAGTTTCTATTAAGATGAGCTAAGGGTGAAGAGGAAGGAAGCAGCAGGTCCTGGTTCATATGCCAGGAACGCTTATCGTTTTTTACCAAGTTTTGGTAGATTTTTCTTGAATAAATGTTTCTTCATATGCTATTTTCCCTGAGGACAATTCCTAAAGACATTAAATGGTTGGGTTTTTTAATAGTTTCCATCTGATCTACTTGTTTAACTGTTGAGGGGGTCTTCATAGCTCTTCCTGTTGTCATCACAAAAGTGGACCTTATGCCAATTTTTAAATTGCAATTCAATTCACTTAATAGATATAGGACTGGTCAGATTTTCTATTTCTTTTTTTCTATTTTGATAAGTTGTGTTTTTTAATAAATTCATGGATTTAATCTAAATTATTAAATTTATTAGAATGATGTTCTTATTATTCTTTTATTGTATTTTTAAAATCTGTAGAATATGTGCTGTTCTTCTTTCTTTTATCCTTGGTATTATGTTGTGTCTTTTTTGCTTGAACAATTTTGTTAGAGGGTTTTGATTTTATTAGTATTTACATGCAATTAACTTTTGTGTTTCTTTTGTTTCGTCTCTTTTTAATTTCTATTCTAATTATTTCTTGTTTCAAGAATTGTGTGGATTTATATTGTTTCCCCCAAAAACTTATTTTTTTTAAAGATTTTATTTATTTATTTATTTGACAGAGACAGCCAGCGAGAGAGGGAACACAAGCAGGGGGAGTGGGAGAGGAAGAAGCAGGCTCATAGCGGAGGAGCCTGATGTGGGGCTCGATCCCATAACACCAGGATCACGCCCTGAGCCGAAGGCAGATGCCCAACTGCTGTGACACCCAGGCGCCCCCCAAAACTTATTTTCAAGCAAACTTAAGATCATTGATATTTTTCAGTCTTTCTTATTTTCTAATATACGCATTTAAAGGCATAGAATTTCTTATTAAGCACAGATAGCTGCCTCTCACAGGTTTCCATGTGTCGTGTTTTCATTATCACTCAATTAAAGATAATGCTAAATTCGATTGTAATTTCTGCTTTTACTCATGAATTACTGAGAAATGTATTGCTTAATTTCCAAAACTTTGAAATTTTTTGTTATCCATTTGTTATTATTAGCTTTATTCATCTGTCATCAGAGAACATATTCTGAATTATTTTAATATTTTAAAATTTGTTGCTACTTGGTTAAAAGGCTGAATAGAAGGTTAATTTTAGCAAATGTCTTGTTTGCACTTGAAAAAAATGTATATTCTGCAATTGTAGTTTGTATTGCTCTATATAGGTAAATTAGGTCAAATTTGTTAGTCTTGTTGCTTAAATCTGTAATACTTCTGTTGATTTTTTCTAATTATTCTATCAGTTATTTAGAGAGGTGTATTTACATGTTCTGCAATAACTTTAGATTTCTCTATTTTTCCTTTTTTGTCTGATATATTTTGTATTGTATATTTTGAAGCAATGTTAGTAGAAGCATACAGATTAATAATCTTAGTACCTTCCTATTAGATTGACAATTTTATCATTATAAAATATATCTCTCTATCTCTAGTAATATTTCTTGGCTTATGGCTTACTTTGTTGGATATTTTCATAGCTACACCAGTTTTCCTTTGGTTACGGTACGCATGTATGTATTTTTCTACATTTTGACTTTCAATCTTCCTGTGTCCTTAAATTTACATTGTGTCTTTTTAAGCAGTGTATGATTTATTACTTTTACCAAGTGTGGTTTGAAGTGCTTAGTTGGTTTATATTCACTCTAATTATGGATCTGTGTTTATGTCTCTTATCTTACTATTTGTTTTCTATCTGACCCTCCTGTTCTAGGTTCTTACTGATTAAATTAGACTACAAAGGCTTAATAAAGGAAACTTGTGGATCCCCTTAAACTTGTGTTCAAAATTAAATGCACATATGTGTGTAGGGATGGAGGAATCCGTTTATTCAAGGTGTATGTGTGTGCTAAGGAGAGAGTCTATAGCTCACATTAGTTTAGGAAGGGAGTTTATAAAAAATAGTGAGGGTCACACAGCTAGTAAGAGGCAGAGTGTGGATTTGGTTCCAGTGCATGGACTCTTACCAAGTATCCTGAGGCTATCATGGGTAAATTTTTGATATCCTTACCGATATTTTTCTGACTGTACTATTAGTTACCAAGAAACTTCTGGTATTCTTTCTCACTATGATTGTAGATTTTTCTCCTCATCCTTTTATTCTGGTTTTTATTTTTTGCTTTACGTCTTTAGCTGCATATAAATTAGGCATTGAGGTGCCTGGGTGGCTCAGTCGTTAAGCGTCTGCCTTCGGTTCAGGTCATAACCCCAGGGTCCTGGGATCCAGCCCCTCATTGGGCTCCCTGCTCAGCGGGAAGCCTGCGTCTCCCTTTCCCACTCTCCCTGCTTGTGTTCCCTCTCTCGCTGTGTCTCTCTCTGTCAAATAAAAAAAATCTTTAAAAAAATAATAAATTAGGTATCATAATACAATCCGGGTGGACTGAACTTTTTTCTTTATTAAATATCCCTCTTTATAAATGCCCATTGCCTTGAATTCTACCTTGGTTGATATTTAAAAAAACAACAACAGTTCTACCTTTTTAAATTAAGTTTTAATTTCAATATAGTTAACATACAGCATTACATTAGTTTCAGGTGTACAATATAGTGAATCAACAATTCTATACATTACTCACTGCTTGTCATGATAAGTGCACTCCTTAATCCCCATCACCTATTTCACCCATCCTCCTGCCCACCTTCCCTCTGGTAACCATCGGTTTGTTCTCTATAGTTAAGAGTCTCTTTCTTGACAAATACCATATGATTGGTTTGTCTCTCTTTCCGTTTGCTCATTTGTTTTGTTATTAAATTCCACATATGAGTGAAATCATATGGTATTTATCTTTCTCTGAGTGACTTACTTTGCTTAGCATTGTACTCTCTAGATCCACCTATGTCCTTGCAAATGACAGTATGTCATTATTTTCTATGACTGAGTAATATTCTATTATATACATATACCACATCTTCTTTATCCATAGCACTTGGGCTGTTTCCATAATTAGGCTATTGAAGATAATGCTGCTATATGCATCGGGGTACATGTAACCCTTTGAATTAGAATTTTTGTATTCTTTGGGTACATACCTAGTAGTACAATTGCTGGATCATAGGGTAGTTCTATTTTTAACTTTCTGAGAAAACTCCATACTGTTTTCCAGAGTGGCTGCACCAGTTTGCATTCCCACCAACTTTACAAGAGGGTTCCCTTTCTTCACGTCCTCACCAACACCTGTTCTTCCTTGCGTTGTTGATTTTAGTCATTCTAACAAGTGTGAGATGATATCTCACTGTGGCTTTGATTTGATAAGTGATGTTGAGCATCTTTTCATGTGTCTGTGGGCCACCTGGATGTCTTCTTTGGGGAAATTTCTATTCATGTTTTCTGCCTATTTTTTTAATTGGATTATTCATTTTTAGGGTATTGAGTTGTAGAAGTTCTTTATATCTTCTGTATACTAAGGCTTTATCAGATATGTCATTTGCAAACATCATCTCCCATTCTGTAGGTTGACTTTTAGTTTTGTTAATTGTTTCCTTCACTGTGCAGAAGCTTCTCATTTTGATGTAGTCCCAATATTTATTTTTGCTTTTGTTTTCTTTGCTTCAGGAGACATATCTAGAAAGAAGTTTCTATCCCCAATATCAAAGAAGTTACTGCCTTTGTTCTCCTCTAGGATTTTGATGGTTTCCTGTCTCAAATTTACATCTTTCATCCATTTTCAATTTATTTTTGTGTGTGGCGTGAGAAAGTGGAAAGCTGTTCAGTTTCATTCTTTTGCGCGTAGCTGTCCAATTTTCCCAACACCATTTGTTGGTGGGACTGTCTTTTTTTCCTCTGTATACTCTTTCCTGCGTTGTCAAAGATTAATTGACCATATAGTTGTGTGTTCATCTCTGGGTTTTCTGTTCTGTTTTATTAATCTATGTGTCTATTTTTGTGCCAGTACCACACTGTTTTTATCACTATAGCTTTCTAGTAGAACTTGAAGTTTGGAATTGTGATGCCTCTAGCTTTGCTTTTCTCCTTCAAAGTTGCTTTGGGTATTTGGGGTCCTTTTTGGTTCCATACAAATTTTAGAATTGTTTGTTCTAGCTCTGTGAAAAATGTTGTAGGTATTTTGATAGGGATTGTGTTAAATATGTAGATTGCTTTGGCTAGTATAAATATTTTAACAATATTTGTTCTTCCTTCTTCCAATCCATGCACATGGACTGTCTTTCCCTTTCTTTGGGTCTTCTTCACTGTCTTTCATCAGTGTTTTATAGTTTTCAGAATACAGTTCTTTCACTTCTCTGATTAGGTTTATTCCTAGGTATCTTATTATTTTGGGTGCAATTGTAAATGGGATTGATTCCCTTAATTTCTCTTTCTGCTGCTTCATTATTAGTGTGTAGAAATGCAATAGATTTCTGTACATTGATTTTATATCCTGCAACTTTACTGAATCTGTTGATCAGTTCCAGCAGTTTTTTGGTGGGGTCTTTTGGATTTTCTATATAGAGTATCGTGTCATCTGAAAATAGTGGAAGTTTTGCTTCTTCCTTGCTGATTTGGATACCTTTTATTTCTTTTTGTTGTCTGATTGCTGTGGCTAGGACTTCCAGTACTATGTTAAATAACAATGGTGAGAGTGGACATCCCTGTCTTGTTCCTGACTGTAGAGGAAAAACTCTCAGTTTTTGCCCATTGAGGATGATATTAGCTGTGGGTTTTTCAGATATGGCCTTTTTATGTTCCCTCTAAACCTACTTTGTTGAGGGTTACTTCATGAATGGATGTTGTACTTTGTTAAGTGCTTTTTCTGCATTATGAATATTGTTATTATTACCATTATTTTCTGCATATTCCACATTAATGGGATGACGTATAGTCAGAATTGTTTTAATTGCAATAAGATTGGAACTGTACAATAAAATAAAATGTAAATCCCTGACATTGAAGTACACAACAACAAAAATTTTGCCTTCAATTACCCATCCATTCCAAATATCACCAGTGGTGAATTTATGTCTCTTTGTATTTGTATATGCACACTTGTACACACTCCTATATATATTTATGCACCTAACTTTCTTGATTATTAGACTGCAGCATCAGCAACATACACCATTGATTCAGAAACACTTTCTCTGAGAAAAAAATAAAACCATCACATAAAATCTATATCTATATTTTATGATGTATTCCAATATGAAAAATGTCGAATGATTTTTTAAAAATTAGATACTAACATAGACTAAGACAATTTAGGTCATGTGATATATGCATTGCTAGGATCTCTGACATTTTGATGTATTTCCTTGTAGTCCTTTTCTAGGCATATTTGTACTTACCATAGACTTAATATGTCCCCCTACCAAATTAATAAGTTGAAAGTTAATCCCCACCTTGATGGTAATTAGACGTTGGGCCTTTGGGAAGTGATTAGGTTCTGAGGGTGGACCTCTCGGGAATGGGATTGGTGCCCATATAAAGGAGGCCCCAGCATGCTCCCTTGCTCTTTAAATGATATGGAATGCAAGGAGACTTGAAACATGAAGTGGACCCTCTCCAGATGCCAAATCTGCCAGGGCCTTATCTTGGAATTCCCAGTGTCCGGTCCTATGAGAAATAATTTTCTGTTATTTAAACCACCCAGTCTATGGTATTTTTGTTATTGCAGCCCAAATGGACTAAGTCAATACTTACGTAATTGTATTTCTACTGCACTACTGGTGGTTCTCCAGTGTTAGTCCACATCAGAATCTCTCAGAGGAGCATAATAATAATATATGTTTTGGGGCCCAGTTAGAAGTGTGTTTGGGGGTGCCTGGGTTGCTCAGTCGTTAAACATCTGCCTTCGGCTCAGGGCATAATCCCAGTGTCCTGGGATCGAGCCCTACATCAGGCTCCCTGCTCCTCTGGGAGTCTGCTTCTTCCTCTCCCACTCCCCCTGCTTGCGTTCCCTCTCTTGCTGGCTGTCTCTCTCTGTGTCAAATAAATAAAATCTTAAAAAAAAAGAAATGGTTTAATTCATGGAATATAGGAAGGAGTGCCAAAGTTGACATTGTTAGCAAGAGAGATAGAAAATTCTAAAGCAGGCAGTCTATGTGACACATTTCATTTGCAAATCAAATTAAATTTTATTCATGTTTTAATTTGGCATGCCATCCGGACCCTACTAGGCTCCTTAGGAAATGCAAGTCTGCCTCTAGAGAAATAAAATGACTTACTTGCTGTTCTTTAGTTAAGAGTTAGAACTGGATCAAGGACAAGGATCCCCACAGAGCCATAATGTACACAGTGAACATTTATTCAACATTTACAATGTGTCAAACATTGCAATAGGCACTGGGAGTATAAGGTTGATAAAGAAACTGTACTTGCTAAGAATGGCACAATTCTGCAGAGGAGTGATTAATAACATTTTTATGGATTTTTTAATCTTACAAAATATTTTAAACTCCTTCATGTAGGGACAAGATCAGGTTTTGGGGGTGTTACTCTGTTTTGATCTGAGAAGATGAAAATCTCTGTAATTTATTTACTTCATGTATGCCTGTTGCCCTAGTGGGTGGATCTGCTCAGAAGTCATCTCTGGCAAGAACATGAGAGGCATAAAAAGCCAATGATGTCACCATCTGAAGGTTATTCTTGAAATTTCCACTACTAAAATATAAAGAAAACCAACATAGTCTTTATTATAATTAAGATAATAAATGACTGGATCCAACTGTTAAGCTATCATCTTATTTTATTCATCATTCACTTTATTAATGAAGTCTCATATTCATGTGTTGACAGCACTCTCTATCCAAATGGAATAATGTCTGAGTCTCTGGAGAGCAGAGGACTTATAAGTAAAACAGAAAAGGTCTATTTTTACTAAGACCTTGACTAAGATATTAATTACTGAGGCACATTTGTGCGGTACCCACCTTCATAAGTGCGACAGTGATTTCATAGAAATCAGTGAGGTTTTGTCACTTTGAAGACTCCAACACATCAACCACTGTCAGCAGAAAGAAAAAGATGAAGGAGAGGTGACAGTAGAGTCTAGAAGACATGGCAGAATCCAAGGAAGCATGGCACCCACTTTTCAGCTGCCTGAACTTGTTCCTGGGCACAGGTTAGATATCTCTCAGCCCTCCCTGAGTATCTCTGGGTTTTGGAGTTCTGAAAAGGCAGTGGAGTGGCCTAGGGTCCATGCCAACACAGTTCACACATTCAGTACCTCATCTGATTTACTCAGCAGCTCTGGGAGGCAAATAGTATTCCCTTTTCACAGGTGACAAGGGTGACCCTTTAAGGTAATGTCATGGTAATAAATACTAGAGCTATAGTGCTAAATAAGAAATTCTAAAAAAATAACTTGAAATGCACTTTTTTATTCTTTCGACAAGTTTTTATTAAACGGCACTTTAAAAAAGCTGATTGACACATTAACTATTTTTATTGTATTTAGGGATACAAACAATACGTACAAATTCTGCGAAAGTACAGTTATCAAAGAGAAGAAATTTTAAATCATCTATAAGTATGACATATAAACAGCCCCAGTTTATTATATATATTTAAGACTCTGTTCATATATAATACATAATCTAAAAATAAGCAACAATAAATTCACACATTGTTTTGTAACTTTTTCACTTTAAAATACATAATGAACTGTACACCTGAAACTAATGTAACATTGTGTGTCACCTACACTCAAATAAATAAATATCGATCATCTTTCTATTCAATTGTGTGAAACACCTCTGCTGACAAAGACTCGATTTACTCAGAATGCAATATTCAAATAAAAGCTGGCAATACTAAAAGCTTTGAAGCAATTGAATCAGCAAAAATTACATCAAGAAAAGGCAAAGAAACAACAACAAAAAAAACCAAGCTTGAAAAGTATTAACTCCAGAGAAAACCTCAGTTTTTAAGGCATAACGAAAAACTCATCATGGTGGTGATGATGGCCTATTAGGGCCATGTGGACTATACCTTAACTTCGTTTACCTGAGTTTAACTCTCTCATCCCTTCCGTGAACCATTCCCATATCATTTACATCTACATCTACCATGTTAACGTTATTGACAAGACTATTGGGCACCCGTCTTCTAAAGTCTAGGGAAAGTGGAGCCCAACTCAATTACTGTCTTCAGGCTCTTGACCTTCATTCCCTCCCATAAGGGCAGCCCTCTGCATTCTGCGGAGGGACCTGTTTCTCCTCCTTTTTCCCTTTTCCTTTTTTTCCTGGGGGACATTTTCCATATTGAAGTCCCTCCCCCTACCCGCCCGCTTATTTTTTTTTTCGGCTCCATTTCTCCTAGGAGACAAAAGTCAAAAGAAAGGACTGAATGCTTGGTGGAAAGATTAGCACCCAGGACAGAGGCCCTACTATGTGCCTTTCAAGGTTCTGATATCAGGAGGTTTTTTAAAATTCTATTTGCCGCACCCAAGAGGACTCTTGCGCCCTCTAGTGGCCACCTAGTCACATCTCCTCACCGCCCGCCCCCGCTCGCTCCTCTTTCCTCCTTCGTTCGAAGCTCACCATCTTTCCTGTAGATCCTTCCCCGGGACTACTGCAGGGGCCAAAAGGGAAGACGCGGAGGGGAGCCCCAGAAAGGGTCTGTTCCCATCTCCACCACTGTTCCTCGCACCGACCTGACCCTATGCTTGTAGTCTCCTCCCCCTTCACGTATGCATTCTCGCTGGTAGGTGTGCAGCCCTGACCCGCTGACCCTCAGACCTGCAAACGGACGGAGTGGAAGGATCCCTGGCAGCTGCAGCCACGAGCTCGCTGCAGACCCGCCACTCGCCCCTCACCTCGCAGCCCCTTGTGTTCCAACTTTGTCATTCCTTATATTCCCTCTTTCTCCAAAGCCATCTTCTGCCTCCACTACTCCTGGTTTTTTAAATACCCACAATGGTTGAAGAGGGGATACTACTTAAAATAGAACTTTTACATTCTGTGTCTCACTATTGCCTTCTCCTGTGATTCGTTTCCACACCCCTATTACCTAAATGTTTGGCAACAAACGGGCATGGGACACAGGGAATGGGGCTTGTGTAAGTTGAAAGTTTTCCAGAGTATACCCGTATATCCATGTTCCTATACTGCTTGCCCCCAGGACCACCCACAATGGACTTTGGGTAAGGAGGGGGCGTCAAGAACGAAGACTGACCCACTTGGTAGTTCTTTCTTCAGCTGCCAGCCGTCCTGGTGCCAGAGTTAGCCGAGCCCCCTCAAGTCGGAACACAATCCCAGGGCGTTCCTGGGCAATTGTCCTGCCCTCATTCCTTGACTTTAAGTTTTTCCTCCTCTGCAACAGGAATCATTAGGATACAAAGCAAGAAAGGGACCTGGGCCCAGATAGACTCCCGTCATGTGACAGCCACCTCACAGTGGGGTATAGGCTTCCAATGACACCTCCCCCCACCCGCGCCCGCCTCAGGCAGGGCAGCGGGAACCCTTCATCCCTTCCTCCTCCTATCACGCTGGATCTGGAATGTCTCTTTTTCCACCGTGGCATCTCAGGAGGCCAGATATAGTCTTTGGCTTTCTCTAATCATCAGCGAGAGGCAGCATTTTCTCTTGGAGTTACTGTCCATTTGCAATTCTCTCGGGGAATTAGCTTTTCTCCTGTTTCCCCTGCCCTTTAACCTGTTCCTTCTCCTGGTCTCCTCTCACCCTTGTCATTATTTTCTCCTGAGGCCCTTCCTTGCACCTAAATGGCCATAAAGTTAGGTATCAGGAAAGGAGGCTGGGAGTGGAAAGTAGAACATTAACTTTCTTCTGTGTACTTTCCTGTTCCATTTTTTTAAATTTAAAATGCTTTGTTTTTACATTACAGAAATACAATACTTACATTTCGGGTGAGGAAGAGAATGAGTATCCCAAGATTTCTCTTTTCGCAGGAGTGCCTTGTTATTTGACTAAATTAACTTATAACCAATAGAAAATATTTTGCATCAGCTACAAATGAAAGAGCAAATTTTTAAGAGCTAATTGTTCACAGTGTTTTAGACATACTCTTTGGGGAGAAAAGTAATTTATAATAAAAATAAAATTTTCTGTTAAATAGGAAATCCTTCATAACTTGTTCATGTTTGTATTTGTCAATTAGAAAATGTTCTAATAATGCTTCCTAAATATTTTTTGAAAATACAGGCTAATTAGTTTGGCAATTTTAAGCCTAAATTTTTCAAAAACAAATCAACACTGTACTTTTTCAGTAAATTAATCCCTATAGAGCCTAAGTGTCTTATTTCTGTCCTGTTTTAGAGAAATGATCAATTGTTTCCACTTCTGAGAGGTTTTTTTTTCTTTTTAAAGATTTTATTTATTTATTTGAGAGAGACAGAGTGAGTGAGCGAGAGCACAAGCAGGGGGAGCAGCAAGGGGAGAGGGAGAAGCAGGCTCCCCAATGCGGGGCTCGATCCCAGGACCCTGGCATCATGACCTGAGCTGAAGGCAGATGCTTAACCGACTGAGCCACCCAGGCGCCCCTCCACTTCCAAGAGTTTTCAATATTCATAAATAATTGTTTCAGTTATGTTCTGTTAGAAGGATGAAGCCTGCTAGGCCTCTCACCTCTGGCCTCCTTACCTGCAGGGAACTCTAGCCTAGCCTTGCTGGAGGGTTGCTGCCTGCCATTCCATCCCCACCATGGTGGCCCCTCAACCAGGCTTAGGCCAGTGGTTAAGCAACTCTCACCCACTGACCATATCAAATTCTTTTCTTTGGGGGGGATGGCACGCAGAGGGAGAGGGAGAAAGAGAATCTTTAAGCAGGCTCCACACCCAGCACAGAGCCTGATGGAGGACTTGATCTCACAACCCTGAGATCACGACCTGAGCCAAAATCAAGAGTCATCAAGAGTCAGAGGCTTAACCAGCTGAGCCACCCAGAAGCCTCCCTGCCCCCTCACTGACTGTATCAATTAACCTAGACCAAGTGTTCTCAACCCAGGAAGTCTAGGGACCACCTGAAATTCTAAGCAAGTTTTTGCATGTTTGGGGCTCGTGAGGTACATGAAATTTTGTGGGGGAAGGGTTGTACCTGAGGAGCCTGAGAAAGCCTAATACACGAGCAGGGTGACATGATGAGGAAGCTGAAACTATGAGGTAGAGCCAAGATATAGGAGGAGAAGGGGTTGTGAGAGGAAGGGAGAATGAGAAAGCAGCTGAGCCAGGTTAATGGCAGAGCACTCCAGTATGCCGGTCCCGGCTGCCTGAGGTCCATTAGAAACCGGCTGTTGGTGGGGCGCCTAGGTGGCTCAGTCGGTGAAGCGTTTGCCTGTGGCTTGGGTCATGATCCCAGGGTCCTGGGATCAAGTCCATGTCAGGCTCCCCACTCCTCTGGGAGCCTGCTTCTCCCTCTCCCTCTGCCTGCAGCTCCTCCCGCTTATGCTCTCTCTCTCTCTCTCTCTCACTTTCTCTCTCTCTCAAATAAGTAAGTAAAATCTTTTAAAAAAATACAACACAAAATACTTAAAAAAAAAGAAACTGGCTGTTGGTTCAGATTTCCTTAACATCATAATGCTCTTTACTGCCCCATAAATGCTCAGGATGGATCCTGCTTCAGCTGAGCTAACCTAAGTATCTATTCCTTACAAGCAATGAGACTAACTGAAACAATAGCTATCTGTAATAAAATGTTCTTAAAAATCAACAAAATAACAGTAGTTATCACTACCTGAAAGCTGGTGGAAAGACATCAAAAAGATACTGACCAAAGAAGACATCTATGCGGAGAACAAGTATAAGTTATTCAGAGTCACTAGTGGTCAAAATATACAAATGAAAACTTCAGGGTACTCTTATTCACCTGTCAAACTGAGGAATATTTTTTTTAAAAACCATACTATCCGTTTTATGTGAGGTTATTCACATGGACTGTCAGTACACTTGTAAATTGGTTAAATTATCTTGCAGACCCTTTGGCAATATACGTTTAAAATTCATAAGATTTTTCAAACTTTTAGACCTAGCAATTTTAATTTTTGAAATTTTTCCTTAGGGAATAATTATGATTTTGTGCGAAGATTTCAGTGATGGCTTGGCTTATGATAGGAAAAAAAAAGCATGGAAGAAACCTAAATATTAAGCAACAGGGAACTGACTAAATTACTTTTAATTTTGACATGATTAAGTACAATAGTAATAAGTTTGAGTTATCTTAAAAATATGTATTTCATTGCTTTGTGTGTGTAATTCAGATAAACTGCAAAGAATTTGGAAAGTATATAAGAATTATAGACATAAAATTTTAAAAATCCATATTCCTATAAAACTCACATACTGGTAAGTTTAAGTACTTTGCTATGATTTGCCCCCCACTAACATTGCAGCTTATGTTAATATGCTATGAAGTAGGGATCTAAATATTTCAAACGTAAATTTGACCAGTGGGATTTCACTTGATATGCGGACTTCGGAATCCAGCCAGATGCAACTCCATTGCACTAACACATCCAATCAAGGATGATAATTGAGAAGAAAAGTCTGGAAGAGACATGGATTAGGGTTGACAATACCTAGTAAGCACCTAATTAATATTCGTTGAATGAATAAATGGATAAGATATATGTTCGAGAGTCATCAGATAAATGAAATTGAGTATAGATTCTTGATGGTTTTCTTTCCTTCTATATGTATTTTTAAATATAACCAGGATAATTTTATATACATGGTTTTATAACCTGCTTTTAAATAATATTTATTGTGTTTATTTGCAAAAGTAAAGCATTTTCACTGAAAAAATGTCAAGGAACTATAGAAAAATGCTGTTTGTCAAGCAGAGCCAGAAATGCAATCCTTTCTTTTCCTCTTCATGTGTATTTCTAAAAGAATTGAATTGGGGGGCGCCTGGGTGGCTCAATCAGTTAAGTGTCTGACTCTTGATCTCAGCCCAGGTCTTGATGTCAGGGTTGTGAGTTCAAGCCCCGTGCTGGACTCCACACTGGGTGTGGAGCCTACTTAAAAAAAAAAAGAAAGAAAAGAATTGGTGAATTGGTAACTAAAACTATTTTCTAATATGCTTAAAATATTATATTATTGCTAACAATATTACTTTTCCTGGCAAAACATTATCCTAGAAAGAAAGTTTTCTCACCAGATACAATTTAAGGAAGAGATTCCTCCTTTCCTATGTATGAGTAATACTACTTATTGACTATCTCAAACTTAGATTGGAGAAGGCATAGTCAGAGCAATAAGAGGAGTCTCATTTTAATACATATTAGTCACAAATAGGGCAAGGGAACCAAATGTGAAGCATTCAGCCATTGCAAGGACCCACACTTTCAAAAGGTAGTGGAGCTCTTAAATCAGATCCTACTCCACTACAGAGGAAGTACGTATGTGAAATATATGCTATAAAATTAGATTGTACTGTTTGCAGACTATTCTTTATTATAGAAGTTACACATCCCCACTGAGAAAAGGTAAAAGAATCTACAAAGAAGTATACAAAAAGAGAATACAAGTCACCCATAAGCCCACTAACTATCCAATCATACCCACTTTTAATATTTTGGTGTATATTGTTCCATAATATTTTCTATGCACACATACATATAATTATCTGCATACACATTACTTTTTAAAATTAGATCCTCTGCAAGTTACATTTTGTAACTTGCCTTTTTCACATACCAATATATTATAAAACACTTCCATTTCAATAAACATATGGCTGACTTATATTTGTAAGAGATTTTATTTCTTCTGCATGTTTTCAAAGGTTTTGTCTCATTTTTCTGAATATTATTAATACATGACTATTAAAGATAAAATTTAAATATATAAACGTAACATTGAGACAGTAAAAGTTGCCTTTATACTAAATACTCCTTCTCAAATATACCCTATGGGAATAGTTCAGTATATATTCATTCATATTTCTACTATGATATAGAAACACAGTAAGACCCCACGATAACATGGCGTTGGATATAATGTGGTGGGCGATGGGGTGTGGGGAGAGGAGGAAATGGAAGGGCGACATTTAAGCACCAGTGCTGAGTAAACAACTGTTACAAGGTGGCCTCGGGACTCAGCTGAGTCCCTGATGGATTTGGGTTGTGCACACAGCTAACCAAACAGGCTGACATCAGTCATTCATTCATCTCTCAATAACACAACCTGAAATTTTATAGGAGTTAATTTTGTGGACTTTACGTATGTTATGGTGCAATTTCATTATATGCTCCTATTTTAAATGCCCCAAAATAAATATGTGTGGTTTGTGACAGAAATGTCGTTCTATATATATTAACTTTCAATTTGCCTTTTTCAATTTATATGTATGTATAATGTAATGGTTACTTTCCATTTCTAAATGGTACATACCATTGGTGTAGTTTGAATTGTTTTAACAGAATCGTGAAGTTAGCCTTCTTTAACCCCTATCAAAATTATCTGGGAGAATCCTTGGCTCATGAGAATGTTCACACACGTGTGTGAATGTGCATGTACACATGCTTGGGTGCATATCTGCTATTGCCTAGAGCTCTATGAACTTTGGTGTGGTAAATCATTGTGACTACCATGAAATATTTTCCTAGGATGAGTACCTAAGAATGGATTTACAGGCTCAAGGGAATGCATATTTCAAATACTGAACAATTGCTTAAGTGTGTCCTGCAGAAAGGTTGACCAATTCAGTTTCCATGATCTGGAAATAAGTGAGAAAATCCTTGGGGGTAAGTGCAGAACATGTCAGAAAGTCCTTACATCGAACCTGCTTTCAGAAGATAGCCACCGGCAATAGACTTAAACTTCCTAAGGAGGAGCAAGTTGACTTTTACCCAGCAAGGCAGCATGACACAGGCCAGGGTGATGGTAAGGCCACAGGGCCTAGGTTCAGTCTAACTGCTCTTCTTTCTGCCCACCTGCACCTAGATCCTGCCCACCCTCTGAGGCTCAGGTCAAGGTTTGTTTGGTTTTTTCCCTGCTCGAAGCTTTCTCTATTTTGGACTAAATGGTCATTGACTTCTCTTAGTCCCTGTTGGCCTGGCATCCACTCTTTCCTTTAGATTTCTCCAAATAGCCTCATGTGAAGGACATCCTACCTTTTCAGCTATCTCATCGATTCTACCTTTAGTGTGAACCCATAGGGAATGTGGCACCCCACTCTCAGGATACACTTAGAGAAGAGGCACAAGCCGGTCTTGGATTTTGGGCTCCAGGTCTTTCGGGCAGGATATTCTAGGGTCTTAGGTGTCTAGAGTGCGGTCTAGAAGGAAATAAATGAAGGCTCCAAGTAAACACATGTTCTTGCCCCACTGACTCTTCACTCCCTGGGAAAGAAGGCATCCAGAAAAGGGCCAGTTGTTGACCCTCTAAAAGTGGGGCCTCGGGCTGAGGCCTTTTCTGCTCAGGTGTAAGGAGATGATGTCTTTGGCCATATTGCTTAAATTCCTTGTTTAGCATAGGGAATGTATATATATGTATATATAATGGAAATGAATTATATAAGATAGAAATGCAAAAATCTTCCTTGCTGTTGGGTTGTTGAGAGTATAAAATGAAATGATGGCAGTAAAGCATCTTTCCCTTTTCAGGATGTTCTAAGGATTTCTGGAACTATTTTTAACAAGCAGAAGGAAAGCAGCTGCCATTCAGGATGTTTCAGTTTTCCTATGGGCAATATATTGAAATGTTTTACTAATCACAAGCGTCTTTCTAAAGTTCTGAGAGCTTGCCTGTGCTCTCCTGTTTTGGAGGTAAGGCCAGTACAGGGAGAGTAACTTACTAAGGGTCACAGAATCTAGGTCTGGCACTGGGACTAACATATCCTGTCACACCAGTGTTCTGTTTGGCAGACCCAAACCATTATATCTTGGGTTTCCTGGTACTCAAATACACATGCTTTCCAGAATATAGAAAAATGTGACAGAAGAGCAAGTGAAATAAAACAACATGAGGTGAGGGTTTTTTTCTTTCTACATAATCTATTGAGCTCTTTATTCTGCTTCACAAAGGGGCATCCAAACTTACGCAAAACAAAAATACATGTATGTCTCTGCCTATTATTTTTTTTAAAGATTTTATTTATTTATTCGACAGAGATAGAGACAGCCAGTGAGAGAGGGAACACAAGCAGGGGGAGTGGGAGAGGAAGAAGCAGGCTCATAGCGGAGGAGCCTGATGTGGGGCTCGATCCCATAACGCCGGGATCACGCCCTGAGCCGAAGGCAGACGCTTAACCGCTGTGCCACCCAGGCGCCCCATCGCCTGTTATTTTTTAAATGTTGCCTCTGAGAGCTATGTAATTTTTATTGGCAAATTTGTGACTTATACTAAAGATTCAAGTGAGGCTGAAAGCTAATCACTATCTGTTGAAGATGGTATGAGCCAAGTGCTTGGAGCCAGGTTATCATTTAGAATTCCCAAAAGTCAGTTCTATGAGGTGTACGTTATTATTCCCTTTCAGATGAGGAAACTTGGGATCATAATGTGTACCTGACACTTGATTCTGCAGGCGGCACAGCTTCCTGGCAAATACCACCGTCAGGGCTCAGGAGTCAAATACTACTTTCTTTTTTTTTTTTTTTTAAGTTTTTAATCATTCTCCCCAAATGAAATCCTACTATAATTATAATAATAGCTTGCATTTTTAGAGCACTTACAATAGGCCAGGAACTATTCTCAGGACTCTACGTGTATTAAGTCACTTAACTAATTTTGTCTTTGTCTTTTCCGACTATTAAAAAAATGTTACTTTTGTTTAAAAAATATACAAATATTAAGAATCAAGTGAAAACAAAATTTAAAAATGTCACTCTTGTCCCAGGCTCCATTTTTTTTTTTTTTTTTACAACCCGCTGCCAAACCAACCCTGTTCACAAGGGCCAGGGACCAGACTGCAGATGAAATGGAGTCTGGGGGAGGGGCGATGGATGGAGGAGTTCTTAATCCTGGGAGCTGAAGGCACCGACTTGACAATTCTTAAGAGAAGTAGAAAAGTTGAGTAGCTCCGGAAAAAAGATGCAGCCCCTCCCTAGAAGTCAGAGAAAGGCGAATAACATTTTGCCCTCTGGGATAGGCAACAACAACAAAGAATGACAAGCCAGATGTACACGGGGGGAGGGGGCATAGGCGGGCCCACTTCTGCCGCGCTTTTGGTGGGAGTGGAGATTGGGGACCCGAGCTCACTGGTGACGTAGATCTCACGTGACCAGGAGTCGACGTGTGCAGAAGTCCTGCTAGTCTGGTCCTTGTTCCCGTCTGGGTACCAGGTTTCCTTTAGCAGCGCAGACGGCGGAGCCTGACGCCGGGGGAAAGAGAAGGAGTCAACTTGTCGGATTTTGCAGGTTGGTGTCAAAATAGGTGCTGCCTGGGGATTTCCAGGCTGGGAGCGGCCTAGGGCAGAGACTTGAGAGGGAGCCCTGGTCAAAACCATCCCTCCACCTCCCTCCTCCAAGTCTGCAGGAAACGATGATCCTTGGGAAAGAGACTAGGGGTCCCGGGAGAAGGGCAAGAGACCTGCGATAATTTAAAAATAATCATCCTCTGCCACTTCAGACCGCTTTCCCAAGACCTACCCTCCCCTCAACCCCCGCTTCAGTCTTAAAGGTAGTTTGGAAATAATCTGTTTTTCCTACTCCCTGTCTGATGGGAAATTCGAGCTAGCTTGCACTGTGGGGCGGGGGAGAGGAGTGGGAGAGACAGAAGGTGGGAAAGTTTTCATAACCAAATACCTTAATGAGGAGAAAGGTACATGGTGCGGGTGGGCCCACCAAGGGCTCGCCCCTCCCCCACCCTCCCCTTCTCCAACCCTCCCCCCTTCTCCAACCCTCCCTCTTCGCCTCCTGTTTCCCGTTTGTCCGCGGGTCTTCAGGTCTGTCGTTCCTAACGCTACGCAAGGCTAGAAAAGGGAAGGAAGAAACGGATCGGATAGGTACAGGTAGGTGAGGGGAAATTTTAAAGACCCCCTGGGTGGAGGGGGGCGAGGGCGGGACAGAGGTTGTGGGCCCCACTCTTCCTCCCCCCGCCCCCGCGCGTTCTCCCGACCTATTCTGTTCTAGGAGGGTCTTGTGTTTTGCCTTGTGCGGAGAAATGGTTGGGGAGGGCCTTGAAAAAGGCTGGAGGGAGGGACAAGAGAGAGGTAAGGAGGTGGAAAACGGAGGTTAGAGCCGCAGGCTCAGGGAAGCCCTGATTGCTGATTAAGTCTCCCAAGTGGCAGATAAATTTAATGATAGCTCTGAATCAGAGAAAGTAAATGCTGAGGCCTCTGTCCAGAGCACTGGTCCATTCCCCAAGCCTTTGACTTACGGTCACCTTGCTTCCTAGAAGTCATTGTATTCAAAGAGGAATAAAGCAAGAAAAAAGAAAGGAAGAGAAAAGGAAAGAAGGAAGAAAGAGAGACTCGCAAGATGAAACCCTGTCAAAACATTGAAGAAAAACCAGAAAATGAGAGTGAACCAAAGCTTGAGGAAGAGCCAAAGCCTGAGGAAAAGCCAGAGGAGGAAGAGGAGGAAGAGGAGCCAGAGGAGGAGGAAAAAACAGAAGGAACTTTTAGAGAAAGGCTGATTCGGTCTCTCCAGGAATTTAAAGAAGATATACACAACAGGCATTTAAGCAAGGAAGATATGTTTAGAGAAGTGAATGAAATAGATGAGATAAGGAGAGTAAGAAACAAACTTATAGTCATGCGTTGGAAGGTTAACCGCAACCATCCTTACCCCTATCTAATGTAGTTTGCCTTGATTTTAATTTTTTCTGATCTTAACATTGTCATATAGCTTTCTTTTGATTTGCATTTTCCTGATATACCTTTGTCCATCTTTCTACTTTTAACTTGTTGCTATTAGTGATTTTAGATGCATCTCTTGTTAATCTGCATCTCATTGTTTATCATATTTTGAGCCAATATACAAGTCTCTGTCTTTTAATAGGAGAGCTTTACTCATTTGTACAAAAAGAGGTTCCTGACAGGATATAAAATGAAAAAAGGTTACTAAGTAATATGTGAATATCATATTTTTGAAAGGAAGAATACATTTGTATATTACATATATACACAGAAAAAAATGTGTGAAGGATGAAAGACAAAATGTAGTCAGTGGTAGGATTATGAGTAATTTTTTTATTCTGCTTATTTGTATTTTTCCTTATTCCTAGAATGTACACACATTATTGTTAAAGTAATAAAAGTTTTATGACAAAAAAGAAGTAATCTACAGCACTTAATTTATTTCTAAAGGCACTGGGGGCATTTAATTTTTGTTGACAGAATTTTAGAAGCAAATGTGAATTCCAAGTTACCACCAGACCACTTAGCTAGAAGAATAAATTTTATATGTTTTCTCATCCGTAAAATAGAGATAATAATCTCTAAGGGATCATGTGAGGACCAAATAAGGTAATGACTTTGAGCTCTATTTTAACAGGGTTTTTTCCCCACTGGTCCATATAGGATCCCAACTTCCAAGGGCTTTGTATCAGCTATTTAGAACGATGGAGAAAGTAGTTCTCACTTGTGCTTAAGAATAAATCCAGGCACCTGTTATGTGGGTGCCCCCTTTATGTTCCTTTCCTGCTGTGCCTGCCCCACTTCCCTTTCTTCTCCTCTTGATATTATCATACGTATTGGGTAGTTCTGCCCCTTCATCCAGGCCCCCACCTATCTGCTTATGATGTTCTGGAATTCTCAAACAGTGAAGCCCAACATATTTCTTTAGTACCTCAGTTGGCTGAATGCTCAGACTGACCTACAGAAGTGGGGAGAATGCCCATTTCTTCAGTTTAGATAGATAGTTATGCAAGGCAACTTGGGCCATGATATCTTATAGATATCTTGACAGTTTGGGGAATTTTAACCACAGGCCCGAACTTCCCCCATAAGACTCTGACAACAATGAGTCAGTTTGGGGATTGGACCAGAAGACAAGTCTGAGTAACAGACTTTATGCTTTAGTCAGAATTGCTTCTCTTTATGGTTTTATCTTCTGACTGTTTCCTTAGGGTGAGTGATCTCTCCCGGAAGACTGGTGGCAGGCCCTCCTCACCAGTTCAACAGATGCCTCTAGACCTGTGTAAATTTTCAAGGGAGGTTAAGTCAGATTTGGGGATACTGCCGCCCTTAACTGGAAATGTGAGAATGCTATGTAAGACTGTGTGTGTATATCCACATCCAAATCTATATAACTATATATGTATGTATATATATATATGGCTCATCGCTTTTCCAGTTGTGTGTTATTTTATTTTTCCTCTGTGATACTCTTTTTTGGGGCAATTCATGACTCCAGACTATTCTTCAAGGTCGCAACAACCTGATGGATGCTGGTCGGGCTGGATTCTGACTGGAGTGAGATAAGCTTCCAGGGGCTCACTGCCAGTTTTATAAGACAGGATGAATCCAATCCCCTGGTGCTCCAAGGGGTGTTACTCAGGCAGGATACAGAAGGGCTCATCCAAGCCACACTCCTCTCCAGGGTAGGTCTGACTGTGGTTTCTCTGCTTCGGATTGAAGTAGGCACTAGACTCCTCAGCTGATGGCCAGGCTGTCCTGGATAGACTTACCTGGAGGATGACGACTGTCCCTGGAGCAGGTCAGAGCACTAGCCTTAGTTTCTCCCTTCCTTCCTTCATGAGGGGGCTTGATGAGAACTTTTTATAGGGAAGAAGATAAGACCTCAGAATTGACTAACTAAACACACTGGTTGTGATAGTCTGTCCCAGCCATGACCCCTGCGGATGCAATCAGCTTGGGCTTAAAGTAGAGGGCCTGGTGGTGGGTGGGGATGATTTTAGATAGCACCCAAACATATCACATTGTGATATTCATGTGTTTATTTGAATGTGCATTAATGGATACTCTGTTGCAGGCAAATGATGATGGTATAGATGTAGCATGGTATAAAGTTTCCTTTTCAAAAAAGTATTCAAACTAAGTCAGCGAGTCAGTTTGAAGACAGACATGAAGTAGAACACAATACTCAGAGCACAGGTGGTACACGGACAAAGCAAAAATCATCCTAGCGGGAAACACTGCACTAGCATACCTGATTGAGGGATAATATCTGGAAACACCTGTCAAGAATTATGTGACCTGAGATTTTACCCTACTTAAAATTTAACAAGTTAACCTGCTACTGGTTAATGGATACTGGCAGAAGACACTAGAATCCCAGGTCAGAGGACATTATTATTCATGGCAAGAGCCATAGCCCGAGCTTCATATTGATTTGTATTAGTTCTCCACAATCCTCAAGTCCTATGGGGTGACACAGGCCCTTTTATGGATGTCTGTACATATAGTGCATTATGTAACAGGAAAGAAACCCTGTGTTTGGAGAATTCATTGCTTTCATGGTAAACAGAAGCAAGCCTGGTCTGTATCCAGGGAAAGATGTTGCCTCATTCGTCTAAGTTGCTTGTTGCAAACAGCTCTGAGACATGGCCTGCCGCCTGCAGAACGAGTGCTCAGGGTCTTACATTCTTTGTATATGCAATAAAAATGTGCAGGAATGATCAGGATCCAAGGTGGATTGACTCCCAGTAACAGTTTTCTCTGTGCAATAAAATCTTTTTTTTAAAAAGATTTTATTTATTTATTTGACAGAGATAGAGACAGCCAGCGAGAGAGGGAACACAAGCAGGGAGAGTGGGAGAGGAAGAAGCAGGCTCCTAGCGAAGGAGCCTGATGTGGGGCTCGATCCCATAACGCCGGGATCACGCCCTGAGCCGAAGGCAGACGCTTAACCGCTGTGCCACCCAGGCGCCCCTCTGTGCAATAAAATCTTAATGTGAATGGTAACCTTTCCTAATTGCACAAATTTGGATTTGTAATTCCAAGTTAGATAAAGCAGATAATGCATTATACGTGCATTATACGGTAGAGTGTAAACAGGGCATTTGTAACTTTCTAATTTTTACTTAATACATAGGATTTTGAATGAATCCTAATTAACTGAAAAGAACAACTAAGAAACTAAAAGTAAATAGCCTATGAGGAACTTTAAAGTTACAATAAGACATAGCTGCCATAATGCACAAAATAAAAGGAGAGGAGCAAGATGATTCACGAGGATGCTAATGACAGGAGTAATCTTATGCAAAATTTTTCACTGAGAAACTGGCAGGAGAGTGTGTGCTTGAAAACCAGCCTTGGGGTGCCTGGGTGGCTCAGTCGGTTAAACGGCTGCCTTCAGCTCAGGTCAGGATCCCAGGGTCCTGGGATCAAGCCCCACATCGGGCTCCCTGCTCAGTGGGGAGTCTGCTTCTCCCTCCCCCTGCTCATGTATGTGCATGCTCTCTCTCTCTCAGTCCCTCTCTCTCCTTCTCAAATAAATAAATAAAATCTTTTTTAAAAAAAAAGGAGAAGAAAAGAAAACAGCCTCAGTTCCCACACACACATAATCACCACACCTCTATAAAAGGAAAAGGCAAAAGGCAAGAGAAAAGCTGCTCTGTTCCCTCTACAAGGAAAGTTCAAGGTAGGGTAAGGGTTGCTGGAGGGTAGGGCCTCTCATAACAGTGTCCAGAAGCAGTTATTTGATACTCTGACACCTGCATTTTGCAAGAGCCTTAGCAAAAACACCTGAACCATTGGATGGATAGTTTAGTTGGGTATGGAGCATCTCTTTGTGTACTTACCGGCCATTTTTACATTTTACTTTGAGAAATGTCTATTCAAATATGTTGCCTGTACCCCCTGCCAATATTTTCAGTATAGTATAGGTAAGGAATCTTTAAAGGAATAAGGTAGATCCATATGTACTACACATTTACCAGCCATGATTAAAAAAGAAATGAAGGACAGGAGGTACAGTATAAAAATATATAAACACGCATACATACCCATCCCCACAAATATGAAGACGAAGCCCTTTAGCTCACTAAAGGGAATGATCATGTCTTTTTAAGTGGCATTTTGATATCTCACCACACCTTCTGCTATCTGGTTATTTAAGAAATAAATATGTTTAAAATTTTCTCCTAATGGATAATTCTATTTTCCTTGCTTTGTAACTGTCAAAATATTTTCTTGGACTTACAGAGTCCTTTTTCCCTTCCATGAACTCTGAGTCCTTTTCCAGATGTTGTATCATCAGCCTACTACTTTTTTTCTTCTAAGATTTTATTTAAATTCAAGTTAGTTAACCTAGAGTGTAGTATTGGTTTCAGGAGTGGAATTTAGTGACTCATCACTTACATATAACACCCAGTGCTCATCCCAAGTGCCCTCCTTAACGCCCATGACCCACTTAGCCCATCCCCCCACCTCCCCTCCAGCAACCGTGTTTGTTCTCTATATTTAAGAGTCTCTTTTTTAAAAAAAAATTTTATTTATTTATTTTAGAGAGAGAGAGAAGGGGGGAGGAACAGAGAGAGAGGGAGAGAGAGATTCTCCAGCAGACTCTGTGTTGAGTGCAGACCCCGACTCAGGGCGTGATCCCAGGACCCTGAGATCATGACCTGAGCTGAAATCAAGAGTTGGACACTTAACCGACTGAGCCATCCAGGCTCCCCTATATTTAAAAGTCTCTTATGGTTTGCCTCCCTCTCTGTTTTTTATCTTATTTTACTTTTGCTTCCTTTCCCCTATGTTCATCTGTTTTGTTTCTTAAATTCCAGGTATGAGTGAAATCATATGGTATTTGTCTTTCTCTGATTGACTTATTTTGCTTAGCATAATACACTCTAGTTCCGTCTATGTCATTGCAAATGGCAAGATTTCATTCTTTTTGATGGCTGAATAATATTCCATTATATACATATACCACACCTTCTTTATTCATTCATCAGTCGACAGACATTTGGGTCCTTTCCATAATTTGGTTACTGTTGATAGGGATGCTATAAACATCAGGGTCCTTCGAATTAGTATTTTTGTATCCTTTGGATAAATACCTAGTAGTGTAATTGCTGGGTCATAGGGTAGTTCTGTTTTTAAACTTTTAGGGGAGCCTCCATACTGTTTTCCAGAGTGACTGCACCAGTCATTAGCCTACTATTTAATAAAAAAGGAACGTGAAGCCAAGAGAAATTAAGTGTCTTGACCAAGGTCACCCAGCTATTAAATGAAATGCCTGCCTGAGGTCAAAGCCCTTGCTTCTAATCTCTACTCTGCAACAGTTGATATTTAATAAATAGTAACAACAACAACAACATCGTGCTTAAAGAATTCCTATTATTTCTTCAAAGTTCCATGCCCTTTTGAGTCCAGATCTTGGTTCCCACAGTTCTCCCTGACTGAAACATTCTCTCAATCACTCTTCACACACACAGCGTGGATAACCCCTACTCATCCATCTCAGAACAGATGTTACTTCTTTTTTTATAACAGCTTTATTGAGCTGTAAGTCACATACCATACAATTCACCCACTTAAAATGTACAATTCAATGGTTTTTACTATATTCAGTTATATGCAACTATCACCATAGTCGATTTTAGAGCATTTTCAAGTCAAAACCAAACACCATACCCTTAGCTATGACTCCTCCCCCATGCCTCTATCCCTCCAGGTCTAACCAAACACTAATCTTTCTGTCTCGACGGATTTTCCTATCTTGGACATTTCATAAGAGCGTGCTCATATAAAATGTGGTGTCTGTGATTGGCTTCTTTCACTTAGCATGTATTTTCAAGGTTCATCGATAGTGTAGCAAGTATGTCTTCTTTCTTTTTATGGCTGAACAATATTCTATTGAATGGATATGTCACATTTTGTTTAATCATTAATCCATTGATGGATATTTGGGCTATTTCCATCTTTTTCTTATTATGAATAGTGTTACTATGAACAGGTTTTGTGAGGACACATGTTCTTATTTCTCTTGGGTAGTTATCTAGGAATTAAATTGCTGAGTCATACAGTAACTCCAAGCATAATTGTTTCAGGAACGGCCATACTGTTTTCTAAACTGGCTGACCATTTGATATTCCCATCAGCAGTGCGTAAGATTTCCAGTTTCCCCATATCCCTAACAACACTTTTTTATTATCGGACTTTTTGATTCTAGCCATTTTAAGAGAGGTGAAATGGTATCTCAATGTGGTTTTGATTTGCATTTCCCTGTTGACTGATGATGTTGAGCATCTCTTCCTGTGCTTATTGGCCATTTGCATATCTTACTTGGAGAAATGTGTATTCAAATCCTTTGGCCATTTTTAAATTGGGATATCTGCCTTTTTATTATTGAGCTGTAAGTTTTTATCAGGTTTTTATCAAGTTCCTTATCAGATATATGATTTGTACATATTTTTCTCCCATTTTGCGAGTTGCCTTTTCACATTCCTGAGGGTGCACTTTGATGGTCAAAAGTTTTTAGTTTTGATGAAGTTCAATGTAGTTTTTCTTTCGTTGGTCATGTTTTTGTTATCATATCTAAGAACCCTTTGTCATATCAAAGGTCATGAAGATTTACCCCTATGCTTTTTTCTTTAAGATTTTTATTTATTTATTTGACACAAAGAGAGAGCGCACACACAAGTGGGGGGAGCAGCAGACAGAGAGGGAGAAGCAGGCTCCCCACGGAGCAAGGACCCTGGCATCATGAGCTGAGCTGAAGGCAGACGCTTAACTTGGCTGAGCCACACAGGCACCCCCCCATGCTTTTTTTTCTAATGGTTGTATTATTTTAGTTTTTACATTTAGGTCTCTGATTTATTTTTAGTTAATTTTTTTATATAGTGTAAGGTAGAGATCTAATATTAGTTTGCTAGTCGCTATCTAGTTGTTGTAGCACTATTTGTGAAGGACGATTTTTTCCATTGGATGGTCTTGGTACCTTTATTGAAAGTCAGCTGACACATGGTTTTATTTCTGGACTCTTGATTCAATTCCAATGACTTATATGTCTATCTTGTGCCAGTATCACACTATCTTGATTACTATTGCTTTGTAGTAAGCTTCAAAACCAGGAAATGTGAGTTGATGTACTTTATTCTTTTCCAAGATTATTTTGGCTATTTAGAGTCCCTTGCAATGCCATATGAATTTTAGAATCATTCCATCAGTTTCTACAAAGAAATCAGATGGGATTCTGAAGGGGATTGCACTGAATCTGTAGATCAATTTGGGGAGTATTTCCTCTTTAACAATATTAAATTTTGCAATTCATCAACATGAGATTCTTTTTTTCATTTAATTGTTTCTTCTTTTTCTTTTTTTTTTATGTAAGCTGTATGACCAATGTGGGGCTTGAACTCATGGCCCTGAGATCAAGAGTTGCATGCTCTAATGACTGAGCCAGCCAGACATCCCAAGGTTTATTCTATTTTATTTTTTTAGTAATTGCTACACCCAACATGGGGCTCGAACTCCCAACCCCAAGATCAAGAGTTGCATGCTCTTCCTACTGAACCAGCCAAGTGCCCCATCTTCTTTAATTTCTTTCAATAATATTTTGCAGTATTCAGAGTATAAATTTTGTACTTCCCTTATTAAATTTATTTCTAAGTATTTTATTCTTTTGTTGCTATTATAAATAGAATTGCTTTCTTAATTTCCTTCTCAGATTGTTTATTACTAGTGTACAGAAATGTAATTGAGCGACACCTGGGTGGCTCAGTCCATTAAGTGGCTGCCTTCGGCTCAGGTCATGATCCTGGGGTCCTAGAATCGAGTCCCACATCGGGCTCCTTGCTCAGCAGGGAGCCTGCTTCTCCCTCTGCCTGCTGCTCCCCCTGCTTGTGCTCTCTCTCTCTGACAAATAAATAAATAAATCTTAAAAAAAAAGAAATGCAATTAAGTTTTGTATATTGATCTTGCATCCTGGAACCATGCTAAAGTTGTTTATTCTATTACGATATCGGTGGATCCCACAAAACTTTGTGTACAAGATCATGTCATCTATAAATATAGTTCTACTTCTTATTTTTCAATCTGGGTGCCTTTTATTTCTTTTTCTTGCCTAATTGCCCTGGCTAGAACCTTCAGTGCAATGTTGAAGGGAAGTAGTGAGAACACACATCTTTGTCTTGTTCCTGATCATAGGGGTAAGGCATCCAGTATTTCAGCACTAAGTGTGATATCAGCTGGGGGTTTTTTTGGTAATGCCCTATCTCATGTTGAGGAAGTTCCTGATTTGGGGATGTTAAACCCATCTTGCATTCTGGGAGAAATCCCACATAGTCATGATGTATAATTGTTTTTATATGTTGCCAGGTTTGTTTTCCTAGTATTTTGTTGGGGATTTTTGCATCCATGTTTTTAAGAGATTCTGGTCTATAGTTTTTCCTTGCAATATCCTTTTTGGTTTTGGTATTAGGGTAATACTGGTCTCATAAAATGAGAGGAGGAGTGTTCGTTCTCCCATTTTCTATTTTTTGGAAGAGTCTGTGAAAGATTCTTTAAATGTTTGGTAGAATTCAGCAGTGAAGCCATGTGGGCTTACACTTTACTTTGCGGGCAGTTTATTACAGTTTACTTTGCGGGCGTTACTACTACTACTACCACTACTACTACTACTGATTCCATCTCTTGTTATAGGTATTTTCAGATTGTCTATTTTTTTCTTGAGATAGTTTTGGCAGTTTGTGCTTTTTGGGTAATTTGTCCAATTCACGTAAGTGATCTAATGTAATGTCATACAGTATTTCATATTATTCCTTTAAAATTATTTTTCATATCCATAAGGTCAGTAGTAATGACCCCTTCTTTCATTTCTAATTCTACCAAATTGAGTTCTCTCTTTTTCTCTCTCCCCTCCCCATCAATATAGCTAAAGATTTGTCAATATTGTTGATTTCATTGAAGAACCAGCTTTGGTTCACTAGTTTTTTCTACTCTTTCCATTTTCCATCTCATTAACTTATGCTCTACTTATTATTATCCTATCTTCTGCTTGTTTTATATTTAGTTCAATTTTTTATCAAGTATCTTAAAGTGGAAAGTTAGGATATTGATTTGCGATCTTCTTCTTTTTTAATATAGACACTCGAAGATATACATTTACCTCTAGGTATAGGTTTATCTCCATCCCATAAGTTTTGGTATATTGTATCTTAAGATACCAAAGTTCCATTCCATAAGTTTGGGTATGTCATAGGTCGTGTTTCATTTTCATTCATTTCAAAGTATTTTCTACCTGCCAAAAAGGATTTCCTTTTTTATTTGTTCTTTGATGCACTGTCCATTTAAGAGTGTTTTGCCTAATTTCCAGATATTCATGAGTTTCCTAATTTTTTTCTGTTATCGATATGAAATATTATTCCACTGTGGTCAAAGAATATATCTTGCATTATTTCTAAGCCTTAAATTTATTTGAGGTTTGTTTTATGGACTATCACATGGCCTACCATGATAATATTCTATGTGTACTCAAAAGAAGGTGCATTCTGCTGTTGTTGGGTGGGGTACTCTACATATTTATTAGGTCTAATTAGTGCATAGTGTCCTCAAGTCTTTTATTTCCCTGTTGATCTTCTGCCTATTTTGTCTATTTATTATTAAAAGGGGGTATTAAAGTCTCCCAACTATTACTGTTGAATTATCTACTTCTCCCTTCATTTTTCCCAGTTTTTGCTTCATGTATTTCGGTGTTTGTAATTGTTGTTATATATTCCTTATGGACTGACTCTTATCATTATAAAATGTCCCTCTTGCTTCTGGTTTTTGGTTTGGTATGTAAAGAACTTGGAAGCCATCCCTCCACCCTAACAACAAGTAAAACACTGAACAAACTGAAAACAACTCTTCTTAGATCCATTACAGAATTGAGGCCACCAAGCAAATCACTGCTCCAAAAAAGAAGAGACAGACAGGCAGATACAGAGAATCACAATTTGCTGGAGCAAACTTCATGAACAGAAACTTCTCCAGGAAACCAGTATGGAGGTAGAAAAGCCTAAACTACAATCGACAAATTGCCAGAAGTTCAATGGGGACAAATCTGAGAGTTAAAACTCCAGATAGGCCCAGTCTTCGGGGATGTTCCCACACTTTTATGAGCTTTACCTCCAGGAGCCCTATGAGGGTCTCACAGTGAATACTCTAGAAAAAAATCCCCTCATGTTTCTGGAAGGGGGGAGGGGAAAAGTAACTGTTTTTAAATACATCAGGAACATTCTAGTCTTCTTAAGAAGGCTTTCACTCAAGAGAAACTTTCACCAAGCCTAATCTACTAGAATTTTATCAGAGACCAGCTGACCTGGAGGAAGGGAAACATCCCAACTCCAAGCCCCTCTAGCCATCCTGTCTCACCTAAGTAAGGGTGGGGTGGGGAACTGAGAAGCACTTATGAAGGCCACAGCCCTGACCATACCCAGACGTTAGGCTCCTCTAATTGCTGATTGATTAATCTATCATTTTCAATAATGTCCTTGGGCATCAATTGTTCCGCAGATTAATTCAATCAAATTTGGGCTGTTTCAAAGGTCAGTACTTGATATTTTTTCCAACCCAAGGAAGAGGACTCCTCCCAGCCATCTCCTTCCCTGGATCTTTAAAACAATCTAGCCATCTTACAGTTAACTTGTATTTTCACTAAATGTATTAATCACTTCCCAGTTGCCTCCACCACAACCATCACTGTTTTTAGAGCATCTTGTGGCTTGAACTTCTCCATGCTCTGTTGAAAATGAAGTAAGTTTCAACAGGAAATGTTAGAACCTATATGCTTTGTGGCTTTCTTCTTTCCCAGGCAAAATCTCTGAGCCTGGACTCTGGATCTGGGGGTGAGGACAATGGCACTCTTCTCTCAGAGTGATACTCATGTTTTAGGAGCTAATGTCTCATTGGAGGTAGGGAGGAAACAGCAGCCTGAGGTCCTCTCAGCTTGCTTCTCATAGTGTGAAACCATACCTTATGAGCCAAGCCAAGAGGGAATAGGGCCCTGGTATTCTCAGTGATGTCACACTCACAGCACAGCCTCCATTCTGTCAGTGGGGGCTGGCTGGAAGAAGAGAGCACTCACCTCTCAAATGCACTCACCTGGAGCTTACCCTTACAATATCAAGAGTTGGGGCAGGATGAGAAATGCTGATGTCCCCTTCTTCCCAGGAAGAAAGACCCATGGCTGGGAGCTGCAGGAAGAAGATGTTCTATGTTCTTGGCTGGTGGTTAGGAATGCAGTTTATTCCTCCCCAACCTGGGAGTGAGAAGGTAGGGAGAGGTCTAGGTTCAAATACCACGGACTCTCACTTTTTTTTTTATTATGTTATGTTAGTCACCATACAGTACATCATTAGTTTTTGATGTAGTGTTCCATGATTCATTGTTTGCGTATAACACCCAGTGCTCCACGCAATATGTGCCCTCCTTAATACCCTTCACCGGGCTAGCCCCTCCCTCCACTCCCGTCCCCTCTGAAGCCCTCAGTTTGTTTCCCAGAGTTCATAGTCTCTCATGGTTCATTTCCCCTTCCGTTTACCCCCCTTTCATTCTTCTCTTCCTTCTCCTACCGATCTTCCTGCTATTTCTTATGTTCCACACATGAGTGAAACCATATAATTGTCTCTCTGCTTGCCTTATTTCACTTAGCTTAATCTCCTCCAGTCCTGTACATGTTGCTGCAAATGTTGGGTAATTGTTCTTTCTGATGGCTGAGTAATATTCCATTGTATATATGGACCACATCTTCTTTATCCATTCGTCTGTTGAAAGGCATCTCAGCTCCTTCCACAGTTTGGCTATTGTGGACAATGCTGCTATGAACATTGGCTTTCTTATGGATTTTTTTACAGATTTTCTTAAACAGATGTTTCTCTACTTGATACATGCCCTTAAGACCATTTCCAGAGGCTTTAAATTGTTTTGTTTTGTTTTGTTTTGTTTTTATAATTTTCACCAGTTTCACTGGAGAGCAGATTGGCAGAGCTCCTAGTGCTGTCATTCCAGAAACTGACTTTCTACACATTGCTTCTTCCTGGAAGATTTTGCTGGCAAATGGATTAAGTCCTCTTAAGTGCTCTAACTACCCCTTCAGTACTTACTACACTCTTCCTCTGGTTTCTTCCCATTAAATCATGAACTTCAGAAGAATATAAAAGCTATATCTGCTGTGTTCTCTTTTATATCTCCAGGGCCTTGCCTGGCACGTAGTAGATGCTCAATAAATTATGGTTGAACTGAAAGTGTTCATATATTTTTATTAAGTGGAAAGTCCTGTGTCCTTAGAATCACTGCTACATATGGTAGTGAGATTGAGATGTGAAATGGGCAGGCAGTGCTTAGCACAGAAAAGGGCTTAAACGATGGATAAAAGAATGAATGAGATATAGATTTGGGACTTACTAATAAATGAAACTGAGTAGAGGTTAAGAACATGGACTTAGGAACTACACTATATGAATTTGAATTCCTGTTCTATCATTTCCTATCTGTTGCTTAGCCTTGCTTGTCCTGCAATTCTATTATTTGTAAAATGGGGGATAATATTAGGATATTATAGGATTTGGGGGAAAATAAAATGCAATAATGAATATATATACATAATATATATTAACATATATATTATTATATATTATACATGTATATATTATACATGTATAATATATGTATATATAATGCAATAATATATATGTATATTTACACATACATACAATAATACACACACACACACAATGCCAGGCATATATCAGCATTTATATAAGTGCTGTTTATTTTCTTTTTTAAAAAAAGATTTTACTTATTTATTTGTCAGAGAGAGAGAGTGAAAGAGCACAAGCAGGGGGTGCAGCAGGCAGAGGGAGAAGCAGGCTCCCCACTGAGCAAGAAGCCCGATGTGGGACTCCATCCCAGGACTCCGGGATCATGACCTGAGCCAAAGGCAGATGCTTAACCGACTGAGCCACCCAGGTGCCCCAAAGTTGCTCTAGTTTTAACAATACCTGATCTGTGAAAGTGTAGGACTGCTAGTGATACTATAAATCATATTCTGTAATTCCAAAATTAGGCAAAGCATAGAAAATATGACTATAGAATCGGATGTTATATAAGCCTGCTAATCCATTCTTTTGGCCTTGCAGTTTATTTTATTGTATGCCCAATCCTTTCTGATGACTGCACATCAGTAACCAATCAGTTACACAGGTGGATAATTGTAGACAAACATCCTAAACATTTTTCCAGTAAAAATCAATTTCTAAGGGATGCCTGGGTGGCTCAGTGGGTTAAGCATCTGCCTTTGGCTCAGGTCATGATCCTGGGGTCCTGAGATCGAGTCCCACATTTGGCTCCTGGCTTGGCAAGGAGCCTGTTTCTCCCTCTGCCTGTAGCTCCCCCTGCTTGAGAACTTTCTCTCTCTCTCTGACAAATAAATAAATAAAATCTTTAAAAATTTAATTTCTTAGAAATCCTTAAGGTAGGAAAAATACGGGTGGAACAAAGCTGTGGAAATTCCATTCTAGGTCCTACCCAAAAATTATTTTGTACTTAATAGTTGTAATCAAACAAGTGTCACTTAACATATTGACTGCCTTATCTAGCTGGAGGGTAAAAAAGGGATTGTAAGACACACACACCAGTAAGTTGTGCGATGGCTTTAAAACATGGCTACCCAGCATTGTCCGCAATAACTAAATTGTGGAAGGAGCCAAGATGCCTTTCAACAGATGACTGGATTAAGAAGTTGTGGTCCATATATACAATGGAATATTACTTAGCTATCAAAAAGAATGATTTCACAACATTTGCAGCAACATGGACGGGACTGGAGGAGATTATGCTAAGTAAAATGAGTCAAGCAGAGAAAGACAATTATCATACGGTTTCACTCATTTATGGAACATAAGAAATAGGAAGATCGGTAGGAAAAGGAAGGGAAGAATGAAGGGGGGGTATAAAGAAGGGGGAATGAACCATGAGAGACTATGGACTCTGGGAAACAAACTGAGGGCTTCAGAGGGGAGGGGGGTGGGGGACTGGGATAGGCCAGTGATGGGTATTAAGGAGGGCACGTATTGCATGGTGCACTGGGTGTTATATGCAAGTAATGAATCATGGAACATTACATCAAAAACTAGGGATGTACTGTATGGTGACTAACATAACATAATAAAAAAATTACTATAAAAAAATAAAAATGGGAAAAAAAAGAAAAGAAGAAAAAAAAACATGGCTACAAATTAATTGCACTCCTTCCATCAAAAGTTGGAATCTATAGTCCCTCCCCTTGAATCTTAGAAGAGGACTTATGATTATTTTGACCAGTGGAGTATAGAATTTGATTCTATGTGACTTTCAAGGTTAGATCATAAAAAGCCATATAGCTTCCACCTTGTTTACAGGGAAGATTTGCTTTAAAAGCCCTGAGATGGTCATGTTGGGCAGGCTATATACAGGAATTTTGGTTGATAGTCCCAAATGAACCTGTCCTTAAGTCATGTCAGTCTCAGCTGTTCCAGGATCCAGCTGTTTGAGTCATCTACAGCCTTTCAAGGTACCCTCAGCCAAGCCATGGTAGCTGAGGCTGCAGACGTTCTGAAGCAGAGAGGAGTAGTCCCTGATATGTACTTTCTGAATTTCTGACTCACAGAATCTGTGAGCATAAATATCAGTTGTAGTTTACACCAGTGAATTTGGGAGAGTTGTTACCTATCTGTAGAAACTTGGAAGAGCTACACGTCATGCTGCAAGTGATAGCCATAGGCACACAATAGTCATGAAGCCAATGTGTTATCAAGTCAGCCTAATGGAATTGGGCAAGTGTGAGAAAAGGTGAGAAAACAAATGCAAAGTTTTAACTTAGCAGTTCACTTGGGGGGGGGAATCACATACATTTTTGTATTTCTTACATCTCTTAAAAATGAGAAGGAATATTTGCCAACCTTGGGCCTGAATCAACTCCTAACAATAATTGGCAAGAAGTAAGAAGAGGCTGTCCCATTTTGATAGAGCATGTGCTCTCCAGTTTAACCAGATTCAGACTCAGCAGGCTTCACTCATGTATATGTTACCTGTGACCATGTGAGTTGCAATCCTTGAACCAAAATGACCTACTAGGCACTAGGACCTTGCTAAGTGCTAAAATTATATTATCAGTGGAATTTATATGGCACTAGCAACAGTAAGGCCAGGTAAAGTCATGTCATGAACATTAATATGTAAGTTTCCTGATATTCCTCTAAGTTCATCCCAAAGTCTACGGGAAGGTAGGAATGGTACTTGCTAAAATCTGAAGCTGGTAGGGCCAAGATAATTCTCTTGGCCCATACACAGTCCAGCTCAGTTAATCATTTTAGGAAACAGAACTTCTTTTCCACCAGAGTCTTTTTTTTTAAAGTTCTTCTTTTTTTTTAAGATTTTATTTATTTATTCGACAGAGAGAGAGACAGCCAGCGAGAGAGGGAACACAAGCAGGGGGAGCGGGAGAGGAAGAAGCAGGCTCCCAGCGGAGGAGCCCGATGTGGGGCTCGATCCCAGGACCCTGAGATCACGCCCTGAGCCGAAGGCAGACGCTTAACGACTGCGCCACCCAGGCGCCCCTCCACCAGAGTCTTAAACAACAGGAACGAGTGGCCACGGGTCTCTAGTGTCTCAAGATATCATCTGCAGTCCCTGAAATAAAGAAAAGCTCTCTAATAGATAATGAGGTGTTGAATATTTGTTGCTTTCATATTGAGACATCTTAGCCTTATAGCTCTGTTATTATTTCAGATTAGATCTCTTGAATGAAATATATTATCTCTCAAATGTTCCAAATTCTTACAGGAACACCCTTAAAATTTCATCAGGTCCATTCTCCATTCTTCAAACTTATTGGCATCAAAGTTATAATGGTCATAACTTATAGGGAAGTTAAAGTAGGCATAATTTCCTATATTCTTAATCTTTAGTTTTAATTTGTTAATACGTGCTTAAATTTAGAGAAAAAGAGAATAAGTGTGCAGCAATGAAGCATCAAGAAGACACACAGAGAACTATCCTAGGCTGGAACAGAGATACCCACCCCGACAGAGCCCACCAGGTCTCAGACCACCATATCCCAAGGGAATTCACGCAGGAAGGGATAATGAGAGAAAAATAGGATAATAACAATAACCCAGCTGGGTGCATTTCCAGCCAAATACATGTGAGCTATATCATGGTGACATGCAAAAAGGTTTCAGCAAAGAGCTTCCTCTGACGGGATACTAATCTGACATCTCCACGGTTCGATTAAGGGATAACTAGTTAAGGCAAAGTTACACAACAGGTTTTTTCCCCCAGTAGCTGTCTCAATAGTGCTCTTTCTGTCAAGCCCCTCCCCATCTTTCTACTGGGCAATGGGCTTCTTTAACTATATCTCGGTCCTGTTCCCCAACTTGTTAGTCACTTTTGCTTATTAAAATAGCCTCTGTTGGACTGTTAGAAATTTGGTTCTAAGTACTTTAAAATATGAATCTCAGTGGTAATTTAGAATCCTCCTCATCCCTCTAGGAGATCTACATCAATATACTCTGTATCTATCTATCTACATTTATATCTATAGATAGAGAGATGGATTGATTGATTGACTGATTGATTATAAGGTCTTCACTCCCACAATCATGGAGGCTGTGAAGTCCCACAGTGTGTTGTCTGCAAGCTGGACAGCCAGGAAAGGCAATGGTGTAGTTCAAAGGCCTGAGATCTGGAGAGCTGATGTGTAGATGCCAGTCTGAATTAGAAGTCCTGAGAACCAGGAATACTAAGGGCAGAAGAAGATCAATGCCATAGTTCAGCATTTAGACAGAGCAAATTCAATATTCCTCTGCCTCTCTGTTCTATTCAGGCCCTCAATGGATTAGCTGATGCTCACCCACATTGTGGAGGGCCATCTGCTTTACTCAGTTCACCAATTCAAATACTAACCTCTTCCAGAAACACCCTCACAAACACACCCATAAATAATATTTAACCAGATATATTGGCATCCTATGGCTTAGTTGACACATAAAATTAACCATCATACCCTCCTTCATTGTGTTTACTCAGATGGTTTGAGAGTTTGGAGGATGGGGATACAGAAACAACTCTTTATCAGACTACCTAGTGTAACTGTTGTCCCTATATGATTAATCACCACTGAAGCTCAAGTTTAATTTCTATGGAGACTGCTGATAAGGACTCAACACGCAAGCAGTTCCCTTAGGTTTTGTTGGCACCTTGGAAAACTGGCCCATATCTTGCATGTGACTCCTAGCTGATGACCCTCACAGGGCATTCCTGTGATTCACAGGTCTCTTTGCCCTACTCTGTAACAGTTTCTGATAAGCCTGCATCTCAATAACTCCCCTCCCCAGTTCCAACTCCAGAGCCTATAGGCATGGTAGGATTTATTTCTCATGCCTCTCCAGAATTGAGAACTTAAGTAAGGGTTCAATCCTAGCCCTTTTCCACCTGGCCATACCACCACATCGTCTCTCTAAAATGTTCTTTCCAGGATCCTGTAGCTTATAAGTAGCTCAAAATCCCAGTGGTAAAGCAGATACTCAGCAGAGGAATGAGAAGGAAAACTTACCATCTTGTAGGTATCCCTAAACTTGATGTACACGTTTTTTTGGGACCCCACTCTCTTGGCTTTGGGGAAGGGAACCAATCAAGTGCCATCATCTATCATAATTATGGGAGATACGGACAGGGGATAGGTTCTTCCCACAAACACTGCACTTTCTAAAATGCGAACCTAGTTTCCTCTTTCCCAGTACTACACTAACCTTCTATCGCTTTGGGGTAAGAGCCACCAAACTAGTTCATTCTCTCTCTCTGTCCTTGGGGGCAAATGAGTCCCAAACTAAGACTCTTATGTCTTTCTTTTCTTTTTAAAGATCTATTTTATTTATTTGACAGAGAGAGACAGCCAGCGAGAGAGGGAACACAAGCAGGGGAAGTGGGAGAGGAAGAAGCAGGCTCCCAGCAGAAGAGCCTGACGTGGGGCTGGATCCCAGAACTCCGGGATCCTGCCCTGAGCCAAAGGCAGACGCTTAACGACTGAGCCACCCAGGCGCCCCTCTTGTGTCTTTCTAACTCAGCCTTGGGAAATTTTAAATTTTGTTCTCAACAGGTTGCCTGTCTCCAACTCCTCAGATAACTCCAAGGAGAAGAAAGGATCTCAATCAACAACTCACAACATGTTAGTAAAGATAACATTTCCAGGGCATTTTTCACCTATCTTTAAAACATCACTTCATTATAACCAACTGCTTATATAGCACAATATCTGATCTGGAAAAATATAAAATGTATATTTTTATCTAAGAAAATTTGGCAGTTTCAAACAAAAGACTTATTTGAGATGGGTGAAAAAGACAACAGCAAAGCATTTGGCCATTGTGAGAAACAAAAATACTCTTGCTAAACTTTATATTCAATAGTTACATCACAGTGGTTTTCTACTTTCAAGGAATTCTTTCTGGGTAATTCCTAATTTTCATAAAAGCTTTTTTGTATTGCTCTAAATACAGTCCCGTGAATGAAAAGCAACTAGTTAGCCTCAGTAGTGGATACATTCAGTCAAGAAATATTCACTCATCACCCACTTCATACAAGAACTTTCTAAGTCGTTGGGTATGCAAAGTAGAATAAAGCAGATATGTTTTGGGCCCTCACGGATTTTTAAGGTAAGAGAGTTTAGCTAAGGAAAGAATTATGCTCTGTCTACTCTTCAAATCTTGTTAGAAACCATCTAATAATGGTAAAAAAAAAAAAAGAGTCGACTTCTATTGAAGATTTATTAGGTTCTATGGTAAGTACTTGATATGTATAATTTACTTCTAACAAAATCCCTGTTCACACAGGAAGCACAAAGACCTTGATAAGTAATTGATACAAAGCCACACTTGAAATAAGTAGCAGGTATGATTCAAACCCAGACATGTCTGATACCACAGCTCATGCTTTCAATCAGCATCCTTTCAGCCAATGTCAATAATAGAACTATCTGTATGAAGAGTTGTGAACTGTGAAACAATCCAGGAATCACTATTCCTTTAAAAGACAATTTTGGGTGTGATTATGTAATTTGAGCTTTTGGAACTTGTGAAAAAGAGAACCACAGGCCCCAAATGGCATCGCTTAGGTTAAGGCCCCAGTCAGTAGTAAACCAAGAGTTAATACCTAACCTAACTGCAGTTTTGAACCCCTAGGAATTTAACCTTTAACCAGTCAGTCAGGAATTTTCTGGTCCGCACCAATAAGGTAAATCTGTCACATGGACCCTCTTCATTCCTTCAAAGTAAAATCAAGTAATTCATGTACTAAGACCCATTTGTCCCCAAATGAAGGTGACTTCAGGTGAAATAATCCTTCTTTTTCTGTTTATGACTTCCTGGTCGTGCCCTTCAAAACCTTTCCTTTTCTGTAGCCTATTGGAGCTCCCCTCTACTTGCTAGATGGGATGCTTCCTGATTCATGGATCATTTAACAAGCCAGTGAAATCTTCAAATTTACTTGGTTGAATTTTACTTTTTCACAAGCTATATATCAAAATATCTCCAAAGCATAAAACCCTCAAACTACGTATGCACTAGGTGTATATTCTTCCTTTATTCCATGTCCCAGCTACTTTAACAGAGTAGATTACACAGGAGTTTGGAACCAAAACCAGGGGCAGTAAACATTTGTCTAGCCTGTCTTGTCTCAGTGCATGTAACTTTTTTGGCTCCTTTATCACAACCAACACCTACTAAATAATTTTTTAAAATAATAAATGCTGCTTTCCTAAAGACATCTGTTTTCTAACTGTGATAAAATTTGTTAAGTTACTTCAAGGTGGAGAAAGGAACATTTACACTCAAGGTGAATTGCAGTCTCTAGTTTAGTTGCCTCATATACCCCCTGCTTGTTTCTTTTTTTAAAATTCAAATTCAATTAGTTAACATATAATGTATTATTTGTTTGAGGCATACAGGTTTGTGATTCATCAGTCTTCTATAATACCCAGTGCTCATTACAACACATACCCTCCCCAGTGTCCCTCACCCAGTTACCCTATTCCCCCACCCCCCTCCCCTCCAGCAACCCTAGGTTTGTTTCCTAAGATTAAGAGTCTCTTATGGTTTGTCTCCCTCTCTGGTTTTGTCTTGTTTCATTTTACCCTCTCTTCCCCTATGATCCTCTGCCTTGTTTCTTAAATTCCACATATAAGTGAGATCATAACCCCCTGCTTATTTCTAATATTTTTTCAAACATTTATATCAAAAGGCAGATGTCTGTGGAACTAACTTCCGCATATTGAATACTTCTGATCATTCTACGAAGATATTTTTAGGGGTGGTTTGGAAAGTTTGTAAAGGAAAGCAGGGAGTAAAAAAGGCTCCTTTTCTCCAAAGACTATGGTATCAAAAACATCACAAATTTACATTAAATGGTTAATATCTGACAATTGGACATCTCCCTAAATATTCACTTTAAAGATCATTTTGAAAATACCAACTGTGAACATAAAGATGCCTCTTTTTTCAAAATAGAAATTTGAAACCTGCTAGTATGTTTCAAAAGGGATGTTAATGTTGTGTGGAACTCAGAAAATATTTTCTGTGTGATACAGGTGAATATAATGAAAAAATGAGGCTTTCATCCTGCAAGATGAATCGTTTCTTTCAAAAGTGAAATCTCGCAATTTTTAATTTTTTGAGGGATGCTGATTTAAAAAAAAAGGAAATAAAAGGGAATTCTTTGGAAGAATTCACTCTGTCTCCTGGCCTGACAAGTCCCCTGCTCCCACCCCACCCCAGACCTCATTCTAAACTTCCCGGGAATCTTAATTCAGGGGGCACAGTGGCAATGGTTGCGGTGCACTTGAGGGTGGGTGGGGGAAAGAGAGGGTGCGGCCAGCGAAAAGGGGAAAGAAAGCAGAACAGGCCAAACTCAAGGCCTGGGCGGGAGTGGGAGGGGTGGAGGGTGTTGCAGACCCTCCCGGGTAACCAGAGAAGGGTAAACTCCAACCGCAGGGAGGTCTGGCACTAGTCGGCCCTCAAATTGGAGAGAACAGAGCTGAGTGACAAGGCGGGGCGCGCTGGGGCTGAGCGCAGAAAGAGGCGGAGGGGTTTGCCTGCGTGTGCGGGTGAGGCCAGGGGTGGGGGGCGGGCACTCCCACCGCACAAGCCGCTGGAGTTGGGGGGCAAGCGCGATGGTGACGCGCGGCCCTCACGTGATCTGGAGCTGCAGAGCGACGCAGCCTTCGGTGCAGTAGTCATTCCCGTCTGGGTACCCGGCTCCCCGCTGTCCTGCGCCTGGCGGGCTGGCATCGGGCCCGAGGAAAGCGGAGCAGGTAAGGGCTCCGGGGCCCGTGCGCCGGGCCAGGGCGGCAGCGGTCGGCCTGCCCCGGAGGCCCGCGCAGGAGATCAGCGCAGCGGGTCCCGGCCAGCTTTCTCCACACCCGGCATTCTTGGGAGCATCAGTAGTAGCCCCCTGGGGTGGGGGTGCTGGGGCGCCCGGGAGGGCAGCAGAGCAACTAAGAGCGATTGGAAATCACCCCCGAGTTCCTACAGTAAAATGGTGAACCTCCGGGGCAGGGTGGGGGGAGGCTAGGGGTGAGGGCGGGAGATGCAGATGGGGGGCGGCAGGGGGCCCCGGGACCCGGAAGGGACCAGGTGGTGGCGGGTCGGCGCCAAGCGCTTCTCAACAGTCTCCGCTCCCTCCACGCCGGCCCTCCGCATGTCTGCGGTGTAGGTGTCAAGTGTCGCGGCGGCGCACTCACGGCGAATCGGGAGAAGGAGGAGACAGCAAGGATAGGCCCAGGTCGGTGCGGGGGACAGTGTGGGGGATGGGTGCAGAGCCCAGTTTGAGACCCCCTCCTATTTACCCCATCCCCGGCCCCCCACCTTCTGCCCCCCATCCTCCATTTTGGTGCCTGCGGAGCGCGGGGAAAGAATCCTGGGAAAGGAAAAATGGTGGGCTTTGGGGGAGGGAGGGAAAAGGAGGGAGCTGGAGGGAGGGGCTCGATTCGGAGGCCCCCTAGAGGACGCCTGAAGCTCCTAAGGTGGGAAAAAAAATAAAATTTATAAAACCTTAGATATCAGAGCTCTGAATCTTGCTGGTCAGTGCACGAAGCATCCACTCTCTCTCCTTGCCTTTGTCTTACTTGTGTTCAAAGAAAAACAACCAGGAAAAAAAAATCTCATGGCAAATATCCACCAGGAAGACGAAGAAATGGAGCAGCCCATGCAGAATGGAGAGGAAGACCGCCCTTTGGGAGGGGGAGAAGGCCACCAACCTGCAGGAAATAATAGACGGGGACAGGCTCGCCGACTTGCTCCTAATTTCCGATGGGCCATACCCAATAGGCAGGTCAATGATGGGATGGGTGGAGATGGAGATGATATGGAAATGTTCATGGAGGAGATGAGAGAAATCAGGAGAAAACTTAGGGAGCTGCAGCTGAGGAATTGTCTGCGTATCCTGATGGGGGAGCTCTCTAATCACCATGACCATCATGATGAATTTTGCCTTATGCCTTGACTCCTGCCATTTTCCATGAGATTAATACTGTGATTCACACTGTTTTCTTTTTCCTTGCATTTTCCTGATATGCCTTTACTGATCCGTTTGCTGTGAACCTTATGTAATTTCCATGTGTCAGGTGGGTTCTGTGTTACCAGATTCCAAATGAAGATTGCTTTGGCACCCAGTCTAAGTTTCTGTCAACAGTAGAGTCACCCAATTGCATGAAAATGTGTAAGGTTAATAAAGCAGTTAAAAAACAATCTGTACACTTATTATTGTCTCATTTAAAAGCATATGTATATGTTATATGACACTACCCCCCTCGTATCAGAAATCATACGTCTAGGGGTGTTCATTGGGTCACATTTCTCTGTAGTTGGATAATATGTGACTTTTTTCCTTTTATTATCTGGAGTTTTAAAATCTTTTTTTTTTTTTAAAGATTTTATTTATTTATTCGACAGAGATAGAGACAGCCAGCGAGAGAGGGAGCACAAGCAGGGGGAGTGGGAGAGGAAGAAGCAGGCTCATAGCAGAAGAGCCTGACGTGGGGCTCGATCCCATAACGCCGGGATCACGCCCTGAGCCGAAGGCAGACGCTTAGCCGCTGTGCCACCCAGGCGCCCCTATTATCTGGAGTTTTAGAAGCAAAAACAATTTTTCAAGGAGTCCAAATATAGTACAGGTGTATAATACTGGTTCAACAAACTTGAATTTTCCAGTTTTAACTGGAAGAATAAACCCTCCCTTTATTACAGATACATTTCTTTTAAGAGTCAGTCTCTTCTGTGAGATGGGGAATAACGCTTGCCTTGCAGGGCAGCTGAGTGGAATAGATGAGGTGTAGAACTGGGTTGGGCTGCCTACTATGCAACTCTATCAGGTACTTGGGAAGGACTAAGGGGAGTTTTCTCCTATGCTCACAAGTCCAAAGGGCAAAAATGGATGGCATTTCTCTGATATTTGCAGTACTTTCCCCCTGATTAGGACCGTGTCAGTTAGGCATACTTAACCTTCTGGGTTCTGATTCTGTTTCTATTGCTGATGTGAGCCCTCAACAAAAACCCACTGATTTCTCTTGAGTTCCTCGTGAGCTAAACCCCGCCCCTTTGACTCCTATGGCAGTCTGGAGAAGTCTTTCTCCCCCCTTTAAAGTTATATTTATCCAAGTGAGTAACCATTCCGATGGTTCTTGGACTTTTGTTGATTCTTAACAAAATAGCCCTTTTTTGTATTATTTTTGTGCTCTTCCTCTTCAGAGAACTCAGACATGAATGCACTGGGGCCTGGCTCAGGAGATAATATCTAGATGTCTCACCAAGGTGTGTCTAGAATTACACTACTTCAAACCGCCCAAACACAAATGGGCTGAAAGCTTTGTTTTGCCAGTGTTTTTACCCTTTGGGGGGATTATCTCAAAAGAGAGCCTGGGCAGGCCTACCCAACCAGTTTAACAGACTTACCCGGAAAATGTCCAAATTACATTAGGGAGACACATTTTAAAACTGAAACACTCCCATTTTTATCCCTTCCACACCTGAGACATGAAATTGCTTTGTAAGTTCTTAAAAACTATATTAAATATTTGGGATTATAATTTTTATGTGAGTGTATGCTCTTTTTAGGACAATAATTTTGTCTTAATCATCTTGGAGCTCAGTTGCTAGTGTAGTCCCTGGCATAGCAGGTACTCAATTATTCATTTTGATTGGTTAACTATAATGGAGTTAGGAGCCCATCTTAATATTGTTCCTAACTGTCCTTAATTAAGTGTACTAAGGGAAGTAATTACTTGGAAAGTATTACTTTTAATTTCCAGAGGAACGTGGCAAGAAAAGTCTCTAACCCAAAATCTGTAATTTCTTTTCTTTAATGATTTTATTTATTTATTTTAGAGAGTGAGACCGAGTCAGGAGGAGAGGTGGAGGGGGAGGGAGAGAATCTCAGGCAGACTCCACACTTAGCATGGAGCCCGATGCGGGTCTTGATCTCAGGACCATGAGATATGACTTGAGCTGAAACCAAGAGTTGGTCACTTAGCTGAGCCACCCAGGCACCCCCAAGATCTGTAATTTCTTTTAAAAACCTTTTTATACACCAGTGTTTATGTAAACACAGACCCCTTACTTGCATCATAATTACCTAGGAAAAATATTAAAAATCTGACACTTGCGTGCCCTTCCCACTTTCAACCCCCATTATCACCTCTTGAATCACCTGATCAGGAACTACTGTTTTGACAGTTCCTCAGGTGATTCTGATGCATCTGAGTTATGACAACATAGGCATAGAGAAACACTAACAATGATTACAGCATTTTACAAACAGTGTGATCTAAATTACCTTGCTTATTTGATAATACAATGAATTTACCTTTCCAAAATATAGTATTTCCCAAATTAGATTGCATTAAACAATCAATATATATCTATAAACTAGTACTGCTTTTTATCTTTCCAAATATCCTATTAAAGTAATGCATTATCATGAATCTATTATTAAGTATATAATAATTATAAGTTATTAAATAAGGTAGGCATGATCATTTCTATGCAAGCCTGTGCCCTTTTACGCCAATGATTTTGTCTTAATCACTCTGGAGCTGAGTTGCTAGTATGGTGCCTGATATAATAAATATTTTATTTTATTATTTTTTTAAAAGTATTTTATTTGAGAGAGAGAGCGTGAGCACGAGGTGGATGCAGGGGAAGAAAGAGAAGCAGATTCCCTGCTGAGCAGGGGGCCCCATGTGGGGCTCAATCCCAGGACCCTGAGATCATGACCTGAGCCCAAATGCAGATGCTTAACCAGCTGAGCCACCCAGGCATCCCACAGCTCCTTGAACATATGCAATTCAGTTATAATATCTCTTTTCATTTCCTTGTCTAATTTTACCATCTTTTTAATATCTTAGTCAGATTCGATTGATTTTTCTTCTCATGGTGGATTAGATTTTCCTACTTCTTTGCAGCACTAGGAATTGTTTGGATGCCAGACATTGTTAATTTTAACTTTTGAGTGCTAGGTATTTTTGGATCCCTGTAAATATATTGGTTTTTTATTCTGGGACACAGTTAAATTACATGTAAACAGTTTGATATTTTAGGTTCTTGATTTCAATCGTTGTAAGGCTGGACCAGAGTAGTGTTTAAAGTTAATTGTACTCCACTAATGAAGAAAAAATCCTTCTGAGTACTCTATCTGATGTCCCATGAATTATGAGGTATTCAAGTCTGGCTATTAGGAACATACACTACTCCTAAACATGTGTGAACTTAAGTTGTTCCCTTTAATCATTTTGGGGTGGTTCTTTCCTTGGTGTGGGGTAGTTTTCTCACAGGCATTAAATAATCAGTACTCAGATAACTATTCAGATGAGACAGGGTGCGTTCAGTGTTGTATGGCTATAGATTCCTCAGATAATAATTAAAAGAAGATGCTGAGCAGATCATCGAAATTCTCTCTCTGTGAGCTCTTTTCTTTCCGATACTCTGCCCTGCAAACTCTAGCAGCCTTGGCCTCCCTATTTCCTAACTTCTTATCTTGATGTATGGAATACCACTGGGCTCTTCCTGGATTCCCACTCCTTGCACTGTGGCCTGAAAACTTTCTCTAGGAAGTAGGCAATCATAAGAATAACCTCATTTGTTCCCAGCCTCTCAGGGATCACAGATCTTGTTACCCAATGTCCACTATTTTGAGAAGAGTTAGTTCATAGATTTTATCCAGTTTTCTAGTTGCTTCAGATTGGAAGGTAATTCCAATCTTTGTTACTTTGTCCTAGTCAGGAGTAGAAATCCTGGCATGTCTTAAATAGATGTTTAATATGGCCATTATGACTCTGGAGATCCTCAACCCCCAACCCACTTCTACTCTTGACTAAAGAATTTCATTCTTTTCATTCACGTCATTTCTCTAAAGGCAAAGACTTGGATTTCTCAAGGATTGTAGCAGGGGCAGGATGACGCAGCAATTTAAAACATGAACAAAATTTTTGCATCATATTGTAAAAGAAAATTTGCATCAGATACTTGTTAAAAATAGCAAGGAAGACTTAAGACTATTGCAATAGGGATCAAGCCTATTGCATACAGGGGAGAGATTGAACTCAATTCTAAATACAAGGACAGCTGGGAATTTACAGCCATTGGGAAGTGTGAGAGAGAGGATGGAAAATTATGAGGAATAGTTTGATTAGGTTTCAAGGTGGGGAAAGAGCAACGTGATTAGGTATCAAGCTTAATTTAATATTAAGGGTGGGGGGGTTCTTGATCACTTTGCTAACCAGAATTCCTTGTTAAAACAGCTTTGCAGGACAAAGCCTAGGACAAAGAAGGCTCAGAGGAGCCTGACTAAAGTTTTGGTCTAGTGGGGGAGTCCTTGTCAGAATGCACCAGTGATTTTTGAAGCATGCCACACAGACTTCTTACTTCAGAATCTCCTGTCTCTTTTGCTAATAATGCAGACATAGACATGCTTTCCCCAGATTCCATGAATCAAACATATTTTCAACTGGGCCCCCAAACATACATTATTATTATGCTCCCCTGAAAGATTTTAAAGCACAATAAGAGACTGAAGAACCACTAGTAGTGGAGTAGAAATACAATTATATTGATACAAACATGCCTAGAAAAAGACTGCGAAGAAATACATCAAAATGTCAGAGATCCTGGCTGCATATCTAGCATGACCTAAATTGTCTTATTCTATAGTAGGTTCTATTTTGAAAAATCTTTCAACATTTCTCACATTGGGATACATCACAGAATAGATGTGTAGATTTTATGTGATAGGCTTTATTTTTATCTCAAAAAGTGTTTGAATCAATGGTGTATGTTACAGATGTTGTAATCTAATAATCAAGAAAGCAAGGTATATAAATATATATGGGAATGTACATATTTCAAATAGAAAAAACATAAGGGAATTCATCACTGATGGGACTTGGGAATGATTGTGTGATTAAAAATCATTTTTCTGTTATTTACTTCTATGTGAGGTTTGTTATTTTAGTGCTTTGTATACTTCCATCTTACTGCCATTAAAACAATTCTGAATACATGTCATCATGTTTATTTGGAATATGCAGAAAATAATGGTAATAATAACAGTATTCATACTTTCAGTGTGCTCCATATTCCAGACAGTGTTCTAAGCTATTTATAGGTGCTAATCAGTTTATTGCCCAAAAGAAACCTGTGAGGGCTATACCACCAATGTCTCCACTTTATATAGGAGGGAATCGAGGCACATGGAGGTGAAACAGATTACCTGAGATTGTATAGCTAGTAAGTTGCAAAACGTGGAGATAGCTAAAACCGCTGGGCTCCAGAATCAGTGCTCTCAGGCTCTTAATAAAATGAGTAATAAATCCATTAAAATGATGATTGGAATAGCTGGAGGCAGTTACCTATTTTCTGAAATATAATTTAAAAATTAGGTTGTTTTCTAGATATTTTAGTGGCAAATCTTAATCTCCTTGTTTCTTCTCAAAGGAACTGTATTTTCTCTCATATTGAATAAAACTGGGCATAATGGAGATAATCAGGCAATTGATGTTGAAAACCAACAAGGAAAGGAGCAAAGGAAAAAAAAAGTAGTCTCTGATACTAAAGACTTGAGAGATCATCATAGTAAGTCCATCTTTTATGAGAAAGATGAAATTAGGAGGGAACAGAAATTATGAAGAAGTAAAAACACAGAGAAAAGCTATCCAGTAGAAAATTAACACACCTTTCAGCTATGGGAGAAGATAGATATTTGTTGTACAGATGAATATTTTATGGGAGAGCTACAAGGCAAGTAGATCCCTGCAACATTTTTGATCCGTATACATTTTCGATATGAATAGGTATTATGTGGTAAAGAATATTTCTTAACTTGCTTTTAAAATGATGACTGGATTGGAGTGCCTGGGTGGCTCAGTCAGTTAAGTGTCTGCCTTTAGCTCGGGTCCTGGGATGGAGTCCTACATAGGGCTCCTTGCTCAGCAGGGAGCCTGCTTCTCCCCCAGTCTGCTGCTCCCCCTGCTTGGGATCTCTCTCTCTTTGGCAAATAAATAAACAAAATCCTTAAAAAAAAACAGTACAATAGAAAGCCAGAGTACAATGGAAAGATATTTGAAGTGCTAAAAATACAAACTGTCAAACTAGAATTAGATATTCTGTGTAAATATCCTTCAAAATAATGATCAAATACTTTAGTATTCAACAAAGCCTTAAAACAGTTTGTTGCCTGTAGACCAGCAATACAAGAAATATTTTTCAAAATGTACTTAAGACTGAACAAAAGTAATGCCAGAACCTTGAATATGTGCAAAAGACTAAAGAGCACCAAATATATATGTAAATATATTTTTTCTCTATTTTCAATAGTTTTATTTTATTTTTTAAGATTTTATTCATTTATTTGTCAGAGAGAGAGAGAAAGCACGAGCAGGGGGAACGGGCCCGCAGAGGGAGAAGCAGGCTCCCCGCTGAACAAGGAGTCCCCCACAGGGCTCGATCCCAGGGCCCGGGATCATGACCTGAGCTGAAAGCAGACATTTAACCAACTGTGCCAACCAGGGGTCCCTCTATTTTCAACATTTTTAAAGATTATTTTAAAAACTAAAATAGTATAAATACAGTGTGGAATTTATATATATGTGTGTGTGTGTGTGTGTGTGTGTATACCAGTAAAATATACGACAAAAATAATGCAATAAAGGAGAAGAAAATGCAATAGGATTATTATAAGATTCTTAACATTTATAAATGAAGTGCTAAATTATTATTTGGAAGTAGATAGTAATATGTTAGAAATACAGCATGTAAACACCAGAGAAACTAGTAAAAATAAAACAGTGTAGTAACAAGCCAATAGAGGAGATAACATACTAAAAATATTTAAGTAATTCAAATGATGGCAGGAAAAGAGGAAAAATGTGAAAAAGAGACAGAATCAAATAGAAAATAAGAGCAACATAGTAAAATTGAACGAAATTCTGTTGAAAATTACATTAAACATAAAGTATCATGAAAACACCAATTAAAAGGCTAGATTGTCTGGCCAGATAAAAAGCAAGACCCAAATATATGCTCTCTACAAGAAATGGACTTTCAATTTAAAGACTCATATAGGCTAAACTCAAAGGGTAGAAAAGTATATTCCAAGGAAAACACTAAACACAAGAAAGGCAGAGTGGTTATACTCATATTAGACAAAGTATACTTCAGAACAAGCAATATTATTACAGAAAAACAAGGACATTTTTATGACAGAAGAATTAATTTATCACAAGTTCCTAGATAACCTTAATATGTTGCACTCAGTAAATTGCTTCAAATGCTTAAAGCAAATCCTGACAACACTGAAAAGAAAAATAGACAAATATGCAATTATGGGTGCAGATTTCAATGCTCCTCTCTCAAAAATTGTTAGGGCAAGTAGATCAGAAAAAAAGGTAAGGACATAAAAACCTGAATATCAGCACACAAAAATCTGCACACAAATGTTTAGTAGTTTATAATTGCCAAAACATGAAAGCAACCAAGATGTCCTTCAATAGGTGAATGAATAAACAAAATGTGGTTCATCCATAAATGGAATATCATTCAGTAATAAAAATACATGAGCTATCAAGCCACAAAAAGACATGGAGGATACTTTAATGCATATTGTTAAGTGACAGAAACCAATTTGGAAAGGGTCCACAGTATATGATTCCAACTGCGTGACATTCTGAAAAAGGCAAAATTATGGAGATAGTAAAGAGATCAGTGGTTGCCAGGGATTCAGGGGAAAGAAAGCAAAGTTGAAAAGGTGGAGCACAGGGGATTTTTAGGACAGTGAAACTGTTCTGTATCCGTAATGGTGGATACACGCCATTGTACATTTGTTAAAACTCATAGAATGTACAATAAAAAGAGCTAACTCTAATATAAACTGCGATTTTAGTTAATAATAATGTATTAATATTGGCTCATCAATTGTAACAAATGTACCATGCTAATGCAAGATGTCAATAATAGGGGAATCTTGGGGGTGGGTAGGGTGTATATGGGTACTCTCTATACTTCCAATTTACTATTTCTGTAAATCTAAAACTGCTCTAGAAATATCTATCAATTAAAAAAAAACCTGAACAACACTATCAACTTGACCTAATTGAAATTTGTAGAACTACTCAGCCAACAACAGCAGAAAAAATATTATCTACAATTGAACATGGAACATTAAATAACATTCAAACATATATTTTTTAAGATTTTATTTATTTATTTGACAGAGATAGAGACAGCCAGAGAGAGAGGGAACACAAGCAGGGGGAGTGGGAGAGGAAGAAGCAGGCTCATGGCAGAGGAGCCTGATGTGGGGCTCGATCCCATAACGCTAGGATCACGCCCTGAGCCGAAGGCAGACGCTTAACCACTGTGCCACCCAGGCACCCCCAAACATATTTTTTAAATAAGCAAGTTTCAAAAAATATAAGAGGATTAAAATCTTAGAGTGCAGTCACTGTTGGCAACTGAATTAATTTAACAATAAATAACAGAAAAATAACAGAAAATCCTCTTATACTTGAAATTTAAATAACATGATTATAAATAATCCATGGATCAATGAAGACCTCACAAAGGGAATTATAAAATACTTTGAACAGAGTAATAAACTGAGGACATAGTGTATAAAAATATGTGGGACCTAGCTGTATACACACTAAGACCAAGTGGGGTTTATTCCTGAGATGTAGGGCTGATTCAACATTCAAAAATCAACCAATGTAATCCACAAAGTAAAAATATATTATTATTTCAAATGGCAAAGAAAAGCATTTGACAAAATTCAAACCATTTCATGATAGAAATTCTGTTAGTTAGGAATAGAGAAAACTTCCTCCACTTGATACAGAATACTGACAAATTGTGTACAGATAAGACTGTACTTAATGGTAAAAGACTTAATGTCTTCCTAAAATAGGCAGCAAGACAAGAATGTCTGTTCTCTTCACTCTTATTCGACCTAGTGGTGGAAGCTCCAGCCATTGCAGGAAGGCAAGAAAATGAAATGAAAGGCATGCAAATTGGTAAAGAAGAAATGGAGGAAGAAAGAAAACTGCCCCTATTTGCAGGTGACATGATTGCCTATGTAGAACTTAAATCTTGTTACCTTTTTTTTGTTGTTGTTGTTGTTATCCATTTATCATTTTATTTTTATTTTTTTATTGATATATAATGTATTATTTGTTTCAGGGATACAGGTCTGTGATTCATCAGTCTTACACAACACACAGCGCTCACCACAACACATACCCTCCCCGATGTCCATCACCCAGCCACCCCAATTCCCTCCCCTCCAGCAACCTTTGGTTTGTTTCCTGAGATTAAGAGTCTCTTGTGGTTTGTCTCCCTCTCTGGTTTCGTCTTGTTTCATTTTTTTCCTCTCTTCCCCTATGATCCCCTGCCTTGTTTCTCAAATTCCACATCTCAGTGAGATCATATAATTGTCTTTCTCTGATTAACTTACTTCTCTTAGCGTAATACCCTCTAGTTCCATCCATGTCATTGCAATAACTCCCACAAAAATAAAGCTGAGAACTTAATTTCAATCACATATAAAAACACTTACTTCTTATTCCCCTATATATTGTGTTACTGATGTTGTAATTTAATCTATTCATAGTGTATCCATGAACACATTTTTATTTGTAGTTATTTATACTTTTGCCTTTTTACTTTTATACTAGAATCAAAAGTAATTTACCTTCCAGTGTTACAGTAAAAAAAAAAATATGCAAAGGGACACATTCCAAAGAACATCTTAAAAAATAAAATAAAATAAATAAAATAAAACATTATTTGCTGATGTGTAAGGGATTCCTCTGCTCTACACAAGTGTCATGAGGCTACTTATGAAATGCTAAGAGGCTTGGTTGTGTTGAATCTGTACCAGGCTAAAGCCCCAAAGGAGTTCATGTTAAGCTAAGGGTAAGTTGAGGCAGCAGGACAAATCTTCCCATGTCCCCAAGTTGTATCCCCAAGGATTACAGAAGACTGTCACACTCTCTGCACACCAGGGAATATCCTAAGGATTGGGAGTGTGTGTCTGGGGGTCATAGGGTCTGGGTATGAGTCCCAGCCTTGCCACTTAAAATTAGCTGTGCTGTGGACAAAGCCTCCAGCCTCCATTTCCTCTTGGGTAAAGCAAGCATAAAAATGGTACCTACCTCATGAGCCTGTGGTGAGGATTAGACGATGCAAGAAGAGCACTTAACACAACCCCTGTCACACAGTAAAGAGTATTTACAGTAAAAGTTACTTACAACACCTGTACAAAATGAGACACTTTTAGGTAGACAATGACAAAAATACGCAGAGGCAGAGACAAATAAATTTGCTGTTTCTTTATGTTTTCTGGTCTTATGTCAAATGGCGAGGAGATCCATGGTTTCGTGAGCAAAGCCAGAGCCCGCTATTCAGTACCAAAAGGCGATGTTAATGAACTACATACTCTTCTCCCTTTCAGCGTGTTCTTTGTTCTTTTCTTCTGAGAGCTGCCGATGACCACTGAGTTTGAGAATCTTTCATCTCAAAGAGGCTGGATCTCCTGGAGTTAAGTTGTCCACAGATGTTTCCAAACGTGAAGGGCCATGCTTGACACTAACGTGATGAGAAGCAGAAAAGAGAGAACTAGCTGCAATATGAAACAGTGATAGGGAGTCATATCTGACCAACCACCCATCACGATGGATGGATATTTCACTCAAAGAGGGCGATCTCTTCACTTTGCCAGCATCAGGGAGTTCATCATTCTGTGTTGGAAGAGGAGTCTTCCCACGGCCACACACCCTTCAGGTTGTTGTCCCCTCCTCGCTCAGTCTGAATTCACAGTGATTTGGGCCAGAGGTTTAAAGGGAGTCTGACCAGAGTTCAATGTCTGTTGGCCTGGCAACAGGGCGGCTTCATTATTACCTGCCTATGGTGTTCACCCTGAAACCTCCCTTATTACCCGGCTTCATTATTACCTGCCTATGGTGTTCACCCTGAAACCTCCCTTATTACCCGGCTTCATTATTACCTGCCTATGGTGTTCACCCTGAAACCTCCCTTATTACCCGGCTTCATTATTACCTGCCTATGGTGTTCACCCTGAAACCTCCCTTATTACCCGGCTTCATTATTACCTGCCTATGGTGTTCACCCTGAAACCTCCCTTATTACCCTAGCGTTCAGACCTGCTCCTCAGACTCTGGGCTTTCAGTTTAGCCTCGGGTGGAGGAGCTCCTGCTATTTGTCCTAAGAACTTTGTTCACCTGGATGATTTATTTAGTGTTCCTCCTTTTCTACTGAAGAGTGAGTTGTGATTCTTTTCTGCCAGCACAGCAGGAGGGAAGAGAAGTGCTGTAGCTTTCATCAAAAGTGTCCAACCACTGCTTTACCACATGTGGTTGACTCCTTCTGGGCTTTACCACAAATCCTTACTCTTGCTGTGGGCGGATTATGCTGAACATAGGTTCTTCTTGCCTCAGGGCCCTTGAGGAGAGACTTCATCCAAGGGTCTTCTTTCCAATCCGCTTCCCCAACTGTTCACAGGGAGAAGGAGTAATTTCTCAGAAGCCCTTTTGCCCAGCCCTCAATAAAGACAACTCCCCTCACTTTGCCAGGAGGCCTTAAATTAACTCTTTTAGGATTTTAAAGCCCTTAAATTAATTCTTTTTGAAAACCAATCTAGACCATGAACCACCTTACTCTATGACTAACTCTTTCCATGTCTAAAACTGCCAGACTGAACATCAAAAACCAGGCATGTACTGTATGGTGACTAACATAATATAATAAAAACTATTATTATAATTAAAAAAAAAGAACCTGTGATTTCCAGTTCCTGCCCAGAAACAGTCTTCACCCACAGGTGGATTCTGCCACCTCACTGCTCTTCTGGATTGATCCACTGGGCTCAGAAAAATGCTTACCAGGAAGCAGCTAGTGCCTTCCTACAGATCAGTGGGGACAGTGCAGTCACGTCCTGACTTGGGGCTTTGGCCTCTTTTCCTTCCAGCCTCAGTGGGCCAGGGAAGATAGAAGCTGAGTGGTACATTGGAAAGGAAAGAGAAAGGGGACTCACAATGTCTGAGGGTGGATCTGCTGAGAATTAGGTATCTGGCAGAGCTTTACCCTACTGGCAGTGGAGGAGGCAGGAGATTGTGACCAACAGATGTGAACATATTTAAGGGGCAGCATGATCTGGAGAATGTGGAGAAAAGAAGAAAAATACATGCATGTTTCTATTTTAACTGTGAGTTAGTGTCATTTCTATGTGGTGGAATGAGTGCCCTGATGGGTTGGGGGAAGGGAATAAGACAATTACATTTTCATTCAATTGAGTCCTGTACCCCACACATGGAATTTAGGGTAAGGGACTGAAGTCACCACCCACCCCATTCCTGTGTTTTCTTAGTCCCTTATCTTACCCTCTTGTTTTACATTAAAAGTGTTTCTTTTGAGCTCCTGATGGGCAAGATCAAAGCCTAATACTGTGTCTGCTAGATAGTACACTGGAGTAAGAGAGACAGGAGATCTCCTTAGGTCCCAATGCCAGACACAAAATAATAACTCTGTGATGTTCATGTCTCATAGATCAGTCACTTCACCCTGTTAGCCTTCCTTGGAAATAGATATTTTTGTCATGTGTGCGCTTCATTGATATGTGGTAGAGCGAAATAAGCTGTACTAGGCTTCTGACCTACAGACTTGTGAGCTAATAAATGAGTATAGCTTTCAGCCATGACGTTTGGATGTAGATGATAACTAGAGAAAACACATTACCATAATAGTTTTTATAGTGCATGCTGTGGTTGAAGGTTATGAATATATTCACATTGGTATTTGAATGCACATTCTGCATTTCTAAATGAATGATGGATTACATGTTAATTAGAAATAAAGCCCATTAGAGCTTTATTCATGTAAAATATGTTATATTTCAGACTTTTTAAAAGGTATAGTAAATACTACAGTAGGCGAACATGTAGGAAGTAAAACATTACAAAAAGTAGATGCCCCTGTGTAACTCTCTGAATGCCACACCCCTAGAGAGACCCATTATCCAGGGATGTGAATACAGCCCTAAACAAAACACATAACTACTTTATCTATTTTTAGTTCTAATTATATAAGTAATATGTTTGTGTATTGCTTATTGAAATTTTTCTCTCTGAAAATAGTGTTTTTAAGATTTCTCTAATAATGTACACTTGGGACTGTTTTGGTATTTTTAAGCATGCTATCATGAGCATACTTGCACATGTGCCCGGGACTCTGCAGTTCAGACTTAGAGTGCAGCAACTGATAAGACCGCATGTCCTTTTCTCATAGATGTTGCCAAATATCTCTGTAAAGAGTAAGTCAAGCAGAGAAGACAATTATCATATGGTTTCACTCATATGTGGAACATAAGCAATAGCACGGAGGACCGTAGGGGAAGGGAGGGAGGAGAAGGGGAAGGGGGAGAAATCAGAGAGGGAGATGAACCATGAGAAACTATGGACCCTGGGAAACAGACTGGGGGTTTCAGAGGGGAGGGGGTGGGCAGAGGGGGTAACGGGGTGATGGGTATTAAGGAGGACACGTATTGTGATGAGCACTGGGTGTTATACGCAAATAATGAATCATTGAACACTACATCAAAAACTAATGATGTACTATACGGTGGCTAACTGAACATAATATAAATAAATAAATTAATTAATTAATTAAAAAAAGAGAGGTGTACAACTGTGTTCTCCCCCAGCAGTGTTTGGATTTCACATGGCTCCACAGTTTCAGTGTAAACAGGATGCAGCATAAATACAAAGTCAATGAAAAAAATACAAAATCAATGACCAGGTTTTCTTTTGAAACTCAAGAATTATTTCAATATATGTTTGGAAGCATAAAGTAAGCATAAAACTGAGCATTTAGAAATGGACATGTGAAACGTACCATTTATATGGAAATAGAGAAAAATGTAATCTAACATTCTAACAAGGTATCAGATTAGCAAATATTAAAAATTCCATGAAACCCATTGTTTGCACAGGTGCTTTCATCTTGTAGTGGGTTGGAATACACATTAGTAAAGAGATTTCGAAGTTCAACTAGAGTGTAAGTATTAAAAATTATGAAATGTTTATGCTCGTTGACAATGCAGTCTCACTTATGGAATTTATCCTCCTGATGCAGTTGGGGAGGCCCCTACATTGTTACTCATCTGTCCACAGTGCTCAGGATGGAGTTATCATTGCCCTAACTGGTTCTGTACTTTCAGTCCCCCAGACCATGTGCCATCTATTCCTCAATTCAAACAGGACAATCTGTCTCATAGCTAGGTGTCAGCCTTGGTGGACCATCCATGGAGCCATATTAAGCATTGATATGGAACAGCACTCAGGTTCCTCCTGGAAGGACATATTGATCTCTGATCTCACCCCTGTCTAAGTAAAATCTTCCTTCCCCTCATTCTTGGGTCCTCAGAGACCCTCATCTCCCTACCAGGCACAAGAAGCCCAATCCTTTCCACAAGCTTAAGTTTTCTCGAAGCATGGAAGAAACACGGGCTTCAGACACCTTCTACTTCCCACCCTGGCACAAACTTCCCTGAGGTAAGGCAAAGAGGCACCAAGCCTGGCTTTCTACCACAGGGAGGGTAAAAAAGCAGAACAGAGATTACTCAGCTCAGCAGTATGTGTCCTGATATCTTTGCTAAAGCTCTGCCACCAGCAACTAAAGGTGCCTAGGATGCCAGGTTCCACCCCTGGCTCTGGCAGCGGGTGTGGGGAGCAACTTCTTTGCTGTCTGTGTCTGTGTTCAGGAGCACATGCTTTGTACTGGCATACATCCCTGAAGAGAGGATAGTGATACCTGATACCTTACTATCAGGATTGTCATGAAGATTAAATCCAGCCACTAAGTGAAAGAACATGGACCTGGGCCCCGCTCAACCATCTGGTTCATAAATAATAGCTGTCTTTCCTCCCCAGAGCAGGAAACTCATGTGGTTCCTTGAATTGCTCCCTTAGGTGGGGCCCATTAACCTGAATGCAGGTCAGAATCAACTTTGGGATCCTTTCCTAAACCCTCCCTGAAACTTCCTTGTTGGTGGAAATAGGGCTTCTATCAAAGGCCATTCAAATTTTTAGGTTATAATAATATAGCTTAGAAAACAGGTGCACCCATTTATTTATTTATTTATTTTATTATTATATTATGTTAGTCACCATACAGTACATCCCCGGTTTTTGATGTAAAGTTCGATGATTCATTAGTTGCGTATCACCCAGTGCACCATGCAATACGTGCCCTCCTTACTACCCATCACCAGTCTATCCCATTCCCCCACCCCCCTTCCCTCTGAGGCCCTCAGTTTGTTTCTCATAGTCCATAGTCTCTCATGTTTCATTCCCCCTTCTGATTACCCCCCCTTTCTTTATCCCTTTCTTCCCCTACCGATCTTCCTAGTTCTTATGTTCCATAGATGAGAGAAATCATATGATAATCAGGTACACCCATTTAGCACCAACAGTGTATGTGAGTGTCTGTTGCCCTTTCATTCCACCACCACCAGGTATTATGATATTATGTTTTTATTTTCAATCTGTTTGTGTTCCCCAGACTTTCCTTATTGGAAGAGTCTTATCAGATGGTCTTTAAAATTACAGATTCACAGACTTGTCTCCTAGAGTTGTCAGATTTAGTAAATAGACACACCTAAAATAGGATGCCTAGTGTATTTGAATTTCGGACAAACAGAATAATGTTGAATGAGACATATTTACACCAGAAAGTTTTTATTGTTTATCTGAAATTCAAATTTATCTGAGTTAAATTTAATTTGGCAACCCTACATATGGAGGGCTATGTGGGGTAGAACCAAGATGTTCCAGTCAACAGCTCCAGCCGAGTCCCCATCCCAGCGTGGCTCGTCATCCATGTTGAGGGAGCTCTCTTGGATGTCCCAGCTGAGTGGGGCTCCCAGATGACTGCAGCCCCTGGTGACAGACACCAAATGGAACAGAAAGATACCCAGCTGAGCCCAGCCAACCCAAAAAATCTTGAGAGATAAAAATGGCTACTGTTTTGGGGGGTGATCTGTTAAACAGAAATGGATATACAAAACATGCGGTTTTGTTGAACTCTCCCTCTTTTTCTGTGGTTTGTTATCATTGAATAAGATAGCGATTCCCTTATCCTTGAAGGCTTAGTAGGAATTCTGTTAAAATTTTGGCTACTGTCTGCATGTAAGTTGATGTGCAATAGACTTTTTGGCATTTCCTCAATTCCTTCTTGAATAAAACTTCATGGGAAATTTTCACAATATATGATTTTCACCCTACTCTTTGAATTTAGAATCTAATTCCAATCCCCCTCTGTAAGATGAGCCTCCTTGTCAATCATGCCTGGCAAATGACTAGGATGCTGTTGCTAAAAACTTCATGAGTAACATGGAAAGCCATATCCTCAGAAGGTTCCCTGGTGAGTATTAAAACAGAACAAGGCACAGAGCTAAAACAAACAGTCCTAAAATTTGTATGGAACCACAAAAGACCCCGAATAGCCAAAGCAATTCTGGAAAAGAAAAACAAAACTGGAGGAGTCATGATTCCAGATTTCAAACTATATTACAAAGCTGTAGTCATCAAGACAGTATGGTACTGACACAAAAACAGACACGTGGATCCATGGAACAGAACAGAGAACCCAGAAATGGACCCACAACTACATGGTCAGCTAATCTTCAACAAAGCAGGAAAGAATATCCAATGGAAGAAAAATCTCTTCAACAAATGGTGTTAGGTAAACTGGACAGCAACATGCAGAAGAATGAAACCGGGCCACTTTCTTACACCATACACAAAAATAAATTCAAAATGGATGAAAGACCTAAATGTGAGACAGGAATCCATCAGAATCCTAGAGGAACACGGGCAGAAACTTCTTGACCTCGGCCTTAGCAACTTCTTACTAGACATGTCACCAGAAGCAAGGGAAACAAAAGCAAAAATGAACTATTGGGACTTCATCAAGATAAAAAGCTTCTGTACAGTGAATGAGTCAACAACACTAAAAGGCAGCCTATGGAATGGGAGAAGATATTTGCAAACAACATATCTGATAAAGTGTTAGCATCCAATATCCATAAAGAACTTATCAAACTCAACACCCAAAAAAACAAATAACCTAGTTAAGAAGCGGACAGAAGACATAAATAGACACTTTTCCAAGGAAGACATCCAGATGGCTAACAGACACATGAAAGGATGCTCAACATCACTCATCATCAGGGAAATACAAATCAAAACCATGATAAGATACCACCTCATACCTGCCAGAATGTCTAAAATTAACAACACAAGAAACAGGTGTTGGTGAGGATGCAGAGAGAGGGGAACCTCTTACACTAGTGGTGGGAATGCAAACTAGTTCATCTACTCTGAAAAAAAATATAGAGGTTCCTCAAAAAGTTAAAAATAGGGGTACCTGGGTGGCTCAGTTGGTTAAGCTTCTGCTTTCAGCTCAGGTCATGATCTTGGGGTCTTGGAATTGAGCCCCATGTCGGGCTTTCTGCTCAGCAGGGGGTCTGCTTCTCCTTCTCCCTCTGTGATATCTCTTGCTCTTGCTCTCTCTCAAATAAATGAAAACAAAATCTTAAAAAAAGTTATACACAACTGATAATTTATTGAACACTACATCTGAAACTAATGATGTACTATATGTTGGCTAATTGAATTTAAATAAGAATTTTTTAAAAATTTAAAAATAGAACTACTCTATGATTTAGCAATTGTATTATTAGGTATTTACTGAAAGGATACGGATTCCAAGAGTTACGTGCACCCCGATGTTCATAGCAGCATTATCAACAATAGTCAAACTATGGAAAGAGCCCAAAATGTCCACCAACTGATGAATGAAGAACTGGTATACACACACACACACACACACACACACACACACACACACACACTAGAATATTACTCAGCCATCAAAAAGAATTTGCATTTGCAATGATGTGAATGGAGCTAGAGTGGATTATGCTAAGTGAAATAAGTCAGAGAAAGACAAATACCATATGATCTCACTCATATGTGGAATTTAAGAAAGACAACAGATGAATATATGGGAAGGAGGAAAAGAAAAAAAGGGAGGGAAACAAGCTATAAGAGACTCCTAACAATAGAGAACAAACTGAGGGTTGATGGAGGGAGGTGGGTGGGGGATGGGTTAGATGGGTGATAGGCATTAAAGAAGGCACTTGATATGATGAGCACTGAGTATGTAAGTGATGAATCACTGAATTCTACTCCAGGAACCAATATTGCACTGTATGTTAACTAAAATTTAAATAAAAAAAAACAGAACAAGCAATATTTATACACTTTGAGAAGTATTCCTCAAGGAAGGTGTCCTGAAACACTCTCTCTGGCTACAAGGACAGCTTTGCAAGGAAACTTCTTTCTTGGATACATATGGACATGGCTCTTTCACCAGATACTCACTGCAGTCCTTGGCCTTTGTAACTCTCTCAGCGTAACACTGTGGGATGGCTAAGTCTGTCCAACTGTGGGGTTTATTAATAGGAGATGCTTTGCCTGAAGATTCTAAGCCCTTTCTCTAATATAACTTTCATAAGAAAGTGGATATATTGTTCTCCTTATTACTTTTTCATATTTTTTCGTTGGTTTAGAGCTCAGATGTGAAGCAGGGCTGTATGGTGGGTGGGACCTTAAAAGCCCAAGCATTTTGGAGCACAACCATAGGAACAGTTGCGAGCCAGCAAGACACAGAAAGGGGAGAAAAGCAGCGGGTGAATTGTAAGACCCACCCCTGAGGGTAGAGCAGAACTTTGCTCCATAAGGGCAATTTACCACCAAGGATTTGAAGGGGGAAGACCTGGTATATAGAGAGGCTAGAAGTATTTTGGTTATGTATGGATGTCCCTCCATACCGAAGAAATTACCAGGAATGAATGATCAGAATTTTCCAGTACAAACCAATGTATTGTTTCTGCCTACTAAATTACTATACTATGCTAGGCCTGCTTCCTTGAAATAATTTCCAAATTGCTTAAATGACATCTTTTGTGTCACATGATTATAGACAATCTTTTAGTTTTCTGCCACAAATGGGTAACTGCTTAGCCTGGCGAGTAACTTTACATGTTCACCGTCCCAGGGCTAGCTCATCTCCAAGAACCTTAAGATACCTCCTTGGGGCGTGTGCGCTGATAATACTCCTCTACTGTGTCTTTAAAGCAAACAAAATTCTTTACGACAGGGACATTCTTTGTTCCACCAACTTGGGCAGAGTTCCGACAACTGTCCTTGTTTCAGTCTAGAGCCTCTAATTCCTATGCTTTCTCCTGTGGTTCCCCGAAGAGCGAAGGTGTTTTATGTTCGGCGAGATTCCAGGGCGTGGGTGAGTTTTGCGGAGGCATTTCCGGAGTGGAGGAGAAGCTTGCGCTTCGCAGTTGCCATAGAAACCTGACGTCATGGGGCGACCGTGACGAATTTTTCCTAGAGACAGACTTGCCCTCGCGGTGAGAGCAGGTCCCGCCCTCAGATGTTTGGGACTCAGCTGAAGGCGGGGGGGGGGGGCGGTCCTCGCTGTGGGGGCTGAACCCCCCGGGGATGTAAGGAGACAAAGGAATCCAGGTCCAACTCTTTCCCGCTTTGGGGCTCGTTGCCTCGGCTGTCTCATAGGTAAAGCCACTGGGGTCCTGCCCAGTTCCGGGGAGTGTGGGTCTTGCTCCAGGGGTGTCCTGGAGCTGCTTTCCTTAAAAGGCAGGGGCTAGGGCGGGAAGACAGGTAAAAGGATTGTGTGTCCCGGCTTCCCCCTCTACAATGGAGATGAGAATGCTTTACCCACAGGATCACTGAGAGCAGTCAGCTATACAACCCAGCAAGCCCATAGCCCTGTGGTTACTGGGGGGTAATGAATGCCTGTATGAATTCAGGCCATTTCTTATTCCTTTTCAATTTCAATTTTGTTGTTAGGAGTTAGACAAGAAAGGAGAAAAAGGCCCTGGTGAGAAGCCCATTATGTGGTTGTTATGACCACCACCCAGTTGTATCAGTGTCATTGTCAGTAACCTAGTGCCTAGCATGGTACAGGGCACATAGTTACACCACTAAAGTATAATGATTTCTGGATCTGTCTTTTCCTGTGCAGCTCTTCATACCAGTGGCCCAGCTCATACCAGGTGCTTGAAGGAGGCAGGTTCTGAGGATCTGAGTCCTAATGGCTGCTGAAGCTTCTACTCCAGATTCAAGGGCAGCAGTCCTCAGGAGGCCCCAATATCTCACATTCCTGGTGGAATCTGACGCCTGGATCAAGTGAGTTCATAGATCTGAACAAAAGCATGTTGTGGAATAGCTCCTGTGAGGTTCACAAACTAGCCTAGAAGTAGAGAAGCTACTTAGATCATGAGAAAAGAGGTTTAGCAGAAGGAATGTCATTCCTTCAGCAGCTGCATGGTTTGTAGTAGCCCTTGAGGCCCATCTTGGAGAAATCTTTTGTCTGAAAGCACTGAATTGTCCAGCTTGAGGAAGGAATGTGATCTTTAACATGCATTTGGAATAAATATACCTAAGTTGTTCTCCCTGGGTAAATATTATTCAGTGATTCTCAAGTTTCTCTCAGATGCGTGTTGAAAAATGCATTTGTTAGAAAGTCTTCCTAAAAAAAAAAAAAGTCTTCCTAGCAATTTGAGAATGTAATACAGTTTGAGAATGTAATATAGTTCTGTGGCTGCTACGTTTTTATCCATTTTATAATGAAACACTTAAGAAGCCAGAAATTTTCCAAATATTAGTTAAGCATGTCAAAGAATTTATATTTTTTAAAATTAAGAGAGTTTTATTATTATATATTTATTATATCCAGCCATAACTGCTATAATAACCAGGTATTCTTAAATATAGTTATGTTTACTTTCCCTGTATATAATAGTTTCAGTTCTTTAGTACTTGGCCTCCACCCCCCAATGCCCCGCTATGTACCCAGGCAAGCACTGATCTTCTCTTACTATAGATTAGTTTTCATGTCCTCATATTTTATTTAAATGGAATCATAAAGGTTTTCTTTTTTCTTCTTTGGTTTTGGTCTGGCTTCTTTCATTGAGCCGATTTATTTAGATTTACCCTTTTTTTGCACATATCAATAGTTCATTCTTTTTTAATTGATGAGTACTATCCTAGTATATGGATATACTACAACTTGTTTGAAATTTGTTGCTTTTTAAAAAATTAAAGCTCCAATGAACATTTTGTATATGTTTTTACATGAATATATGCTTTCTTTCTCTAGTGTTTCCCACAGGGTAAATACTTAAAAGTGCAATAGCTGGATCATATGGTAGATTTAAGATTAACATTGTTAAGAAACTACCAAACTGGTTGTACCATTTTTTCCTTGCCACCAGCAGTGTTTGTGAGTTACATCCTCCACAACCCTGCCAATGCTTGGTATGGTCAATCTTTTTAATTATAGCCGTTCTCATAGGGGTGTAGTGGTATCAAATTGCATTTTTTTTTTAAAGATTTTATTTATTTATTTGACAAAGATAGAGACAGCCAGCGAGAGAGGGAACACAAGCAGGGGGAGTGGGAGAGGAAGAAGCAGGCTCATAGCAGAGGAGCCTGATGTGGGGCTCGATCCCGTAACGCCGGGATCACGCCCTGAGCCGTAGGCAGACGCTTAACCGCTGTGCCACCCAGGCGCCCCTCAAATTGCATTTTTAACTTACAATTCCCTTATGATGTTGAGCATATTTTCATGTGCTTATTTGCTCTTTCTTCATGTTTGGTGAAGTGTCTATTCATTTGGTGAAGTGTTTACATGTTTTGTGAAGTGTCTATTCTCTATTTAATGTAGTGTCTATTTTTTTTTCTACTTGACTTTCTATATAGATTTTTTATATTCTAGATACAGGTCCTTTGTCAGATATGTAATTTGCAAGTATTTTCTCCCACTTAGTGCCTCATTTTTTCATTCTCTTAACAGTGTCTTAAGAAGAGCTTTTTTTTTTTAACTTGGAGGAAGTCCAGTTTATGTATTAGTTCACTTACAGATGTAGTTTTGGTGTCTCTTCTATGAAATCTTCATCTAACTCAAGATGACAAGGACTTTTTCCTATGTTTCTTTTGGAAGATTGATACCTTCAGGATATATATTTAGGTCTGTGATCCATTTTGAGTGAACTTTGTATGTCTGTTTGTAGTGTGATATATGGGTCACAATTTATATTTGTGTATATGATACCTACTTGTCTCAGCACCATTTGTTGATAATACCCCCATTTCTCCACTGAAATCCTTTTGCCCCTTTTTCAAAAATCATTTGTCCCTGTATGTGTGGGTCTATTTCTGGACTCTATTTTTTCCTTCGATCTACTTGTCTACATTGATTCCTATGCCACACTGTCTTGATTACGGTAGGCTTCTGAGTCTTAAAATCTGGAAGTGTTCATCCTCTAACTTGATTCTTTTTCAGAGTTGTTTTTCATGGTCTAGATCCTCTGCATTTCCATATAAACTTCAGATTTTCTGCCAATTCCTTTTAAAAATATTTGCTAGGATTTTTATTGGATTGCATTGAATATCTGGATCTGTATTTAGGGAGAAGTAACAGTGAAATAATACTGAATCTTCCAGCCCACAAGAACACTTGTCTCTCTATTTATTTAGGTCTTCTTTAATTTTTCTGAGCAATATTTTGTAGTGTTTAGTGAACACGCTTTGCACATCTGTGGACAGATGATCTCTAAGTATTTCATACTTTTTGATGTTATTGTAAAAGACATGGCTTTGTAAATACAATTCCCAATTATTATATTTTTCATCAAACCCTCAGCAGCCAAATGTTTAATAATAGCTGTTGCAGGATCTTTTTGGTTGAAAGCACACTCTAAGATGAAAAAGCTATTTGATGGATAACAAGCGCTTGACTGTGTTTCTGTCAGCTTTTTAACATTATTGGCAATGTACTGAAACTAGGGAGAAAAATGTCACAGTGACAATTCTACAGGTCATCTCCAGAAAAATAGGTCACTAAAAGAAAATAGTTATAGTAGCTTTCAACTTTATATGTGTGGCTAGAATTGAACCATTTGAATAGTGGGGTTTTCCTTTTTTTCCCTAGAATTGATGAATTCTGGATTTTTTTTTTAAGATTTTATTTATTTATTTGAAAGAGATAGAGACAGCCAGCGAGAGAGGGAACACAAGCAGGGGGAGCGGGAGAGGAAGAAGCAGGCTCATAGCAGAGGAGCCTGATATGGGGCTCGATCCCAGAACGCTGGGATCACGCCCTGAGCCGAAGGCAGACGCTTAACCGCTGTGCCACCCAGGCGCCCCGAATTCTGGATTCTTGAGTGGTGACACAGAGGAAGGAGAGAGCATGTACATATATGAGTATGAATGTATGTATGTGTATATTGTGGAAGCTGCTGGGAATCTTTAATGTGAGGAATACTTCAAGTTAATTAGTTTACTGTGGTCATGTCAGTCATGTTCACTTCCTAGCACATAATAGGAAGCAAATCACAGTGGTTGTTTTTTTCCACCTTCACTTGGCCAGCATGGTCACCATGGTGACTCAGTGACTGCTGTGGGATCTGGTGGAGATTGAGCATTGTTTTATAATTCTAGCCTGAATCCCTTACTAGGATCATGGTTGTCAAGTGTTGCTTTTCTAATTTCCTCATTCCTTCCAGGTTTATTAATTGAAATTTGGCTGGAGGTAGAGCTTTCTCTTCTCCCTATTTGTTTTTAAAATTTATGTGAGTATGACTCATAGATTCCTATTTTGCAGAGTTACCACCTGATGCTATAATTATTTATTTTTATGCTCAAATGTCTCAGAATTGGCCAATGGATGCCCCTTCAAGTTGACTTCAGTGTCCCTTTGACACTTCCTTAGAATTCTTTCTTCTTTCTTTTTTTTTTAAAGAGATTTTATTCATTTAGTTGACAAAGAGAGAGAGAGGGAGAGAGAGAGTGAGTACAAGCAAGGGGAGCAGCAGGCAGAGAGAAGCAGACTCCCTCCTGAGCAGGGAGCCTGATGTGGGACTTGATCCCAGGACCTTGGGATCATGACCAGAGCCAAAGGCAGACACTTAACTGACTGAGCCACCCCGGCCCCCCTTAGAATTCTTTTGACATTTACTTTGCTCCCCGAGGCTATCTTTTAATCTGTAGAAAGAAAATTATGATGCTCAACTCAGAGCATCACTTTGAGGAACTGAGGAGAAAATGTCTGAAAATAACAACCTACAGCATGTGACATCTAGTAGGTCCTCAGTGAATGCTATTTCTCCATTCCAATTTTGCCTCCTTCATTCTGTCAAGGCAGTGTTTCTGACATGAACATCATAGCATAAGTACCAGAGAGAACACTTGTACATGGAACGGCAAGCAGGGCTGAGCCCAAATTTCCATGGCGTGAGAGCTTCAGTGTCACTGCTGTGTGCGGGAGGGGGCTGTGGGAAGGAGCTGGGGAAGGGGCAGAGGCTCACTGCACAGCTTCCAGTGACCTGAGTGGGGACAGGCAAGCACATGCTCACCAATTGCCCCTGTGTTTCATATGTTCTCCCTTCCTCTCACTTTCTTCTCTGTTTCATGTGCTGTCTGATCCCCTGACTCTCCCTTCTAGTGGAACAGCAGACAAGGCTGTGGACTCTGAGCCCCAAGAATAGGAGCCGATAGAGAACAAAGTGTGATGTTGAGTGTGCTAGATCGGTTCCTAGAGCGAGAGTGAGGAGATTAAGATCCTACCATTGGGACCATTTAGGTAAGTCACTACCCTTGCTTCAGTGTTTTCTATACAACAGGGTAACAATACCCAATTCCCCCAATCACCTGGGAATATTGTGGACTGTAAATGTGATCCCACGTGGGAAAGCAATCTGTAGTCATAGGTGGGAGAGAAGGACCAGTGTACTTTTGAATAATTATACTAACAGAGACACCCCAGATATCACTGAACTCTGGTAGTCATGAAATTAATGGTACACAAATGTCAGATGCTTAGGTTAGCATTTCTCCAACTGTAGTCCTCAGAGTTCATCAAAATCATCAGTGAGTTCTTTTTTATTTTTTTCCTTTTTTAAAAAATTATGTTATGTTAGTCACCATACAGAACATCATTAGTTTTTGATGTAGTGTTTAAATTCTAGATTCCTGAGCCCACTCTTAGTCTGCTGAATCAAAAACAGGAAGGTAGAATGGGAAGGGTTTACATTTTGAGTAATACCTCCAGTTGTTTCTGGTAGTCATCTAAGTTTAGAAAGTACTGCTGTGAATTTACAGCAAACTCTTCTTAAAATCCTTAATCCTTTGATGTTTAATTTCCTTGTCAACTTCTTCTGAAACTCAGCTTTAAATATCTGTGTCTGCTCCTCTGTGTCAAATAAGTAACAATTCCTTCATGTAAATAATATTTATTCAGAGATTTATATGTGAAACACTGAACTAGGTGCTAAGACACAGCACAGAACAAGACAGGCAGGGTCCCTGGCAATAAACAGGTAAACAAATGAATAAGCAGGACAATTTCATATGGGAATGAGTGCTTTAAAGAAAATAAGTGAATCCATTTAATAGGAAATGATGGGGACAGGGATTATTATGGATGGGTTATCAGTGAAGTTCTTTCTCAGGAAGCGACGTTTGAGTTGAATCCTGAACGACAAGAGGAAACCAGGCCTGGACTGGCCCTTTGGTTTGTGATGTGCATGGTTCCAGTTATTCCAGGAACAGATGATGAGCTTGAGTGGCAAGAGCTTGGCAGACAAAGTGCAGATGGTCAGAGATGAGGACAAAGGGCAGACAGGAGCCACATCACTTGGGCTGTGTAAGGAAATTAGAGTCATTCTAATGGTGGATGATTACAGTATGGGAGTTACATGATCTGGTTCATGTGCTCACAAGGTGACTGTGGCAGCTGTTATGAGAATGCATTAGACAGGACAAAATGGCTGTGGGGATAACCATTAGGAGAATCTTGCAGGAGTCCAGGGGAGGGATGAGGGTGGATTGGCCCAGTGCTGCCACAGGATGCAAAGGACAGGTGTGGTCTTGGATAGGACATGTTGGCGATAGGACAGGTGGGACCTGCAGTGACTGTGGGTGGGGGTCTGTGAGGATAAGGCTGAATCAAGGTTGAGCCCTTGGCTTTTTGTTCAGCCAAGTGCAGAAATGGTGGTGCTGTTTCTTGACATCGGTTCCAAGCATTTTTGAGATGTTCTCATGATAATGTTTGGTATCCAACAGTGGTTATGGTGAAAGTGATTTACAAGATGTAGCATTTGATGAATGGGATTCAGTGGTAAAACTATTACGCTTTATTAAACACATACGCAAACTATAAAACTATACAAATCTTATATTGTATTTGTTTAAAGTAGCTAACATTTTTGAGCTCTTATTGTGTACCTAGCAGTGTTCTAAGTATTTTTGTGTATTAATTCACTTCTCAAAACAACCCGTGACATAGGGGTGATTGTGTTCTCCATTTTATAGAAGAGGTAACTGAGGCACAGTTTCTTTCAATCTCCTAAGATCGGAGATCCAGGTATCCTGACGTCTTTGTCATAGAATTTTTTAAATAATAGGATTCAGGACTATTTATCCTTGTAAAGACCAAACACAAAGCAATATTTATTTTAAAATGTTGTGTCTTCTACAGTACTACATAATCCCAAATTTATACATGAGGAAATTGAGTGATTGTAAGGTGAATAAAAGTATTCAAACTCACACAGAACTAGGATTTGGACCTGGTATGTCTCCAGAAGCCACATTCCTAATGAGTACACCTAGGAAGAAGAAAAAGACATTTGTTGCCCTATGTCAGCCTACAATGGGTGATGTTAGGTCAGGGCCATCTGTATCTCTTTGGGTGGAAACTATGCTTCACTAGGCATTTGCAATGTACCAGATGACATTTATTTAAGAAAAACAAAAAGGCAATAATTATAGAAACAGAAGGGTGTCATCGATGAACAAAGCTAGACCCTGGTTAAAGTGGTAAGGGACAGATTTTAGACAGTAATATGCTTTTGCAACAGGGAACAATGAGTGTGAACTCATCACAACTTCAATTTGTACAGAGGTGACTGAGCATTTGAAAGGAAGTATAGGGGAATAGGAAGTAGAGGAAGTAGGGGCTCAGTAGAGTCAAGGAAATGAAAAATTACAAAAATAAGAAAGTAGGTTTTGCCCATCTGGGTTTGTTAACTGCCCTTTATTCAAGTTAGATTTCTACTCTCCCACAGGCGCTGGAGGCAGGGGTTCTAGCTTCAGGTGTTGGCTGGAACGAAGAGTAAATTGTTCTGGTAGCCTTGAGTTTTCTCAGGCAATCACTTTAAGGGGATTTAGCGTCATCTTAGGGATGTAGCTTTGAGCTGTTAGAAGCTATGGTAGTGTTTAATTCAAGATTTAATTGGCCAGGGTTGAGGTGTAGTCAAGAAAAGGGCGAAGAGGAATCTGTCTAGAGTTTGGTCCATGAGAGAATCTTTATCAAGGGTAATAATTATGTAAAAAAGAGGAATAATCATGGTAGTTTCTTTTTTCTAAGATTTTATTTTATTTATTTGACAGAGAAAGAGACAGCCAGTGAGAGAGGGAACACAAGCAGGGGGAGTGGGAGAGGAAGAAGCAGGCTCCCAGCAGGGAGCCTGATGTGGGGCTTGATCCCAGGGTCCTGGGATCCCGCCCTGAGCCGAAGGCAGACGCTTAACGACTGAGCCACCCAGGCGCCCCATCACGATAGTTTCTATGTATTAGACAAATTGGCTGTTAAAATAATTCCTTGGACTTTCATGGTAAATTTTTTCCCCTCTTATGAACTCCACGTGCTTTTCAGATGGGAGTCACATTGCTCAGTGCTCTAGGCTTTGTTGGATGGAGGGCAGGGCTGATTTGATCCCTTTTGATAGGTGAAGCTAGAGGAGGTGTGGTGACTTACCCAAGGTCACCTAGAGTTAGTGGGTTAGGTTGGCCTATGGGGCCAGGTTTGTCTCCTGTCTGGTACTCAGTTTTCTGTACATTGACATAGCACTATCCTTGTTCCTATGTAAAGTGAATCACTTTAAGGGCTCAAACGATATGTGCTTCTTTAAAGTTAACCTGCAAGTAAAAAAATAAAAGTAAAAAGTAAAAAAATTAAGTTCATCTGCAAGTAATATACAAAGACACTAAGTCTCTTCAAATAAAAAGAAATAAGGTATTGATTATCCTCTTCGTCCCTAATCTCTATTGGGAGATTAGAAGAAAAATTCCTGGAATCATGCATGCAGCATGTACTCTTTTGTGACTGGCATCTTTCAGTCAACATAATGTGTATTTCCATTATCATTGTCCATAGTTGTAAGTTGTTCATTCTCGTTGGGGTATAGTAAGAAGTACATGATGTGGATATTTCACAATCTCTCTCTCTCTCTGTTTTGTGAATTTACATATTTTTACATTTTTGACTTATTTTGAGTAATGGTACTATGAATGTTCTTTTCTGTATTTTTTGATGGACATATATTTTTTTATTTCTCTTGGACATATACTAAAGAACGGCATTTCTAAGTCATAGAGTATGCTTACGTTGAGCTCAGTAGACACTGACAGGCAATTTTTCAAGTGGTTATTCCTATCTGTGTTCCCCAACAGTATGTGAGAGTTCTATTTTTTCCAATTTCTTGACAACACTTGGTATTTTCCAATTTTTTTCATTTTTGTTGTTCTGGTGAGCATGTAGTGGTATGTCACTGTGGCTTTAACTTCAATTTCTCTGTTTTAAATTTTCTTTAACTCTCTCTGAACTGTTTCTTTTAACCTAAAGAAGGTCCATTTTTTTAACCTTCTAATTTATTTGCTGAAAAAACTGGATCTTTTGTCCTGTGGAATTTAAATTTGGGGTTTTGCTAGTTATATCCTTATTGTGTTATTATGTTCCTCTGGCCCCTTCTGTTGCCTTTAAATTGATAATTAGGTTTAGAGGCTTGTTTAGATTCAGGTTTTTTTGGCAAGAGTACCTTAGATATGGTGGTGTTTAGTTCTGTAGTATTACACCCTGAAGCTCATTTTGCCAGTTGTCTCCTGTTGTGACATTAAGATTCATCACTGAGTTCGAGTATTCTTAGCCTGATCCATCGATTATAAAATTTCCCATGTGCTTTTCACCTCATGTTTTATGCAATCTCTGAAGGTTGTTGCCTGGGTCTGCATTTCATTAAAGGCTGTGAAATAGTGATATTCTAATTCTGATTTTGTTTGCACTCATTAGCTAAAATTCTTATATTAAAGAAACTTAACCTAATCGACTTTCAGGTTGTGCTAAACTTGGTTTGCACAGGAAGGGAAGGATGAATGTGTAATTCTTTCGCAGTATTTCCACTTTTCAAAATAATGATCTGTTTTACTAGAATCCTCCAAAGGTGAACAGTGAGTTTGTTTTATTTTGTTTTGCTTTTTGTTAAGAGTGTCATCATGAACTCATAGATCTTTATATTTGATGTTTTAATCCATTGTGGTCATTAATCATCTTGATGTTCAAAATGTTCTATTTTTGGCCAGTGGAAGTTCCTTCAGATTGGCTTCTGAGTCTTTTTAATATGTTTTCTGGCAGGATAGTTTGGTCCATAATTCATGATACAGTTCCTACCCTAGACCTGGAATTAGCTATTTCTCCAAGGAAGCCTGGTTCCTTTTAGTGGGAAATGATTTTAGAGGATTCAGTCAGGGTACTAGAGGTGCTCATTGCTACTTGGTTAGCCTTTGTTTCTTGACCTTTTCAATGCATGTAGCCTGTAAATACTTATCATATATATATATGTTATAAAAATATATATTTAATATATATTATTATATATTATATGTTCTACATATTAATATATATTAGTATATATCATATATCATCATATATCATATATATTATTATCATATTATAGAATATAATTTATATATAATATAAATATATATGTTATTTTTTAAAGCAGTTTTAAGCACATAACAAAACTGAGTGGAAAGTATAGAGATTTCCCATGTATGCCATGCTCTGCACATGCATAGCCTCTCCCATTATCAAAGTGGTACATTTGTTTTAATTGATGAAGCTATTTTAACGCATCATTATCACCCAAAGTCCATAGTTTATGGCATTATGGTTAATTCTTGGTGTTGTGCATTTTATGGGTTTGGAAAAACGTTTCTATCATTATAGTATTATATAGAGTACTTTCGTTGCCCTAAAAATCCTCTGTGCTTCACCAATTCATCCCTCTCCCCTTTCTAACCTCTGACAACCACTGATCTTTTTACTGTCACCATGTTTTGCCTTTTTCAAAATGTCGTATAGTTGGAATCATACAGTATATAGCTTTTTACAGATTGGCTCCTTTCACCAGTAACAGGCATTTATGGTTTTTCCATGTCTTAATAGCTTGATGGTTCATTTCTTGTTATCACTGATAATATTCCATTGTCTGGATGTATCATAGTTTACTTGTCAATTTATTTAGTAAAGGACATCTTGGATGCTTCCAGATTTTGACAATTAAGAATAAAGCTGCTATAAACATTCGTGTGCAGATTTTTGTGAGGGCATAACTTTTCAACTCCTTTGTGTACATACCGGGGATTGTGATTGTTGGATTGCATGGTAAGAGGATGTTTAGTTTTATAAGAAGTTGCCAAACTGTCTTTGAATGTGGCCATACTGTTTTCTATTCTCACCACTAATAAATGAGAATTCTTATTGTACTACATCCTTGGAATCATTTGGTGTCATCAGTGTTCTGGATTTTGGCGTGTAGTGGTATTTTGTTTTAATTTGCAATTCTTTGATGATACATGACGTGGAGCATCTTTTCACATGTTTACTTTCAATCTGTGTATCTTCTTGGGTGAGGTGTCTGTTAAGGTCTTTGGCCCATTTTTTAACTGGGTTGCTTGTTTTCTTATTGTTAAATTTTAAGAGTTCTTTTTGTATTTTGGATTAACAGTCCTTTATTAGATGTGTCTTCTACAAAAATTTTCTCCAAATCTGTGGCTTATCTTCTCATTGTCTTGATGTTGTCTTTTTTTAGAGAAGAAGATTTTCTTTTCTTTTTTTTTTTTTAAAGATTTTATTTATTTATTCGACAGAGAGAGAGACAGCCAGCGAGAGAGGGAACACAAGCAGGGGGAGTGGGAGAGGAAGAAGCAGGCTCATAGCGGAGGAACCTGATGTGGGGCTCGATCCCATAACGCTGGGATCACGCCTTGAGCCGAAGGCAGACGCTTAACCGCTGTGCCACCCAGGCACCCCTAGAGAAGAAGATTTTCATTTTAATGAAATCCAGCTTGTCAATTATTTCTTCATGGATAATGCTTTTGGTGTTGTATCTAAAAAGTTATCATCAGGGGCTCCTGGGTGGCTCAGTTCCTTAAGTGTCTGCCTTTGGCTCAGGTCATGATCTTAGGGTCCTGGGATCCAGCCTGCCTTGGGCTCCCTGCTCAGTGGGGAGCCTGCTTCTCCCTCTCCTCCCTGCTTGTGCTCTCTGTTGCTATCTCTGTCGCTATCTCTGTCCTCTCTCAAATAAATAAAGTCTTTTTTAAAAAAGTAAATAAAAAGTTATCATCATATCCAAGGTCGTCTAGATTTTTTCCTGTGTTACCTTCTCTGCATTTAGATTTATCATCCATTTTAATTTTTGTGGAGGGTTTAAGGTCTATATTTGGATTCATTCTTTTGCATGTTGATTCCAGTTATTCCAGTACCATTTGTTGAAGAGTATCTGTGCTCTATTGTATTGCCTTTGCTCCTTTTTCAAAATCAGTTGAATGTATTTATTTATTTATTTTAAGGTTTTATTTATGTATTTGAAAGAGAGAAAGTGAGTGAGAGAGAGAGCATAAGTGGGGGAAAGGGCAGAGGGAGAAGCAGACTCCCCGCCTGATGTGGGACTCTATCCCATGACCCTAAGATCATGACCTGACCTGAAGGCAGACACTTAGCCCACTGAGCCACCCGGGTGCCCCAGTTGAATATATATATATATATGTTGGGTCTATTTCTGGGCTCTCTATTCTGTTCCATCGATCTATTTGACTATACTTTCATTAATATACACTGTCTTGATTACTACAGCTTTATCATAAGCCTTAACATCTGGTAATGTCTGTCCTACAACTTTGTTCTTCTCCTTAAGTATGGTATCAGTTATTCTGCATCTTTGCCTCTCCATATAAACCTTAGAATCGGTTTGTTGGTTTCCACAAAATTACCTCCTGAGATTTTGATCAAGGTTGCATTGAATCTATAGGTGAAGTTGGGAAGAACTGACATCTTGACAGTATTGAGCCTTCCTAGTCATGGACATGGGATCTCTCTCCATTTATTTAGTTCTTTGGTTGTTTATCAGAGTTTTGTAGTTTTCCTCATATAGACCTTGTACTTATTTCATTAGATTTATATCTAAGTATTTCCTATTTGGGGTTGCTAATATATATATTATCGTGTTTTTAATTTCAAATTCCACTTGTTCTTTGCTGGCACATGGGAAAGCTATTGAATTTTGTATGTTTACTTTGCATTTTGCAACATTGCTATAATTGTTTGTTAGTTCCAGCAGATTTTTGTTGATTCTTTTAGATTTTCTGCATAGATGATCATGTCATCTGTGAACAAAGACAGTTTTAGTTCTTCTTTCCTAATCCATATACATTTTATTTCCTTTTCTTGTGTTACTACATTAGCTAGGACTTTCAGTTAAATGTTGAAAAGCAGTGGCAAAAGGGGACATCCTTGCCTTGTTCTTCATCTTTGTGGGAAAGCTTCAAGTTTTTCACAATTAAGTATAAAGTTACCTGTAAGTTTTTTGTAGACATTCTTTATCACATTTAGGTAGTTCCCCTTTATTCTGCGTTACTGAGAGTTTTAATCATGAATGTGTGTTGGATTTTGTCAGATGCTTTTTCTGCATCTCAATTAATATGATAATGTGATTTTTCTTTTTTAATTTATTGATGTGATGGATTGCATCAACTGAATTTCAAACTAGCCTTGCATACCTGGGAGAAATACCAGTTGGTCATGGTGTATAATTCTTTTTATACATTACTAATGATGTATTTGATTTGCTAATATTTTGTTGAAGATTTTTGCATGTATGTTCATAAGATATATTGGTGTGTGATTTTCTTTTCTTGTGATGTCCCATGTGGTCTTTGTATTAGGATAATACAGTCATCATAGAATGAATTAGGAAATATTCCCGCTGCTTCTATCTTCTGAGAGTTTGTAGAAAATTGGTATAATTTATCCCTTAAATGTTTGGTAGAATTTAGCAGCCAACCCATCTGGGCCTGGTGCTTTCTGTTTTCAAAGGTTATTAATTATTGATTCAATTTCTTTAATAGATGTAGGCCTACTCAGATTGTCCAGTTATTGCGTGAGTTTTGCCAGATTGTGTCTTTCAAGGAATCAGTCCATTTCACTAGGTTATCAAATTTCTTGATATAGAGTTGTTCACAGTATTTTTTTATTATTCTTTTAATGTCAGTGGGATTTATAGTGTTGTCCCCTTTTTCATCTCTGATAGTAATAATTTGTGTCCTCTTTCTTTTTTCTTAGTTAGCCGGGCTAGAGGCTTATCAATTTTATTGGTCTTTTCTTTTTTTAATTTAAATTCAATTAATTAACATATAGTATATTATTAGCTCCAGAGGTAGAGTTTAGTGATTCATCAGTTGCATATATCACCCAGTGTTCATTGTATCATGTGTCCTCCTTAATGCCCATCACCCAGTTACATCATCCCCCCACCCACCTTCCCTCCAGCAACCCTCAGTTTGTTTCCTTTAGTTAAGAGTCTTTTATGGTTTGCCTCCCTCTCTGGTTTTGTCTTATTTTATTTTTCCCTCCCTTCCTCTATGATCCTCTGTTTTGTTTGTTAAATTCCACATATGAATGAAATCATATGATAATTGTATTTCTCTGATTGACTCATTTCGCTTAGCATAATACCCTCTAATTCCATCCACGTTGTTGCAAATGCTAAGGTTTCATTTTTTTGATGGCTGAATGATGTTCCACTATATATGTGTGTGTGTGTGTGTGTGTGTGTGTGTGTGTATATATATATATCTGATTAAATTTTGTTCTTTTATTTCTCTAGTAAGGGATCCTGTAGTGTCTTCTATGCTTTTTTCAAGCCCAGCTAGTATCTTTATAATTGTTTTGAATTCTGGTTCTGACATGTTACTTATATCCATGTTGATTAAATCCCTGACAGTGAGTACTTCCTCCTGTTATTCCTTTTGAGGTGAGTTCTTCCATCTTGTCAGTATGTCCAGAAAAGAATAGATGAGTGACAGAGAACATACAAAAATAACAACAACAACATCTGAAAGATACAAAACAAAACAAATCAGAAGAAAATAGAAACCAAAGAAACAATGAGAAAAAAATCAAACAAGAAGTAGAACAGAACATAACAATAAACTAGATCCTGGGTGTATTTTGGTCTGTTTGTTAGTAGAAACTAGATCCCAAAATAGGAAAGAAAGAAAAACTTTATATATATATATATATATATATACAAAAATAAAATTGAATACAATGAAGGAAGCCAAAAATGAAACAAAAATATAAAACGTAAATGTAAAAATGAAAATTAAAAAAGACTTAAAAATTGATAAAATAAAATAGCTAAAAAGGGAAAAAATGTAAAATTGAAAGACTACAGAATAATAAGAAAAAACCATGAATGCTATATAGTGTTTTTCCTAAGAACTGGAATTTCGCAGCTCTCTATGATCAGTAAACTTGTTATTAGCCTGATGTTCCTGCTGGTCTTCTGGGGGAGGGGCCTGGTGAGCGATCCTCAGGTGTCTTTGCTTGGGCGGAGTTGCACCATCCTTGCCAGGAGGCCCGGCTCACTGTATGGGCCTCTGAATTGCACTATTTGGCTCTGTTTTGGAGGCTGAAGGCTTTCAGCACTAATTGCGGGGTGGGGGGGGGATGAAAATGGTGGCGCATCAAATAGCCCAGGAGCTGAGAGTTCGTGCCCCCCACTCTTCAGTGAGCCCTCACAGAAAAGCAGTCAATCACTCTTGTCTCCCTGGTTTCCATCTGAACTCTATGTTCACCCAGCCTGTGACTGAGCATCTTTATCTAAGGCACATGACCCTGCTTCCAGTCTCCAAATTTTATGGAGTCCTGTGGTGTACACCCACACCCTAGGGAGGGCGGGGGTTCTTGCCGAGGTTCTGTCTCTTTTCTGGGGCCCTGCTCAGAGAGTGGTCGCCCAACTGTGCAGTGGTTCACGGTTTATGGCAACACCAAGCAGAAGGCCATCACCATCACCTGGACTTGCTGTTTTCAGCTGGTTTCCTGCTCCAATGCCTGGGGACTCCGCTGCACTCAGGCACCCCCATTCTTTTTGCAACCCCGGGGATCCTGAGACCACGCTGTCCTACCTGGAATTCCACCCTGCTTTGCCACCTGAGCACCTTTCAGGCAGACTTCTGAAAGTTCTGATTGTGATACTTTCCAGTACCTGGCTTAGGGAGGCTCCCCCCCTCCCCCCAGATCTCTGGATGATTTCGTAGGTGTTCAGAATGATTTGATAACTATCTAGGTGAATTCCAGGGACCACACCAAATCAGGGGCCCCTACTCCTCCACTATCTTAACTCCTCCAATTTTATTAGTCTTTTCAAAGAACCAGCTTTTGATTTCATTGATTTTCTATACTGATTTCTTGTTTTTAATTTCATTGATTTCTGCTTTAAATTTTATTATTTCTTTACTTTTACTTTGGATTTAATTTGCTCTATTTTTTTCTAGTTTTCTAAGGTAGAAGCTTAGATTATTGACTTTAGATCTTCTTTCTAATTAATATATGTATTCACTACTATAAATTTCTATTTACTGATTTCATTGAATTACATAAATCTTGGTAAGTTGTAATTTTTGTTTAGTTCAAAATTTCTCTCGAGATTTCTTCTTTGATTCATGCATCATTTAGAAATGTGTTGTTTAATCTCCAAGTATTGTGGTATTTTCCAGCTATCTTTCTTCTTATTGATTTCTAGTTCAGTTCCATTGTGGTCTGAGAGCAGACATTGTGTGATTTCTGTCCTTTAAAATTTGTTCAGTGTGTTTTATGGCCCAGAATGTGATCTATCTTGGTGAATGTTATATGTGAGTTTAAGGAGAATGTGTACCCTGCTGTTGTTAGATGAAGTAGTCTATAGATGCCCATTATATTCAGTTGATTGATGGTACTGTTGAGTTAAACTATAGTTTTACTAATTTTTTGCCTGCTTCATCTGTCAATTTTTTATAGAGGGCTGTTGAAGTGTCCAACTATAGTAGATTTATCTATTTCTCCTTGCAGTTTTATCAGTTTTTGTCTTATATATTTTGACAGTGTTTTGTTAGGTACATACATGTTAAGAATCATTATGTCTTCTTGGAGAACTGACTCCTATATAATTATGTGATGCTGTTTTTTTTTTATCCCTTATAACTTTCTTTACTCTGATGTCTACTCTAATAATATAGCTACTCCTGCTTTCTTTTGATTAGTGTTGGTATGGTGTATCTTTCTTTGTCCATTTACTTAAAAAAATTTCTTATTGAAGTACTGTTGACATACAATATTATATTAGTTTTAGGTGTAAAACAGTGCTTTGACAGTTATATACATTACAAAATGCTCACCGCAAGAAGTGTAATTATCATCTGTCACTGTACAGAATTATTAAAATGTTATTGACTATACTCTCTATGCTGTACTTTTCGTCCCCATGACTTATTTATTTTATAACTGGAAGTTTGTACCTCTTTATCCCCTTCACCTATTTTGCCCATTCCCCCACTCTCCTCCTCTGTGGCAAATACCAGTTTGTCCTCTGTGTGTATGAGTCTATTTCTATTTTTATGTTTGCTTTGTTTTCTGGATTCCAACCATAAGTAAAATCATATGGTATTTATCTTTTTCTGTCTGACCTATTTCACTTAGCATAATATCCTCTAGCTCCATCCATGCTGTCATGAATGCCAAGATTTCATTCTTTTTTATGTCTGAGTACTATTCCATTGCACGTACACACACACACAAATACATACAAACACACATACTTACTACATCTTTTTTTTAAAAAAGATTTTATTTATTTATTTGACAGAGATAGAGACAGCCAGCGAGAGAGGGAACACAAGCAGGGGGAGTGGGAGAGGAAGAAGCAGGCTCACAACGGAGGAGCCTGATGTGGGGCTCGATCCCGTAACACCGGGAACACGCCCTGAGCTGAAAGCAGACGCTTAACTGCTCTGCCACCCAGGTGCCCCACTTACTACCTCTTTTTATCCATTCATCGTTCAGTGGATACTTAGGTTGCTTCCATATCTTGGCTTTTGTAAATAATGCTGCAATAAACATAGGGGTGTCCATCCATTTACTTTTAATCTATATGTGTCATTGTATGTAAAGTGGGTTTCTGGTAGATATATTGTTGGTCTTGCTTTTTAGCCCACTCTGATAATCACTGTCTTTTAATTGGTACATTTAGTGATTATTGATATAGTTTGATTAGCATCTACTATAGTTGGCACTGTATTCTATTTATTGCCCTTGTTCTCTAATTCTATTTTTCTCCTACCCTTTTTCTTCATTTTGTACTTTTAATTGAGCATTTTATATGACTCCATTTTCTCTCCTTTCTTAGAGTGTATCAATTATACTTTTTTAAGGATTAAAAAAAAATAATCTCCACACCAAATGTGGGGCTCAAACTCACAAACCCAAGATCAAGAGTTACAAGCTCTACTGACTGAGCCAGCCAGGTGCCCCTATCGATTATACCTTTATAAAAAAAATTATTTGTTTGTTTGTTTATTTTAAAGAGAGCGAGAGAGTGAGCAGGGGGAGGAGGAGAGGGAGAGAGAATCTCAAGCAGATTCTTCACACGTGGAGTCAGCCACAGGGCTTGCTCTCACGACCCTGAGATCATGACCTGAGCCAAAATCAAGAATTGGACTCAACTGACTGAACCACCCAGGCGCCCCTCAATTATACTTTTTATTTTTTTTATTTTTTAAAAAGATTATTTATTTATTTGAGAGAGAGAACACAAGCAGGGAGGAGGGGCAGAGGGAGAGGGAGAAGCAGACCCCCCCCGCCGCCGAACAGGGAGCCCAATGTGGGACTGGATCCCAGGTCTCTGGGATCATGACCTTAGTTGAAGGCAGAGGCTTAACTGAATGACCCACCCAGGCGCCCCTCGGTTATATTTTTTAAAAAAACTTTGTTAAGTGGTTGTTCTAGAAGTTGTAATATTTATAATTAATCCTATTTTACATTCCAATAACATTATACAACTTTATGAGTAATGCAAGTACTTCATAATAACGAAATAATCCTTATTCCTCCCTCCCATCCTGGTCTTACTGGTAATTTCACAGGGTACAGAATTCTAGGTTGGTAGTATCTCACGTCACTTATGGATCTAAGATGAGTTGTTGATTTTTTTCAGCTCATTCAGTTTTTTAACTTTTTAGAATAGTGTTAACTTCCAACTTCTCACATGCTGGACCAGAAACCACAAGTCCCATTTTACATTTTGAAGAGAATATATACATTATTGGCTTCCATCATGGGCTGTTCCTCTGTCCCCTTACAGAGAATCATTTTTAAAATCAGGTTTTGGGGCGCCTGGGTGGCACAACGGTTAAGCGTCTGCCTTTGACTCAGGGTGTGATCCCAGCATTACGGGATCGAGCCCCACATCAGGCTCCTCTGCTGTGAGCCTGCTTCTTCCTCTGCCACTCCCCCTGCTTGTGTTCCCTCTCTCGCTGGCTGTCTCTATCTCTGTCGAATAAATAAATAAAATCTTTTAAAAAAATCAGGTTTTATTAATCCTTTCAGTTTTTAAAAATATAAGCGAATATAACATGTGTATTAGTTTTTACCCCTGTTCATAGGTAAAAGTTGGCATATTCTACACAAGTGCAGTCCAATAGAAATTTCTGTAGAAATGAAAATGTTCTGTATCTATGTTGCCCAATATGAAACATGGTGAGTGCTAATGGGCAACTGAGTTTATTGTGTAATTTAATTTGGTTTATTAAGTTTAAATGCCATGTGTGGCTAGTGGTTACTGATTGGACAGGAGGAGCTTTACATACTTTTCTATACCTTGTTTTTCACTGAACAGTGTATCCTGAGATCACTCCACAGCAGTAGAGAAAGGCAGTTCTCATTGCTTTTTATGGCTGTATAGTACTCTAGGATGTAGGTATACCTTAAATACCTGTGTACTTTTACTAGATAGCATCAAATCCCCTCTACAGAGATTTTATTGTGTCTCCAGCAATGCATCAGAATCTTGTTTCCTCACAGATTCTCTAAAAGGAACCCTAAGTGAGGGCGCCTGGGTGGCTCAGTCGGTTAAGCATTTGTCTTCTGCTCAGGTTATGATCCTAGGTCCTGGGATCAAGCCCCTCCTAGGGCTCCTTGCTCAGCAGGGAATCTGCTTCTCCCTCTTCCTCTGCCCCTCCACCCCGCTCAGGCACTCTCTCTCTCTCTCTCGCTCACTCTCTCTGTCTCAGATAAATTTTTTTTTTAAAAAGAGGAACCCTGAGTGAATATGATGTGAGAAGTCTATGAAAACTATTTCATAAATCAGGAAAATTAGATGTTTGGAGAAGGGTCCTAGTCCTTCTTGTCTTTGAGACTCTGGCTCTATTCTTTTCTGTCTCCTGTGGTTCTAGGCCCCTCCAACTGAGAGTGGAGGTCTTAACATGAAGCAGAAACTCCATGTAACCTGACAATAATAGTGGGAAGGACTTCCTTCAGGGATATGGCAGGGACAAAATCAGTTCAGAAATTCACCACTCTCACCTAACAAAGGACTAAAGGAAAGAGTAAAATGTGTAGGTAGTTCTCGCCATGAGAAGAAACAAGACTGACTTTGTTCTTTACTTTCTATCTGTGAGTGAGATCTTTGAGGAGAAGTAGGAGCCTGTTAGTGCTATGCAGGAGGAAGAAGGTGTGGGTTACAAGGTGCAACAGTTTTTCAAGGTTCAAATTCTCACCTCTAAACCACATGATTTCCTGTTTAGATGCGAAATTTCTGGGACTCAGGATGAAAGTTGGACTAAATTTGTTTGGAATGGAGTCCATTTGAGGTCAAGTCTCATCACCCCATGGGGTGAGTGCTAATATCCATCTTCCTGCTTGTGGACGTTTCCAGTTATACAGATCTAGAGATCAAGAGAAACAAGGTGTGGGATACAGATATTGAATTGGACTGACAGTGCCTGGCACAAAGTAAAAACGCAATACACATTAATAAATTAGTGAGATGTAGGAATAAACAGAATAGGAAACTATGTATATGTCTGCTCAGTATTTTTATAAACATGAATTTTTCAAAGAAAGTTTGATCCCTAAGTACTTATTGTTCCATAATCTGCTTTGAGGAAAACATTTTGTGTCTGATTTAAAAAAATTGTGCCTTTTCATTGGGAAAAAAATAACCTATAGAAAATGGAGGAAGATGCCACCTGGTGATCAGGTCAGTTGCAGGTGTAAAAGCCTCTTCTAGGGAACTTGGCAAAGGATGAGGTAATGGGAGAGAGTGAGGGTAGTGTATTGATTTTATTGTACAGGCAAAACTTTCTGTGGTTTTCTACACACTGATGGTAATCCTGCTATATTCTTGCCTGCTGGGAAGGAAAGACTTAACGTCCACAGTCTTTCAACTCCCACTCAGTCACAACAAGCATGGGCCTTGGGCCTGGAACACTTATTTCCCAAGAGATAAAGAGCCCATGTAGCCTGTGCCAGGTTTGTTGCCTTGTGTGGGAATATCTTTCTCTGTTTCAGATTCAGTGAATACTCCTTTCTTTTGCTTAACAGTGTGTGCCAGTGACCCTAACGCACGCCCCTACCTTTCAGTATTTGTCAGCAGTTAATGGTTTAATTGTTTAAGACATATCAAGCAATATCACAGTGCATTAGAAATTAAAATTATTCTGTTTCTCCTTTCTGTCTTCACCTTCTCCCCCTACATAATACAAAGATAGTCACTGTCGATTTATTCATACCTATTCTCCAGACTTTTTCCTCTCTATAATACACTAACATATTTAATCACACATAAATATCTATAAATCAATGTTGAGATATATATATATATATTCTTTTGCATAATGAGGCCCATATTCTACATTATTTTCTTATATTTTTATTTTTTGACTGTCTTTATTTTTAATTTTTTTAAAAAAGTAAGCTCTAGGGGCTCCTGGGTGGCACAGCGGTTAAGCATCTGCCTTCGGCTCAGGGCGTGATCCCGGCGTTATGGGATCGAGCCCCACATCAGGCTCCTCTGCTAGGAGCCTGCTTCTTCCTCTCCCACTCCCCCCTGCTTGTGTTCCCTCTCTCGCTGGCTGTCTCTCTCTCTGTCGAATAAATAAATAAAATCTTAAAAAAAAAAGAATTAAAAATTAAGCTCTAGGCCCAATCTGAGGCTCGAACTCAGAACTCCAACATCAAGAGTCACATGCTCTACTGACTGAGCCAGCCAGGCACCCCATTGTCTTGTTTGACTGACTAAATATGATTCTTTTTTCATTTTATTTGTGTGTGGTGTGTCTCTAAGTATTTGTTGGGGACTTATATTGCTTTTTAGGTGCATTGTCTTTTTTTCCTATTGAGATATAACTGACATATAACATTATATTAGTTTCAGGTGTACAACATAATAATTCAATATCTGTATATGTTACGAAATGATCACCACAATAAGTCTAGTTGACATCGGTTACCACACATAGGTATAAATTTTTTTTCTTGTGATGAGAACTTTTAAGATCTACTCTCTCAGCTTCCGTGAATAAAATATAATACTGTTTTACACATTTTCACTGCTTACATACACAGCTATCTTCCAGCTTGCTGACTTATTTAATATATACCTAATATATATATTGTGCATAATATCTTATATATAAAAATTATTTAATATCATGTATATTGTTTATTATACATATAGGCCAGTGATGGGTATTAAGGAGGGCACGTATTACATGGTGCACTGGATGTTATATGCAAGTAATGAATCATGGAACATTACATCAAAAACTAGGGATGTACTGTATGGTGACTAACGTAATAAAAAATTATTATAAAAAAAGAAAATTAATTATATAACACATATTATGTAGTACTTATATATTATATAATTAATGAATGTATAATGTAATAATATATAAAATGTAATGAATATTATATGTAACATATATTTACTATATAATATTATTATTATGATATACATATATAGGATCTAACTTTATATCTATTTATTAAAATTACATGTAGCATATGTTCCTCCTGGTCCTTACACTCGGGGTGTTGTGAGGAGTTCCGGAAGAAAACTTCATTGAGATTGCAGTGCAGTATTTGGTGTACATCATTCACAGCGCCAATGTTTGCTGCCTTCACGTTCCAATTCTTCTTTAAGAAGGATGTTGTTTCTTAGTCTCAATAGAATTACTATATTTTAGTGAGCATTTGGGAATGTAAGAAGGGAACACCACACACACACACACACACACACACACACACACACACACATTACGTAGGGAATTTGGTGCCATTTCTGTGTTATGCAGTGTAAAGGAGCTGGGCTGGGGGAAAAGTCCTCACTCTTCACATGGTAATAATGCGTTTTTCCTCTCCTCTGTTGGTGCCTTCCTTGTTCACATCCTGACTGCACATAATCGGGAGTCTGGAACCTATTGGAAGCTCCAGGAAGAGGTTACTGGGGGGTTGGCAGGGAGGAACACTGCACTGAGAATCAGGAGCTCTTCCTGGGTCTCAGTACCTGAGCCATCCCAGGATGAGTTCTTTCCCTTGCTTGTGACCTGCACCATGATGCAGGTGTTCATCGAGCATCCATCACTCTTTACACCTTCAGTGGCCCAGGGGCCGCAGAGGTCGTGGTAATGGTTTCACAGGGTCCTGGCCCTTTTAGAAGTTATAGTGACCTTTGTAGAACCTCCTTAATATACAAAGAGGAGGAAGGGCTCACTGGAGTCGTCAGAGACCCCTCAAAGAGGGACTGTGCCTGGCAGAGTGGGCAGGAGTTATGGGTGATGAATAGGAGGGTGGGGACAGGGAGTCCAGACTGACTGGTGAAGTGTAGGGGCTCCCAGATGAGCAGACAGGGCTCAGAGGTAACTGATTGGACACTCCAGGGGTCTGAGACCACCCTGCTTTAGGATTGATTGGAGATTTTAAAAGGACACATTTGCTTCCATGGGATGCTACATAGTCCCTTTACACACTGAAGTGACACAACTGTTGGTCAGAAGTAAAGTGCCCTATATGTCTCACTGGTCCATGGGGGCAGGAAAAAACCAGGAGCACTGACAGTAGTAAAGCTGAATTGCTGTTCAGCTCCCTAAACCTTCATTAAAGTAGAAGACATCAAAGGGAAGGATTTACCATTAATGGATCCCCACACTGGCTGGAAATGATACTTTTTCGTTTCTCACTGACCCCAGGTCTCATAGAATCCCATCTGTCAGCAAGTTTCTGCCTGCCTCCTGCAGTCGCATTCTTTTTTTTTTTTTTTTAACATTGGAATGTGTTTCCATTTATTTAGGTCTTACTTTAATTTTTTTCAATGATATCTCATAGTTTTCAGTGTACAACGGAATACACTGTAGTTGTATTTCTTTTATTACATCTATTCCTTTTTTAAAATAATTTTTATTTTGTTATATTAGTCACCATACAGTACATCCCTGGTTTTTGATGTAATGTTCCAGGATTCATGACTTGCGTATAACACCCAGTGCACCATGCAATACGTGCCCTCCTTAATACCCATCACTGGCCTATCCCAGTCCCCCACCCCCCTCCCCTCTGAAGCCCTCAGTTTGTTTCCCAGAGTCCATAGTCTCTCATGGTTCATCCCCCCTTCCGTTTACCCCCCCTTCATTCTTCCCTTCCTTCTCCTACCGATCTCCCTGTTATTTCTTATGTTCCATAAATGAGTGAAACCATATGATAATTGTCTTTCTCTGCTTGACTTAATTCACTTAGCATCATCTCCTCCAGTCCCGTCCATGTTGCTGCAAATGTTGGGTAATCATTCTCTCCATGTGTTAGCTCTCTCTCCATGCTTTCATTTGCATTTTCCCAGAGATCACTTGGTGAGGCTTTTCTCCTCCTTTGTTGCCTCAAGTCTTTTCATAAGTTCAGTGGGTTATATCAGAGCACCACACTGCTTGGACAAGTTTAGGCAAAATTTAACATTCACTGTCACTGTCTTTTACATATTGCTTTTGCATACTTATCATTTCTGCAAGGTTAAATGTGGCACCATGACCACAACTGCAACTGGATTTTTGACCAAATACCCCTTGATGGTTGGGTAACTGTGCTGTGGCAGGAACATGAGCTCTGCATACTTTACCCAAATATGCATTTTGCTATTGTCCATACTACCTGACCTTTTTAAATGTGTTCACACTACCCGACCTTTTAAACTGTGTTCAGTAGAATCTCTGCACAGGATCTCACCTGGGATGTGGGTTTATTTCTGGATTTCAGTCATGTTATCTGCATATGTTGCCACATACACAGTTGGCCCTATCCTGGATTTTTTTGAGTAGCTTCAGTGTTTTACCAGGTAGACCCAAAGTGCTCTTTTCATTTATCTCTAAATTCATCTTTCTGCCAGCTTACCAAAGGTAGATATTAACAAACATGCAAAGGATGATTCCTAGGGTGTCGTGAGTCCTTTGACCTTAGAGCAGAAGTATCTAATAACCAGGGAATGGATCTGATGAAGTAAGATATGTAGTATTTGCACAGTTTGGAATATCTGGAAAGCATTGCATTCCAATAGAGCAATTTTTTAAGGAAAGAGAAAAGATCACTGAGGTCAAAGTAACCAAATGTCTTAAGAAGCGATGTTCAGTTCATAACCATCTATTTAGAATATGGGGGAAATGTATGCCCTTATCTCAGGTTGTCTCTCATTCATTTATTGATTCATACATTAATGAGTAATAGGTGCCCCAAACAGTGGTGAGTACCTGCATGCCCAGCACTTTCTGCTGGTGTGGTCAGTACAATCCCTTTAACTTCTACCATTTATAGTGATATAGTCTTCAGTATTTCCTTGACATATATTAAGAACCACATCAGATAGTATTATACTTTTTGCTTCTACCATCAAACAATTTGGAAATCTCAAGAGGAAGAGGTAAATATTTAACCATATTTTTGTGCTTTCTGTTGTTCTTTGTTCCTTCCATATTTTCCTAGATTTCTTCTTATATCAATTCCTACCCCTTCTTTAGGGTATATCTGCTGGTGACAAATTGTCTTAGTTTCCCTTCATTTAAGAATATCTTTTTATTGCTATTAATTCTTGAAAGATAATTTAATTGGAGATAGAATTTGAGGTTGACAGTTCCTTTATTTCAGCACTTGAAAAATGTGCCACTTCCTTCTGGACCACGCTGTGTTGACAAGAAATATGCTATCCTTCATGCCATTTTCTTCCCCTAAGTAATGCATTCTTTCTCTCTCCCTGATTTCAGGATGTTGATGATGATGATGATGATTTGTCTTTAGTTTTCTGGGCTTTAGGAGGAATGCCTCTAGTGTTTCTCCATTTCGTAGAATGCTAGCTTTTTGTCTGAAGTGTGTATACATATTTTCTTTTATAATTTAAATTTTTCTTAGTTAACATGCAGTGCAATATTGATTTCTGGAGTAGAATTCAGTGATTCATCACTAACATACAACACCCAGTGCTCATCACAACAAGCTACATATTTTCATGTTAAGAAATTACCCACCAATTCCAGTTTTATTGAGTTTTTTAAAAACACGAGTTTTGATGCTGATAGATACCTTTCTGCATATGAAGGTGTCATATAATTGTTTCCTTGGCTCTGTGAATACAGTAGATTTATTAATAGATTTCCTGATATTGAAACACCTTTGCATTTTTGGAATAAGCTTAATAAGGTCATGATATATTTTTATGTGCTATTCAGTTGTGTTTGGTAATATTTTATTTAAGAACATTTCTTCATGGGGCGCCTGGGTGGCACAGCGGTTAAGGGTCTGCCTTTGGCTCAGGGCGTGATCCTGGTGTTCTGGGATCGAGCCCCACATCAGGCTCCTCTGCTATGAGCCTGCTTCTTCCTCCCACTCCCCCTGCTTGTGTTCCCTCTCTCGCTGGCTGTCTCTATCTCTGTCAAATAAATAAATAAAATCTTTAAAAAAAAAGAACATTTCTTCATATTCTTATAGATACTAGTGTGTAATTTATTTTTTGTGAAATTGTTACAGTTTTTAAAATCAGTCTTATACTTCAGCATTTTTACATATTTTCTATGCCCATGAAATAGTTTAAGTTGCACTGGGATTATGTAACTCTTAAAGGTTTGGTAGAATTCTCCTCTGGAAAGATCTCACCCTGTGCTTTTTCATGAGAGAATTATTTAAACTTATTCATTGTTTCTTCATGTAATTGGCCTAATTAGACTCTTTGCCTCTATTGGGGTCAATTTGGATAAGTTGTAATTTTCAAAGAATCTACCTATTTTGTCTATGTTTTTAAATGTACAGTTGACCCTTGAACAACATGTTTGAAGTGCATGGGTCCACTTACACGTGGGTCTTTTTCAATAAATCTATTGGAAAATTCTGGAGATTTGAAACAATTTAAAAAAAAACCCAGATGAATTGTGTAGCCTAGATATACAAAAAAAAATTAAGAAAAAGGTATTATTGGGAGAATATGGTATGTAATACAGATAACATACGAAATACATGTTAATCAACTGCATGTCATTGGTAAGGATTCTAGTCAACAGTAGGAAATTAGTAGTTAAGTTTTGGGGAGTCAAAAGTTATATTCCAATTTTCAACCGTGCAGGGGGTTGAAAACCCCCTGTCATGTTCAAGTCAATAGTACTTGAATGCAGTTCTGCAGATTTTTCACATAAGAGACTTGAAACTTTCCTTTCTTTTAAAGACTGTCATTTCTTCATGTGTTTTTTATCTTCCCCTCCCCATAACCTGCCTTTATTTTCATGTATATATTCTACTGCAGTTTTGTTTCTAACCTCTTCATTTCTACTTTCACCTTGAATTATTCTTGCCATCCATATTCTTTTAGTTTACAATATGGTTCTTAATCTGGTGTTTTGAATTGAATATATAATTCACTTATTTTCATTTTTATTGATAGAGGTATTTAAAGTTTAAAATAGTCTCTGACAGCTGCTGTAGCTGTAGATTCTAAAAGATTGTATTTTCATTAATTTTGGCAATTTTAAACTGTATTTCCATTTTGAGCATGACATTTGTCGAACAGCCTAAGGTAGAGTCCATGTTAACAAATGTTCCATGTTCTTTTGAAAAGTCGGTGTATTGTTTAATATCAAGTTTCAGAGTTCAGTATGTCTATAAGACCTACCATTGAGGTTGTTGTTTAGGTCTTCTCTATACTTACTCAATTTTTCTCCACATGAATGTTCTTAGATTGAGGTAAGTATGTTAAAAATGTCTATTAGTGTTGTTTTTCATATTTCTCCTTGTATTTCCTATAGTTTTATCTCTTTGAATATTTTTCCTGTGTGACTGGATAAATAAATATTAATAACTAACATTTCTTAGTAAATTTTATCCTTTAGTATTATCAAGTATGCTTTTTTTCTTTTAACCCATTTTGATTTCAAATCTTCCCTCTTTTTTTTTTAAAGATTTTATTTATTTATTCAACAGAGATAGAGACAGCCAGAGAGAGAGGGAAAACAAGCAGGGGGAGTGGGAGAGAGTAGTACCTACCTCTAGAGTTGTAGTGACAATTTTATTTTATTTTTTATTTTTTTAAAAGATTTTATTTATTTATTCGACAGAGATAGAGACAGCCAGCGAGAGAGGGAACACAAGCAGGGGGAGTGGGAGAGGAAGAAGCAGGGTCATAGCAGAGGAGCCTGATGTGGGGCTCGATCCCATAACGCCGGGATCACGCCCTGAGCTGAAGGCAGACGCTTAACTGCTGTGCCACCCAGGCGCCCCTCAAATCTTCCCTCTTGAATGAAAAAGGCATGTGCTTAAAAAAAGTGATCACAATTTTACAAAATAATACATGTAAGTGAAATGTGTTGTGTATTTCCTACCTATAGTGTATATGTGTGTGTGTGTGTGTGTGTGTGTGTGTGTAGTAGATCCAATTTCTGCTTCCACTCAGATGTGCGTGACCCTATAATAGGGAGATACCCTTTGCGATCCTGCTGAGCCTGTCCTAGGTCATCTGTAAAACGGGCATGTTGATACTTAACAGAGCTGTTGTGAAGAGAAAGTGAGAAATAAGTAAACCTGTAGAAAGTGTTTAATATGTAGTACTTCACCAAATATATGTATGGCCTCCTCTGTGTTCTTCCTTCCATAAGATAGGACCTTAATATGAACATTTCATAGAAACCAATTATATTTAAAGCAGTAGGGAATGGAAGTATACATATGTATATGAGAGAGAAACTGCAGCTGCTGCTTTGTAGTACAAGTCACGTGATTATAGTGTGGAGGAGAAAGCAAATCATCCCCTATTTTATTTAATTTCCTTTCTTACCATCTTCTTTTACCTCCTACTTGGACACTGAAAGGAGATGGGACAGAATAACAGAGTAGAAAGATGGGTCAGCTGTACAACAGAGTAAAATCAGGAGACTCGAGTTGCAAATACCAGATTGGGCCTTGCCTGCAGGGTCATGGCCAGTCACTTCCTCTGTGCTGGCCTCAGCCCTAACATAGAACAAGAGTGTACATCCCAATGGTTAAGGACATGGGCTTAGGAGTCAGATCAAGTGGGGAAAATTTTGGGCAAATTTAATGACTGGTTCTATGATATTTACCAAATGTTAAGACTCTAGATATATTAAACCCATATGTAATATATATAAAGTGTAGATGCATAGAGAATAAATGGGAGGAAATACCCAACAATGATATATTTTTCAAAATTAATGAGTGATGTGTAGGGTTATTGATTATATATTCATTTATCTTGGGACTTGACTATGTTTTCCTCAATTTGTAATTAGTATAAGTCATTCTAAAAATCAGAATTACAGGGGTGCCTGGGTGGCTCAGTTGGTTAAGTGTCTGCCTTGGGCTCAGTTCATGGTCCCAGGGTCCTGGGATGGAGCCCCACATTGCATTGGGCTCCCTGCTCAGCAGGGGGGGGTCTGCTTCTCCCTCTCCCTTGCTCCTTCCCTCCCCCCCCCCGCTTGTTCATGCTCTCTCACTGTCTCTCTCTCAAATAAATAAATAAAATCTTTTAAAAAATGAGAATTAAAGCTCATAGTCACAATGGTTGTTATGAAATATTTCAGAGATATAGTTAAGTTAGAGATCTTGAAAAGTGATCATTTTGGATTTAGGATGGTCTCCAAATCCAATAACTGGTGTCCTTATAAATAAGGGAGAGGGAGATTTCATGCACGCAGGAAGAAGGCCATGTGAAGATAGAGGCAGAGCTATGTTACCACAAACCAAGGAAAGCCGGTAGCTACCAGAAGCTGGAAGAGGTAAGGAAAGATTCTCCTCTCAAAGCTGCAGGCTCTAATCATGGTCCCACCAACACTTGATTTCAGATTCCTGGTCTTGAGAACTATGAGATCATAAGTTACTGTAGTTCTAAGCCACGATGCTCTGTTAATTAGTTATGGCAGCTCTAAGCACTAATACATTCATTAACCACATACCCCAAATATCATTGCTTGTGGATAAACATCAGTGTATATCCTACCTTTCATGCCTAAAAGGATAGTAATGCCAATAAAGACATATAAGAAAAACAGATATGGCTAATTTTTCTTATGTGCTAATGAATTTTTTTATTGAGTCATCTAATGCTCATTGCACCCCCATGAGGTAGATACTGTTGCTCACCCTTATCTTATAAATGAAAAGCTTAGGGACACAGAGAATAGGAACTTGGTCCAGGAGTGCACAGTTAAGGAGCAGGACAGCTGGACTTTGTATAGCACCACATTCTCCAGAGCCTGGAAACAGTCAAAGATTTGTTATGAAGTGACAGAAGCAGTCTGCAAAAGTACACATATTTTAGGAAGCCATTAAAAAGTAATATTCATATATTCATATATTTATACAAATAATGACTTGGTGACAAAATGTGACTTGTGACCTTGGTGAGAGCACATTCTGTTCTGGGGACAGAAGCTCTAGTGCAGTGAGATAAGAAGTCAGTGGAAAGTGAAGAATGATAACAGGGAATGCAGAAAATGCTTTCTGGAACTTTGATTTTGAGGGCCGGTGGGTGGGGAGGGAGACAAAGAGGGGAGAGAAGGAGAGAAAGAAGGTGGGAGGCAGGGGAGAGAGAGAGAGAGAGAGAGAGAGAGAGAGAGAGAGAGAGAAGGTCTATGACTGAATGGAGATGAGGCTAGTGGGACATCTCCAGTGGAACAGTATGGGTTTTGAGATGAATATATATTTAGCCATAGGTTAATGGAAGAGTGGATAATTGCATGTCAATGAAATGCTAGTAACTTGTGGATTGTTGCCTCTCTGAGAGGCAGGATGGCAGAAATCCCAATGTGTTGTGGCTGGATAATTCATGCTCTGAGGACTCGGAGGACCCCTGCACTGGTGACTGTGTGATGGGTCCAGAAATTTCCTATAAATATATCAGGATATGGAGCGGTCCAGGAGCAGCAGTTAGGCAAACACTGCAGCGTGCTGCCCTCGTGCCATCGCCCACTGAGCTCACCCGGTGAGTCAGACAAGCCTGTCTTCCCAGCATTGGGAACTGCTGCAGTAGGGTCTGTTCAGCGGCATGATGTTGAACAGCTCTTATGAGATTCTGAATTACTCAAGACAATAGAGAACCTCTGTCTCCAAAAATTTGACTCAAGTCATGTCAGAGAGATATTTGTTTCCCTCCTCTACATGTCTGTAGTCTCATTAAGAGAAACAACTTTTCACAGTGCCTGTCTTAGCCTTGAGCCTCAGCCAGCACCTACTGTTCTAGCTCAACATTTAAAGGGCCCCTGAAGTCCCACTACATGCCATATACTCTAGACAACTTTTCTCATTTATACTTTGGAACAGCTCTGCACGAAGGTATGGTGAGTCCAGATGAGCTTCACAGATGACCAGGCTCAGGTTGACAGAGCCTAAGTAATTGTTCCAGATAAGTGGCAAGATGGGAATGAGGTTCTATCCCTTGCCCATCCTAGGGGACACAGAGCAGCCTCCCTTTTTGAAGATGGGCTTCCAGGGCTGCTGGAATGTTTGGATCACAGCCCCCCTGCTGTGTGGCCCCTCGGGTACTCACTCAGCAACTCCTCTGGGTGATGACAGAGGAGATGAAATTCTACCCCTTGTTCAGAGAGACCTGGGTGTTGCACCACATCCATTGGCTGATCCCTGAAGTGGGGAGCGGGGTTTGGGCAGAAGCTCGGGTGTTGACCCTGGGACAGGTGATCTTGAGGGAAGGGAAGTGATATGTATAGAACTCCTTTAAGAAATTGTACTTTATATTTCATCTCATCTAATCCTAATAGCTATTCAAGTTATTCAGCATTATTGCTATTATATATACCAAGATACTGGCTTTAGAGGAGTTTATATAAGTTGGGAAATGCTTTTTGTCATCTCCCTATCAACAGCTAATTTTGGAATAACTGAAATTTTTCTGTAATTTTTAAATACAAGTCTCTGAACATTCTAATCTCTCTATAAGATGTCATTACATGCTCCCAGTGTGTTGTTCAACTTAAAAAAAAATATGCTCCATAAAGTTTTAAAGTCACGATATTATTGAAATTGAAAAGCAAATCTGAAAGTAAAAAATATAAAGAATTGTGTGAAGACACTGGGGAAGGTGTTTGCAAATATCTCAGATATGCGGTTAGGAAGCACCATTCTATTGACAACAGACCATTTGGGTCAGGGGGTAGGAGTAGGTCTAGTGAGAGATTCAGGACAATTTCACTTTATAAATATACTTTAATATATTATTTGGAATGTTATATTCAGGAGAAATGGTACTTTCATAGAATTTTGGAAACAAAAAAGACTTGTGAACAGATTGAGAAATGGGTACATATATTAGTTACTTTGTAAAGGTCTCCATTATATTCAATTTAATGGAGAAATGAAGATAGATAATGAAGTAGATTAAAGAATTGACTCTGTGTGTGTGTGTAATTCAGACTGGAGCAGGACTTTTTTTTTTTTTAAAGATTTTATTTATTTATTCGACAGAGATAGAGACAGCCCGTGAGAGAGGGAACACAAGCAGGGGGAGTGGGAAAGGAAGAAGCAGGCTCATAGCGGAGGAGCCTGATGTGGGGCTCGAGCCCATAATGCCGGGATCACGCCCTAGAGCAGGACTTTTAATCTCAGCTTTAGATATCCCAGAATATGTGCTTTTTTATATCCTAGAAAAATGATGAATGCAGAGGGATTGTCCCAGTTAAATAAAACTCCAAGAAACACTGACCAATACCATGAAGTCAAGCTCCCAAACCACCACCCTTCTCTCCCCCTTGCTCAGCCCCTTATCTGAAACTTCACAGCTGCAGTCTTAGATCTGCTCAGCAGGTGGCATCACATCCATTTCCATAAGTGTTCTTTTTAATGAAAAAGAGTACGTTTGGCAAAGAGTAAAAAATATAATGAAATGGTCTGTGGACTATATGAAACCAATTCTGTTTGGAAAATTCATAAGTATATTAAAGCAGTTCCATATGCTGTTGACCCCAAATCTATATCACGTTCATTGATTTATCTCTTCCCTCATCACTGTCAGCTGCTGTGCCCTGTAGGTTGTATCAGAGAGCACGATGTTCACATTACATTACCCCATCCCTGTACAGACAAATCTGACCTTCTTTTCCACCCCAGCCCATCTGTCATCACCTGTCCTTGACACAGGACACACCTGCTCAGACCCCGCTCTGACTTCATTCTCTCTGTCACCTCCCACCTGTCCTGAGCGGCCGGTGGCCCACCACCCACTGCCGAGGCGCGCCACTGCCGCCTGGTGTTGCATCGTCTGCAGACCCGGAGTGTGTGTTTTTACACTTTTATTTTGTATTATCAGGTTTTTTTTTCCCCAGGCAGAATTAGAATCATTCTGTACATAGCTTCATAGGCTGGATTTTAAGGGAGGATATTGCTTTTTTTTTTTTTTTTTTTTTTTTTTTTTTGGCTCTTTATGTCTTTTTAAAGAAATGAGATAATGGAGGTACGTTGGTGCCACCTCGTGAAAGAAGCCTGAACTGCAGCTTGAATATAGCGGAGGGGGAAACTGGGAGGAAGTGCCCAAACCTACCTGGCAGAACTTTCTGGAACTCTGGGAAGAAAAGGAGCATTCCTAGGATAGACTCTAGCTTTTACTGATCGTACTGCAATACAATCTTATTCTATACCCAAGCAATTGAATTCTGTCATGGGGGAAAGGAAATCCTTTCCTCTTGGAAAAATACATTTGCCTCCATTTGAACAATCATTTCAACATTCCTGATCTGTAAGTGTGACAAAGAGATGGTTGCTGGGGCGCCTGGGTGGCGCAGTCCTTAAGCGTCTGCCTTCGGCTCAGGGCGTGATACCAGCGTTCTGGGATCGAACCCCACATCAGGCTCCTCCTCTATGAGCCTGCTTCTTCCTCTCCTACTCCCCCTGCTTGTGTTCCCTCTCTCACTGGCTGTCTCTATCTCTGTCAAATAAATAAATAAATAAATAAATAAATAAATAAATAAATAAATCTATCTTTAAAAAAAAAAAGAGATGGTTGCTGAGTTGGCAAGTGTAATTTCTGTGGAATCATGGGGAAACAGAGCCCAGTTAGATTAGAGATGAACACTAAGTTTGAAGGCAGGTGCAGCAGGATGTGAATGAGTATTGAGAATTCATCTTAGAATTTTGCTAAGGGGAGAATATATGTAAAGAGGACAGTAACTAGAGATGTGGAGAGAAGCCCAGGGCATTAATGCATATTTTAAAATTATTAAATGGTAAGAGAATTGAACAGGTAAGAGAAATTATTATAATGGTAAGAGAATTGAGCAGGTTGAAATCTTCATGGGAAGGAGCCATCTCTTCTTAGATTTAACATCTGAATTTACTATCCCACTCTTTTGACACTTTACTTCCTTTTCTTTTTTGTTTTGGAGAAGCCTAATGCTTCACCAGAGGATGGTATAGAGTTCGGTCCTAATGCCTGTTAACTGAATAGATGGGTGAATGGATGGATGGATGCAGGAGGTGTAAAACATGTGCTGGGGAATGAAGCATGAGAGACTATGGACTCTGAGAAACAAACTGAGGGCTTCAGAGGGGGGGGGTGGGGGAATGGGATAGGCTGGTGATGGGTAGTAAGGAGGGCACGTATTGCATGGTGCACTGGGTGTTATACGCAACTAATGAATCATCGAACTTTACATCAAAAACCAGGGATGTACTGTATGGTGACTAACATAATATAATAAAAAATATTATTATAAGAAAAAAATGTGCTGGGAAATCACTGATTTTTACATCTCAGGACAGAGTTCTTCATGTAGCTGATGAAACCATGGTGTTGGGTGGCTGTAAGGATGCTGCGTCTCAGGACTCAGCAACGGATGGCTACAAGATGGAAGGTATTTCCTATGTGAAGGACCAGCCTGAGTATCTTGGTTATCATAGATATGTGAAGTCATTGTGGCAACCGTGGTGACATTTTAATACAGACAGACCTGGCCTGGCAAGAAGAGCATATCCTGCCTTTTAGGTGTTTGGGACTCAGCTGAGTGATGGGTCCCCACAGTAAGGGCTGAACTGCCCTAGGGTGTGGGGAGACAAAGGGATCCCAGATCCAAGTCTGGGGACTGGGTGGCCCTGACTGTCTTGTAGGTAAAGCCATTGGGTTATGGCCCAGCTCCAGTGAGTATTGGTCCTCAGGGTGTCGTGGAACTGCTTTTCTCTAAAGGCAGGAGTGCAGGAGGGAAGACAGATAATGACTCTGAGCCCCATCTTCCCCCAGTTTGAAATGGGGATAAGAATGCTTAACTCAGGATCGCTGAGAACATTTAGTGATACGCATGAGGAAGCCCTTGGTCCTGTGGTTATTGTGGGATCATGAATGTCTGTATGAATTCAGGCCACTTCTTATTCCTTTCCAACTTTGTTGTTAGGGGCTAGATAAGGAAAGGAGAAGAAGGCCAGGTGAGAAGTCCATTATAATATGTGGTTGTTATGACCATGACCCATTGTATCAGTATCAATGTCACTAACCTGCTACCCTAGCATGGTGCTGGGCACTTAGTTACATCACTAAAGCATATTGGTAGCTTGCTCTCTCTCTACCTGTGCAGCTTCTCATGCTTGTGGCCCAGCTCATATCAGATGCCTGAAGGAGGCAGTTTCTGAGGATCTGTGTCCTGATGGCTGCTGATGCTTCTACTCCAGATTCAAGGCCAAAGTCCGCAGGAGAGCTCAACACCTCACGTACTTGGTGGTATATGATGCCTGGCTCAAGTGATTTCACAGATCTGAATAAAAGCATACTGTGGAATACTCCTGTGAGGTTCACAAACCATCCTAAAAGTAGAGAAACTGCTTTGATCTCATCATGGAAGAAAAAGTTTAGCAGGTGGAAATTCATTCCATCGGCAGCTACATGTGTGTTAGTAGCACTCATGGACAATCTTAGAGATGTCTATTATTGCTTTTCATTAATGTCCATTTGAAGAAGGAAGTGGGTTTTAATATGCATTTTTAGTAAATATACCTAAATTGTTCTTGCCATGTATATAATAACTTGCAATTTTCACATATCTCATAGATGGATGTGGAAATGTGCAGTTGTTAGATCTTCTTAGCAAATTCACATCGTAACGTAGATTCTCCCGATACCCATGTTCTTTTTCCATTATATAATGAAATTTTAGAGCCAGAAATTTTCGAAGAGTTTGTTAAAATGTCAGTATTTTTAAAAAATATTTATTACCCTAGACTTTGCCTTATTACAATGATAGCCACTTAACATAAAATTACCAGTTACTCTTAAATATTAAAATTTTTACCTAGGGTATCATATTTTTGTATCTGTACTTCAGAAGGAAATGGACATCAACTCTCCCTAAATATTTTGTTAAGTTTCATTGCAAATGATTACTTCTTTTTTGGTTATATGTAGTTTGGACCAATTTGATTAGATATAGTGTGGGTCTATTAATACTGTAAGAACATAATTGTGGGAATCTTCCACCTGATTTATTTAATTGCATCAGAGAAGTGTGAATATATAAATATGTTAAATAGTTCATTGAAGTGTGGTTGATACTAATACATATTTAAAGTATATGCTCTAGTAAGTTTTGATATATGCATACATCTATGAATTCAACACTACAGTTAAGATGATGAACATATCCATCACTTCAAAAACCTTTGTGCTCCTTTGTAATGCCTCCATGTACCTCTCTCCAGGCTTGCCCTCCACATGACCAGATCCTATTTCCAGGCAAACTGATTATCTGTCAGTATAGATTAGTTTTCTTTTTCTATAATTTTATGTAAGTGGAATCATACAATGTGTGTTCTTTTTTGTCAGTTTGCTTTCCTTTAACCTAATTACTTCTAGATTTATTTGTTGCGTATGTGAATATTTCCTTTTTAATTATTGATTAATATTGCGTTATGTGAATATGTACAAGTTATTCTATCCATTCAACTGGTAATAGATATTTGGTTTTTTTCCAATCTGAGGCTCTTGTAAATGAAGATGCTATGAATATTTGTGTATAATCTTTGCTTGGACATACACTCTCTTCTTCTTCGGTAACTACATTTAGAGTGCGAAAGCTGGATCATATGGTATATAGAATAGAATCATATGGAAACAGATTAACTGTTTTCCAAAGAGATGAACTGTTTTCATTGCCACCAGCAGTGTATGAAAGTTCCATCCTCCACAGCCCTGCCCCTGACATGGTATGATCAATGTTTTTATTTTATCCATTCTCAGAGGGGTGTAGTGGGATTACATTTCCCTAATGACTAATGATGTTCAGCATCTTTTCATGTGGTTATTTGACATTTGTGTATCTCTTTTGGTGACTTTCAAATATGTTGCTCAATTACTTGTTGTGGTGTCTGTTTCTTCTCTTTTTTAAAATTTTAATTCCAGTGGTTGACATACAATGTTATACTAGTTTCAGTTGTACGGTATAGTGATTCTACAATTACCTATATTTCTTAGTGCTCATCAAGATAAGTATACTCTTAATCCCCTTCACCTATTTTACCCATGCTCCCACCCACCTCACCTCTGGTAACCATCAGTTTTTTCTGTATACCTAAGAGTCTCTTTCTTGGTTTGTCTCTTTTTTCTCCTTATTAATTTCACTTCCTAAATTCCACATGAGTATAATCACATGGTATTTTTCTTTCTCTGACTAGCCTATTTTACTTAGCATTATACTTTCTAGATCAATCTATGTTGTTGCAAATGGCAAGACTTTGTTCTTTTTTATGGCTGAATTATAACCAGTTCCATTCTTTTCATTGTAGCTGTCAGTTGTCCAGTTTTTCCAACACCATTTGTTGAAGAGACTTTTTCCCATTGCATATTTTTGCCTCCTTTGTCAAAGATTAATTGACCATATAATTGGGGGTTTATTTCTGGGTTTTCTATTCTGTTTCATTTATCTATGTGTCTGTATTTGGCCAGTACCATACTGTTTTCATTACTACATATTTGAAATCTGGAATTGTGATACTTCCATTTTTTTTTCAAGATTGCTTTGGCTATTTGGGGTCTTTTTTGGTTCCATACAAATTTTAGGATTGTTCTAGTTTTGTGAAAAATACTGTTGGTATTTTGATAGGGATTCCATTAAATGTGTAGATCATTTTGGGTAGTATAGACAACTCTGAGGGTTTTGTTTTTAGTGCATACGTTTGCCACATGGTGTGGATTCCATTTAATGTAACTTCTTTTTTGCTTAAGCATTTGCTTGTATGACTATCAGTGCTTTAAGGTCAATTTAAAAAATGCACAAGTTATAGGGGCGCCTGGGTGGCACAGCGGTTAAGCGTCTGCCTTCGGCTCAGGGCGTGATCCTGGCGTTATGGGATCGAGCCCCACATCAGGCTCCTCTGCTGGAAGCCTGCTTCTTCCTCTCCCACTCCCCCTGCTTGTGTTCCCTCTCTCGCTGGCTGTCTCTGTCTCTGTCAAATAAATAAATAAAATCTTAAAAAAAAAAAAAATGCACAAGTTATAAATATAGAAGAAAGAGCAACCTACCATCCTCTGGTGTGAATAACGCCTCATTTTAGTCTCTCCATGGCCCTCTTGGTCCCCGCATAGGAGGATCTAATTTCCTTCCCCAACTGCTCAATGATGGCTAGCAACTCAACATATTTGCTTTGGGGTACCTGGCTGTTCCCAGTTCCCTGGGTATAGCCTAGAGATGGTAGCCCATAGTCACTTAGCAGCTGGTGGTACTGTGAGGATGTTGCCATACTGGTGGATGGCAGGTGGACATTCCAGGCGGTGTTGATGGAGGCCACGGGCATGTCTCTATATAGAACATCTTATACATGCATCAATCTGTTTTAAGTCGATGGTCACTTCAGTTTGAACACATTCTTTATTCCTCTCCCCCAACGTTTTAGGTATATGGTGTCATATTTAACATCTTTTTATGTTATGAATCTCTTGGCTGACTTTTACAGAATTACTAGTTTTTACTGCTTTTGTGCATCCTACTTTTCTTACTCTTACTTACAATCTTTCCTTTCCAACTCACCTCTCACCTCCAAAAGCCAAATGTTGTAGGGATTTATCTAACCCGTGTGGGCTTCCTGGTGTGATAGTCTGTTTCTTTCCCCTTTACATGCCAGGGTCTCTCCCTCTACAGAAGGTCCCAAGGCTCCCTTTAGCTCCTCACTGCATTCTATGCCTTTCCTACCCTCTCTGATGTGGCCCCTTTTCTACCTTTAGTTGTGGAGTTTGCTCCACCCAAAGACTGGGTCATTTTCTGGGTTATTTCCATTGATGTGAGTGTTATCTAGTTGGATCCATAGGATGAGGTGAGCTTAGGGTCCCCCTAGTCCACCATCTTTTTTGTAATTCTCCTCTTCTAATTGACATTTATAAGGATTTTTCTTCTAGATACAAGTCCTTTATCAGACACATGATTTGCAAAATTTTCTCCCAGTCAGCAGGTTGTCTTTAAATTCTCTCAATAATGTCTTTGGAAGAACAAAGTTTTTAATTTTAAGGAAGTACTTTTTTTCAATTTATTTATTGTCTTGATTTTGCTTTTGGTGTCATATCTAGGGAATCTTTACCTAACTTAGGGTCAGAAGGATTTTCTACTGTATTTTCTTCCAGAAGTTTTTATATTTTAGCTTTTTTATTAAGTCTCTTGTTCATTTTGAGTTGACTTTTGCATATGGTGTGCTGTATGTATCGCAGTTGATGTTTATGCATGTGGAGACCCACTTGTCCCAGTACCATATGTTTAAAAGTCTATACTTTCTGCACTGAATTGCCTTTTTTTATTATGTTATGTTAGTCACCATACAGTACATCATTAGTTTTTGATGTAGTGTTCCATGATTCATTGTTTGCGTATAACACCCAATGCTCCATACACTATGTGCCCTCCTTAATACCCATCACGGGGCTAATCCATCCCCCAACCCCCTTCCTCTCTAAAACCCTCAGTTTGTTTCCCCAGAGTCCATATTCTGTCATAGTTCGTCTCCCCCCTCTGATTTCCCCCCTTCATTTTTCCCTTCCTTCTCCTAATGTCCTCCCTGCTATTCCTTATGTTCCACAAATAAGTGAAACCATATGATAATTGTCTTTCTCTGCTTGACTTATTTCACTTAGCATAATCCCCTCCAGTTCCATCCATATTGATGCAAATGTTGGGTAATCATCCTTTCTGATGGCTGAGTAATATTCCATTGTATATATGAACCACATCTTCTTTATCCATTCGTCTGTTGAAGGGCATCTCGGCTCCTTCCACAATTTGGCTATTGTGGACATTGCTGCTATGAACACTGGGGGTGTATATGGCCCTTCTTTTCACTGCGTCTGTATCTTTGGGGTAAATACCCAGTAGTGCAATTGCTGGGTCATAGGGTAGCTCTATTTTTAACTTTTTGAGGAACCTCCACACTGTTTTCCAAAGTGGCTGTACCAACTTGCATTCCCACCAATGGTGTAAAGAGGGTTCCCCTTTCTCCACGTCCTCTCCAACATTTGTTGTTTCTTGCCTTGTCAATTTTTGCCATTCTAACTGGTGTAAGTTGGTATCTCAATGTGGTTTTGATTTGAATTTCCCTGATGGTTAATGATGTTGAACATTTTTTTATGTGTCTGTTAGCCAGCTGTAAGGAAAGTGTCTGTTGGAAAAGTGTCTGTTCATATCTTTTGCCTATTTTTTGACTTGATTATTTGTTTTTTGGGTGTTGTGTTTGAGAAATTCTTTATAGATCTTGGATACCAGCCTTTTATTTGTAGGGTCATTTGCAAATATCTTCTACCATTCCATGGGTTGTCCCTTTGTTTTGTTGACTGTCTTTGTAGCTTTGTCAGAAGTCAGTTATTCATTTATGAGTGGTTCTTTTGTAGACTCTTCATGTTGTTCCTTTGGTATACAATTCTGTCTTTATCCCAATACCACTCTGTCTTGATTACTGTGGATTTATGAGTCTTGAAATAAGGCAGTGCTTATCTTCCCAATTTATTCTTTTTTTTCAAAGTTATTTTCATAGTCTTGTCTCTTTTTATTTCCACATGACTTTTAGTATAAGAATGTCAACTTATGCTCTAAAATGTATGCTAGGATTTTTATTGGGATTGTATTGATTCTGTAGGCCAGTTTGGGGAGGATAGATAATAAGACTAAGTCTCCTCCCTCAAGAAGATGATATATCCTTCCATTTATTTAGGCCTTTCTTAATTTCTCTCAGCTGATGTTGTGCAGGGGTCACAGTACAGGCCTTGCCCATGTGGGCATGTATATGCTACATACTTTTCTCTATGTAGTTCGTACTTTTCTCATGTAGTTCATATTTTTTGATACTATTGTTAATGGTAGTATTTTGTATTACACATTTTAGTTACTGTGTTTGCACTGAACTCTCAGTAGGAAAATGTTGCTAGGTAATGTTTTTGGTTGAAAGCACAAGTTACTTAAGGATGGAAAAAATACTTGATGTTTAACACCTATATTCATCAGGCTTTCCAGAGGAATAGAACCAATAGAGTTTTTATAGATAGATAGAGATATATTTTCAGGAATTGACTCATGAGATTTTGGAGACTTGGCAGAATCTAATGGGGGAAACTGCCAGGCTGAATGAAGACTGAGGAAATAGTTACAGTTGGAATCTAAAGGCAGTCTATTAGAGAACCACAAGGTACTGATGTAGATGATGTCAAAGGCATTCTACTGGCAAAATTCCCGCTAGATCAGGGGAGATCAGCCCTCTGTTCTGTTCTTGCCCTTCACCTGATTAGATGAAGCCCACCCACATTATGGAGAGCTAATTGCTTTACTCAAAGACTATCCATTTCTGTGTAAGTCACATTCAGAAACACTCTCACAGAAATATCCAGTATAATGTTTGATGAAATATCTGGGCACTGTGGCCCTGCCAAATGGACACACAAAATTCATCATCACAATATTCATTTGCCTAGATTGCCTTATTGGCTTTTAAATGTGATGGCAATTTACTGATCCTAGGGAATCAAATGTCCCATGGGAAATTCTACAGGTCATCTTTAGAAAATTAGTTACTAACATGAAATAGTTTAGTGGCTTTTAACTTTATTTGTTTGGTTTGAATTGAATTGTGGAGTTTTCCTTCTTTATCCCCAAACAGATCCACCTCAATGAATTCCTTGGATCTTCGGTGGTAAGAAAAAGAGGGAGTGAGCACATATGCATGCATGCGTGTGTGTGTGTGTGTGTGTGTGTGTGTGTAAATGTGAAAAATGTGAATGAAACTGTGAGGAATATATCTTGTGAGGAATACGTGAGGTGAGTTACCATGAGTTATATTAGTCCTCCTTTGTTTGTAGCACATGTTAGGAGACACGTGAAGATAGTTGCTGTTTGTTTTTTCCCAGCTTTCCTTGGACAGCATGGTTACTATGGTGACTCAGTGGGTACTGGGGTTTTTCATACAGAGTGAAAATGCTTTGGTGATTCTTGCCTGAATCACTTATTACCATAATAGCTTTTACATGTTGATCTTATAATTGTCATTCCTTCTAGATTTATAAATTGTCATTAAAATTTTGGGAAGAGTTTTCCATCTTTATTATTTATTTATTTATTTAGTATGACTCATGGTTTTTTATTTTGTTCAAAGGCTTACCATCTGACAGTATAATTTTGTAGTTTCATGTGCACATTGTTATCGAATTGGCCAGTGTTTACCCCAGTGTTTAGGTTCTGTGTCCATTTGTCACCTCCTCAAATACTTTCAGTATGTACTTTGTTCTGCAAAATGGAGTATTTCCCAAAATATAGAAGGCATGTAATGTTGCCTCTGACATGAACATCATAGCATGAGTACCAGAGAGAATACTTGGACATGGAACAGCAAGCAGGCATGAGCCCACATTTCCATGATGTGAGAGCTTTGGTTTCACTGCTTGTGTGCAGGAGGGGGCTGTGGGATGGAGCTGGGGAAGGGGCAGAGTGTCACTGCACAGCTTCCAGTGACCTGAGTGGGGACAAGCAAGCACATCCTCGCCCCCTTCCCCTGCCTTTCATATGCTGCCCATTCCTCTCGCTTTCTTCTCTATTCCATGTGCTCTCTGATCCCCTGCCTCTTCCTTCTAGTGGAACAGCAGAGAAGTGTGTGGACTCTGAGCCCCAGAAACAGGAAGCAATAGAGAAGAACGAGGTGTGATGCCCAGTGTGCTAGATAAGTTGCTGGAGCAAGAGTGACAAGATCAGGGTCCCATCACTGGGATACTTTAGGTAAGTCACTACCCTTCCTCCAGTGTCTTTTATATAACAGGATAACAATACCCAATTATCCCAACCACCCAGGAGCATTGTGGACATTAAATGAGATCCCATGTGAGAAAGGAATCTGTGGTTATAGGTGGGATGGAAGGACCAGTGCCCTTTTGAGTAATTTATTAACAGAGACACCCCACATATCACAGAACTCTGCAAGGTAGGCATTAAATTAATGGCACAGAAATGTTAGATGTTTAGATCAGGAGTTTTCCAAGTATGGTCTATATAACCCCACATCATGTTGGCATGGAGTGCTTGTTAAAATAGCAGGTACAGGGGCCTACCCTAAGTCTGCTGTATCCAAAACCAGGGAGGTGGAGTGAGAATGATTTCTCCTGTGTGTTATGGTATTTACCCAAGATTGAATAGCACTGCTGTGAATTTGCAACAATGGTTTTTTAAAATTTTGAATCATGTAATGTCTTATTTTGATGTCAGTTTCTCTTGAAGCTCAGCTTTAAATATTTGTGTGCGCTCCCAATGGATCAGAAAGGGAACAATCCTTTCTTTTCAGTTGTACTATTCAGTGTTTATTTGGGAGGGACTACCGTAGCTTCTTAAAGCTCATGTAACCACAAACTGGGTGGCTTAAACCATAGAAATTTATTTATTTATTTATTTATTTATTAATTTATTTATTTATCGTCTCACAGTTCTGGAAGCTAGCCCTGATCGAAGTATTTCTAGGGCCATACTTCCCCAAAATCCTTTTGGGGACTATCCATGCTCCTTCCTAGGTTCTGGTGGTTTGCTGGCAATCTCTGCACTAACTGGCTTGCAGATGTTTGGCTCCAGCCACTGTCTTCATCATCACAGTATGTTGTCCCTATTTTGTTTTCACGTGGCTGCCTTCTCATAAGGACACCGGTCACATTTGTTTGAGGACAGACCCTACTCCAGTATGATGGCATCTTAACTAATTGCATTTGCATCAACCCTAACTTCAAATCAGGTTATGTTCTGAGGTACTGGTGGCTCAGACTTAGCATATCTTTTTGCGGGTGACGCAGTTCAAACTATAACAGCCGTTGAAGTAGCCAGTTGCCATGGATGCATCACACTGAACAAGACGAGGCAGCATCCCTGGCGCTTGGTTTCTGGCTCAGGAAAACTGGCAGTAAGCCAGTAAGCAGATTAATAGGCAGGAGAATTTCATATGGGAATGAGTTCTTTAAAGAAAATAAGTGTATCCATTGAGTAGGAAATGATGGGGACCAGGAGTATTATAGATGGTGTTGTCGTTGAAGCCCTTTCTCAGGCAGTGACATTTGACCTGAGTCCTGAACAAGAGGAAACAAGGTCTGGGCTGGTATTTTGGTCCGTGATGTGTGTGGCACTAGTTGTTCCAGGAGCAGATGATGGACTCAAGTGGCTAGTGCCTGGCAGACAAAGTGCAGATCGCAAGAGATGAGATTGAAGGGCAGACAGGAGGCACATATTTGGGGCTGTGTAAGGAGATTGGAGTCATTCTGAGTTTGGAGAGTTGCAGTATGGGAGCAACAAGATCTGATTCATGTGTTCACAAGGTGACTCTGGCTGCTCTAAGTGTATTGTCTAATAGAGTTCAAATTCTGATATCTAAAAATTTTTTAAAAATATCAGGGAAAATGGTTTCTTTACTATGATACCCATCCTGCTAGGAAAATTCATAAGTTTATTAAAGCAGATTCATTTTCCACTAACCGCAGACTACATGGTGTTCATTGATTTATCTCTTCCCTCATTACTGCCAGCTAATGTACATTGTGGACTGTACAGTGTCCCTACCAGAGAACAGAGTGTTCACATTCCATTATCCCATCTTTCTGGGCTACCCAGACCAACTCACACTTCCTGTTTGTCATGCCCTGTCCATGACACAGACCACAGCTTCCCAGACCCCACCCCAAGCCCCCATCCTCTCTTAATTGTGTGTCTCCTTGTCTGCCCTGCACTGCCCTTTGCATACCTCCTGCAGACTACCAAAGCATGCCACTGCCACCAGGTGTTTTTTTTAAGTTTTTTTTTTAAAGTAATCTCTATACCCAACATGGGGCTCAAACTCATGACCCTGAGGTCCAAGAGTCACACGCTCTTCTGACTGAGCCAGCCAGGCAGCTTGCTACCAGGTGTTTTAATGTCTCCAGACCCCGTAGTATATCACAATCTTCTTTTACACCTATCATTTTTTCAGGCGTAGTTAGAGTCATTCTGTATAGATTCACAGCCTTGGTTTTTAGGGTGGTTATTATTATTATTATTTTTTACTTGCAAACGTTCTATAGGCCTGAAGTTTGATGATGGTGGTACGTTGATGCCACCTTGTGACAAAATCATGAACTGCAGTTTGAACATCGCTGAACAGGATAATGAAAACAAGGGGCTCATGACCCACAGAACTTTCTGGAAGTCAGGATGGAAAGGGGAGAACTCCTTGGGTACAGTTATATTGATGGCCTATCTCTGGACATTTTATATAAATTGAATCTTTCAATATGTGGTCTTTTGCATATTTGGCTTCCTTTACTGTCATAGTGTTTTCAAGGTTCATCCACGTTATCACTGTATGTTAGCACATATCACTATTTGATTCCTTTTTATTGCCAAATAATATACCACATTTTATTTACACATTCATTAATTGGTGGACAATTGGGTTATTTCTACTTTTGGCTTTTATAACTAATGATTCTATGTATGTGCATGTCCAAGTTTTTATATAGACATATGTTGTCATCTCTCCTGGCTGTGTACCTACAGTGGAATTGCTGGGTCATATGGTAACTCTCTGCTGAAGCATTTCAGGAATTGCCAGAGTGTTTTCATGACCCTGACAGTATTGAGGAGTATAAGCATAGCCTGTTTTTTTCTCTCTCATTAGACTGTGGTTATGGGCTTTGGGAAAGAACACCAAAGAGTTGACGTGCCCTCACATCACGTTACATTAGGGGGACCTGATACCAATATGACATCACTGAGAAGTTGACCCTCAGTACAAGGTTAAGGTGATGTTTGTTTAGTTTCACTAGTGTGCAGTAACTATTTTCCATTCACCTACTATATTCTTTAGATGTGAATCACTAAGTCAGTCCTGACCTCGGGTTTGGGAAGTGGAATTAAGGTTCACCTCATGGAGACAGGGTATCTACATATTTATTTCGAATTATTTGATGAAGATAGTTTGTCTCTTGTCACCCATTTTTGATTATTTCAAATGTTTATTTATATGAATCTTTATTCATATTCTTATTTTGTAGATTGCTTTTTAATGGGTACATCCCAAAAAGAAGTCTACCATCATGATTTAAATAGTGTAGAAGAAAAATTTGACTGAACACTAAGGAAACTGCAAGAGTTTCCTATCTCCGCCATTATATATTGCCACCATTGTGGTGTCTAAATATGCTATATTAGACAATGATTTTATACTATATTTAATCATGACAGATTTTAGAAGCACATTATTATTTTATATGGCTTTATTGCATACTTGGGCTTTTTGAGGAAGAAATAAAGAATAGGTAAGACAGCTTACTGAAGTGACCATAAAAAAGTTTTGCTAACATGTACAAAACATATTTGCAAATTTTTTTCAATGAAATGAAAGTACAAGATATGTGGGGAAAAAATGTATGCTTCGTTTGAAAGCCCATTATCTAAAGTAGTCTTTTAATTATCTACCTCTGACTCTATGGAAGGTATCTTACAACTGTAGCTTTCACTTGACTGTATTGCAATACAATCCTTTTCTATACCCAAGCAATTGAATCTTTCCTGGGGAAGGAAATCCTTTCCTCTTGGAGAAATACTTGTTTGTTTCTATTTAAACAATCATTTCAACATTCCTGGTCTGTACATATGACAATGTGGTAGTCCTTGAGCTGGCAAGTGTAATTTCCATGGAAGGATGGGGGAATGCTGCCTCATAGATGAGGAATGAAGACTGAGTTGCAGGACAAGTTCAGGGACATGTGAATTGAGTATCCGGAATTCTTAGAATGCTGATGTAAAGAGGAGAGCAACTAGAGATGTGGAGAGGGGCCCAGGGCATTAAAGCTTATTTTGAAATCCTCAATCATGAGAGAACTGTGCAGGTTGAAATCTTAATGGGAAGGTGCCATCTCATACTAGATTTAATTTCTGAATTAACAACCCCATCCTTTGACACTTTACTTCTTTGTTTCCATTCTGGAGAAGCCTTAAAACTTAACTAAAGTGATGGTGTAGTGTTTTTCTTAATTCCTGTTAACTGGATGCATGGATGGAAAGACGCATGCACGCATGCATGCAGGAGGTGTCACACATGTGCAGGGAATTCATGGATATTTACATTCCAGGCAGAGCTCTTCGTGCAGCTGAGTGAAGCTGTGGTGTTGGTCACTGAGAGAATGTACCTTCTCAGAAATGTGCAGCTTATAGTTTTGGTAGTTTATATATGTTTCTAGGAATTCATCTGTTTCTTCCAGATTGCCTAATTTGTTGGCATATGATTGCTTATAATATTCTCTTATAATTATTTGTATTTCTTTGGTATTGGTTGTGATCTCTTTTCTTTCATTCATGATTTTATTTATTTGGGTCTTTTTTCTTTTTGAAAAATCTGGCTAGCGTTTTATCAATCTTGTTAATTCTTTCAAAGTACCAGCTCCTAGTTTCAATGGTCTGTTCTCCTGTTTTGTTTTGTTTTTTTTTAATTTCTATATCATTGTTTCCTGCTCTAATCTTTATTATTTCCCCTTTTCCTGCTGGATTTAGGCTTTATTTGCATTCTTTTTCCAGCTCTTTTAGGTGTAAGGTTATTTATATATTTGAGATTTTTCTTCCTTCTTGAGGAAGGTCTTTTTTTTTAAGATTTAATTTATTCATTTGACAGAGAGACAGCGAGAGAGGGAACATAAGCAGGGGGAGCGGAAGAGGGAGAAGTAGGCTCCTGGCTGAGCAGGGAGCCTAATGCGGGGCTCGATCCTAGGACCTCAGGACCGTGACCTGAGCCGAAGGCAGACACACAATGACTGAGCCACTCAGGCACTCCTTGAGGTCTATATTGCTATATACTCCCCTCATAGGACCACCTTTACTGCATCCCAAAGGTTTTAGACTGTCATGTTTTCATTTTCATTTGCTTCTGTGTATTTTTTAAAATTTCTTCTTTAATTTCCTGGTTAACCCATTCATTCGTTAGTTGGATGTTCTCTAACCTCTGTGTATTTGTGGTCTTCCAATTTTTTTCTTGTGGTTGACTTCAAGTTTCATAGCATTGTGGCTAAAAATATGCATGGTATGATCTCAATCTTTTTGTACTGGTTGAGGCCTGATTTGTGACCCAGTATGTGATCTCTTCTGGAGAATGTTGCATGTGCACTCGAGAAGAATGTGTATTCTGTTGCTTTAGGATGAAATGCTCTGAATATATCTGTGAAGTCCATCTGATCCAGTGTGTCATTCAAAGCCGTTGTTTCCTTGTTGATCTTCTGCTTAGATGATCTGTCCATTGCTGGGAGTAGGGTGTTAAAGTCCCCTACTATTATTGTATTATTATCAATGTGCTTTTTAAATTTTGTTATTAATTGGTTTATAATTGGCTGTTCCCAAGGTAGGGGCATAAATATTTACAGTTGTTAGAACCTCTTGGATAGACCCTTTTATTATGATATAGTGTCCCTCTTCATTTCTTATTACAGTCTTTGGTTTAAAATCTAATTTGTCTGATATAAGGATGGCTACCCCAGCTTTCTTTTGATGTCCATTAGCATGATAAATTGTTCTCCACCCCCTCACTTTCAATCTGGGGCGTCTTTGGGTCTAAAATGAGTCTCAAAAAAATACAGAAATAAAAATAAAAAATAAAAATAAATAAATAAATAAAATGAGTCTCATATAAGTAGCATATCAATCATTGGGTCTTGTATTTTTTTATCCATTCTGATACCATATGTCTTTTGATTGGAGCATTTAGTCCATTTACATTCAGAGTAATTATTGAAATATATGAATTTAGTGCTATTGTTTTACCTGTAAAGTCGTTGTTCCTGTAGATTGCCTCTGTTCCTTTCTATTCTTTGTTGCTTTTGGTCTCTCTTTCCCTTTAATATGTCTTCAGAGCTGGTTTAGTGGTCACAAGCTCCTTTAGTTTTTTTTTGTCTTGGAAACTCTATCTCCTTCTATTCTGAAGACAGTCTTGCTGGATAAAGTATTCTTGGCTGCATATTTTTCCCATTTAGCACGTTGAATATATCATGCCAGTCCTTTCTGGCTTGCTAGGTCTCTGTGGACAGGTCTGCTGCCAGCTTTATGTATCTACCCTTGTAGGCTAAGGACCTTTTCTCCTGAGCTACTTTCAAAATTCTTTGTCTTTGCATTTTGCAAATTTCACTATATGTCGTTGTGTTGACCTGTTGATGTTGATTTTGAGGGAGTTCTCTGTGCCTCTTAGACTTGAATGTCTCTTTCCTTCCCCAGATGGGAAGTTCTCAGCTATAATTTGTTCAAATAAACCTTCTGCCCCTTTTTCCCACTCTTCTTCTATGATACAGATATTATTTTGTTTTATGGAATTGCTGAATTCCCTAAGTCTACCTTCATGATCTACTAGTTTTCTTTCCCTCTTCTTTTCAGCTTCATTATTTTCCATAATTTTATCTTCTACGTCACTGATAAGCTCCTCTGCTTTGTCCATCCTCATGTTTATGGCTCCACTTAGGACTGCATCTGAGTTATAGCATTTTTAATTTCAGCCTGACTAGATTTTAGTATTTTTATCTCTGTAGTAAGGGATTCTGTAGTGTCTTCTGTGCCTTTTTCAAGTCCAGCCAGTATCTTTTTAATCATTGTTTTAAATTGTATCTCAGACATCTTACATATAACTGTATTGATTAAATCCCTGGCTGTGAGTACTATCTCCTGCTCTTTATTTTGGGGTGAATTTCTCCATCTTGTCATTTTGTTCAGAAAAGAAGAAACAAAAAGAAAAATATAAAAAAGAACAACAACAACAAAATACAAAAAATCTAGATTCTGGGTGTGTTTTGGTCTGCTTGTTAAAAGAAACTAGATCCCAAAATAAGAAAGAAAGAAAAAAAATATGTCTAAAAATAAAATAAAATACAATGAAAGCAAACAAAAAATAAAAACATATAAATATATATAAAAATAAATGATTGAAAAACTAAGAAAATAAATGAAAAAATAATAAAAAAATAAAGAATAAAAGTACAAAGAAGGGTAGATCCTATTTTCCTCTAGAGCTGAAGCTTTGCAGCCCTCTGTGATCAGTAAACTTGATGCAAGCCAGTTGTTTGTGCTGGTCTTCTGGGAGATGGGCCTGTTGTGCTGATTCTCAGGTGGACTTGCCCTAGTGGAAATGCCCCTCCAGGATGCAGGGAGGCAGGGCTTGGTGTAAGCGGCTCCAGGCTCCACTATGTGGCACTGTTTGGTCCCTGAAGCCTTTCAGCACTGATGGGCAGGATGAATATGGCAGCACCCCACTCTTTAGCCCAGAAGCTGAAAATTCAGTGAGCCCTCACAGAAGAGCAATCAATCTCTCTTGTGTCCCTGGTTTCTGTCAGAACCCTGTGTTCATCCTGCCTGTGTCGGAGCTTTTTTATCTCAGGGGCGTGTGACTGAGTTTCAAAACTCCAAATTTTAGTGACTCCCATGGCACAGATCCACGCTGTTCCACCTGGGGAAGGTCTCACCCCACTTCTGCCATTTGCCAGACCTGAACCGGAAAGCAGTCATACCACCACTCAGCGACTCACAGTTTATGGCAATACAAAGCAGAAAGCCGACACCCAGAGTCACTATTCTCAGCCGGCTTCCACACTCTTTTGCCTGGGAACAATGCAGCACTTAAACACCACCCCTTCTTCTTGCAACTCAGGGGATCCTCAACCGTGGTGTCACACCTGGGATTCTGCCCTGCTTTCCACCTGAGCAAGGGATGAGATAAATTTGGGGGCCCCCTACTCCTCCACCATCTTAACTGCTCCTCCTTGCAGAACTGATTTATCTTGTAACTGAAAATTTCTACATTTTGACTTCATCTACCCATTTTTTCTTCTTTATTGAGATATAAATGACATACAATATTATGTTGGTTTCAGCTATAGACCATAATGATTCTACATTTATTTTGACCACCACAATATGTCTAGTTAACATCTGTTAACATATATAGGTACAAAATTTGTTTTGTGATGATAATTTTAAGATCTACTCTGGTAGTACCTTTCAATATGCAATACAGGATTGTTAAATATAGTCACCATTCTCAACATTACATCCTCATCACTTATTTTATGAATGGAAATTTGTGCTTTTTGCCCTCTTCAGTCATTTTGCCCACTGCCCACCCCTTGTATAGATATTAATGCCTCAAAATATTCTTTGACTGTTGTTTTAATTTTTATTTTTTTAAGATTTTATTTATTTGTCAGAGAGAGAGAGCACAAGCAGCGGGAGCAGCACTCAGAGGGAGAAGCAGACTCCCTGCTGAGCAAGGAGCCCGATGCAGGACTCAATCCCAGGACCCTGGGACCATGACCTGAGCCGAAGGCAGACGCTTAACTGACTGAGCCACCCAGGCATCCCACTCTGATTGTTGTTTTAACTAGATTCTGATATATTGTGTTTTCATTATCATTATCTTCATTAAATTTGGCAATTTAATCTGTATTTCCATTTGGGCTCAAGATTTCTTTTTTTTTTTTTTTAAAGATTTTATTTATTTATTCAACAGAGATAGAGACAGCCAGCGAGAGAGGGAACACAAGCAGGGGGAGTGGGAGAGGAAGAAGCAGGCTCATAGCGGAGGAGCCTGATGTGAGGCTCGATCCCATAATGCCAGGATCACGCCCTGAGCCAAAGGCAGATGCTTAACCACTATGCCACCCAGGCGCCCCTGGGCTCAAGATTTCTTTAACAGCCTCAGGTGGAATCAATTGTTGTGACTGTTCCATGTTCTTCTGAAAAATAAGTATCTTGTCTATTAACAATCACAGTTCAGAATGTCTTTTTATAACATCACTTTTGGGATTATGTTGTTTATGTCTTCTCTGCAATGACTTCATATTTCTCTAATTGACCATTTTTGGATTAAGGGAAATATATTAGAATCATCTATTATTAGTGAGTTTCTTCTTTTATTCCCTTGAACTGCTGTAGTTTTTGTTCTATGAGTACTTTTACTGTGTAATTGCTTGTATAAGTATTGATATCACACATCTTCCTTGTGAATTTTAGCCTTTAGCATTAGACATGGTGCTTTTTTTTGTCTTTGTAAATCGATTTTGATCTCAGTTCTACTCTCTCTAATAGTAAGATTATAACCCCTTGTTTCTTGTTGGCAATTTCCTGGTATATTTTTCCTTATTGTATAATTTTTAACCTATCTGAATACCCTTATGTTAGTATATCTCTGGAAAAAGTATAGTTTTGGATTTTCCTACAATAGGCAATTTGGAAACACTGTTCTTTTACTAGGGGAGTTAAGCACATTTACACTTACTGATATGGTCAATATATTTTTTAAAGATTTTATTTTTTTATTAGAGAGAGAGAGAGAATGAGCAGGGGGAGGGGCAGAGGGAAAAGCAGACTCCCAGCTGAGCAGGGAGCCAGATGTGGGGCTCGATCACAGGACCCTGGGATGATGACCTGAGCCAAAGGCAGACGCTCCACTGACTGAGCCACCCAGGTGCCCCTGATCAATATTTTTGATCATTTGTGTTCAGTTCTCTCACATTGTTTACAAATTCATGAAATAATACTCTTAAAATAGACAGTGTATTTCATTTCCTGTCTTTTTTAATGTAGCATTTCGAATTGTAGTGGTTGTGTTCCAGTAGTACTTTTGTATGTCTTTTTTTTAAAATAATTTTTATTCTATTAGTCCAGTAGTACTTTTATACTAAATCCTTAAATACTCTACTTAATATCCTTGATATGTAATGAAGTCTTACTAATGAATAGAGAGACAATCAATGATATGAACAGATAATTCACATAACAAACAATATACACACTAATTAAACTTTTAAAAATATGCCATGTACAATACATAAAGGAATGCCAATTAATATCCTGGGCTATCATATGAGTGAAAAAAGATGTTTCTTTTTGAAATTTCTTTAAATTTTAAAAAATTTCATATTATTTTCTTTTTTCCCATCATGATAAGTGTACTCTTTAATCCCCATCACCTATTTCATCCATCCCCCCCCCACTTCCCTTCTGGTAACCATTAGCTTGTTCTCTATAGTTAAGAGTCTGTTTCTTGGATTGTCTCTCTCTCTCTCTTTGTTGCTTGTTTGTCCTGTTTCTTAAATTACACATATGAATGAGATCATTTGGTATTTATCTTTCTCTGGCTGACTTATTTTGCTTAGCATTATATTCTCTAGCTCTATCTATATCATTGCAAATGGCAAGATTTCATTCTCTTTCATAGCTGAATAATATTCCTATATCTCATGGAATATTAAATATGTAACATATTAAACATATATCACTCACATCTTCTTTATCCATTCATATATTGATGGACACATGGACTATTTCCATAGTTTAGGTATTGTAAATAATGCTGCTATAAACATAGGGGTGTAGGTATCCTTTTGAATTAGTGCTTTTGTGTTTTTTTGGTAAATACCCAGTAGTGCAATTACTGGCTCATAGGGTAGTTAATTTTTTGAGGAACCTCCATACTGTTTGCCAGAGTGGCTGCCCCGTTTGCATTCCCACCAACAGTTCAGAAAAGTTTTTTCATCACATCCTCACCAGCACTTGTCATTTCTTGTGTTTATTATTTTAGCCATTCTGGCAGCTGTGAGGTGATATCTCATTGCATTTTTTTAAGATTTGTTTATTTATTTTTGGAGAGAAAGAGAAAGAGAGAGAGAGTGGGGGGAGGGGCAGAAGGAGAGGGGGGAGAGAATCTGGAGCAGACTCCCTGCTGGGTATGGAGCCTGACGCGGGGCTCAATCTCACAACCCTGAGATCATGACCTGAGCCGAAACCAAGAGTCAGTTGCTCAACCAACTGAGCCACTCAGGCATCCCTCATTATAGTTTTGACTTGCATTTCCCTGATGATGAGTGATGTTGAGCATCTTTTTATGTGTTTTTTGGCCATCTGGATGTCTTCTTTGGAAAAATGTCTGTTCATGCCTTCTGCCCATTTTTTAATTAGATTATTTGTTTAGGGGGTGTTGTGTTGTATCAGTTCTTTATATATTTTGGATACTAACCCTTTATCAGATATGTCATTTGCAAATATCTTCTCCCATTCCGTAGGCTGCCTTTTAATGTTGTTGACTATTTCCTTCACTGTGCAGAAACTTTATTTTGATGTATCCAAATAGTTTATTTTTACTTTTATTTCCCTTGCCTCAGGAGATATAACTAGAAAAAAGTGGCATCAACCCATGTCAGAGAAATTACTGTCTGTGTTCTCTTCAAGGATTTTTATGGTTTCAGATCTCACATTTAGGTGTTTAATCCATTTTGAGTTTATTTTTGTGTACGGTGTAAGAAAGTGGTTCAGTTTCATTCTTTTGCATGTGGCTGTCCAGTTTTCCCAACACCATTTGTTGAAGAGATCATCTTTTTCCTATTGGATATTAATTCTTCCTTTGTTGAAGATTGACCATATTTGTGGGTTTATTTCTTGGTTTTCTATTTTTTTCTATTGATCTATGTGTCTATTTTTATTCTAGTACCATACGGTTTTAATTACTATGGCTTTGTAATATAATTGAAGTCTGGAATTGTGATACATCCAGTTTTGTTTTTCTTCCTTCAAAATTGCTCTGGCTATTTGGGGTCTTTTGTGGTCTCATATAAATTTTAGGATTGTTTGTTGGTGTTCTGTGAAAAATGATATTAGTATTTTGATAGGGATTACGCTAAGTGTGTAGATTGCTTTGGGTAGTATAGACGTTTTAACAATATTTGTTCTTGCAATCCATGAGCATGGAATGCCTTTCCATTTGTTTTTGTTGTCTTCAATTTCTTTCATCAGTGTTTTATAGTTTATAGAGTACAGATCTTTCACCTCTTTGATTAAGTTTATTCCAAGATATTTTATTATTTTTGGTGCAGTTGTAAATGGGATTGTTTTCTTAATTTCACTGCTGCTTCATTATTAGTGTATAGGAATGCAATAAATTTCTGTACATTGATTTTGTATTCTGTGACTTCACTGAATTTGTTTATGAATTCAAGTAGTTTTTTGGTGAAATCTTTAGTGTTTTCGTTATAGAGTATCATGTCATCTGCAAATAGTGAGAGTTCTACTTCTTCCTTACCCATTTAGATACTTTTTATTTTTTTATGTTGTCTAATTGCTGTGGCCAGGACTTCTAGTACTATGTTAAATAAAAATGGTGAGAGTGGACATCCTTGTCTTGTTTCTGATCTTAGGGGAAAAGTTCTCAGTTTTTTACCATTGAGTATGATGATCGCTGTGGGTTTTTCATATAAGGCCTTTATTATGTTGAGGTATGGTCCCCCTAGACCCACTTTGCAGAGGGTTTTTTTTATATTATGTTAGTCACCATACAGTCCATCATTAGTTTTTGATGTAGTGTTCCATGATTCATTGTTTGCATATAAGACCCATGGCTCCATGCAATATGTGCCCTCCTTAATACCCATCACTCTGCCTATACCAATCCCCCAACCCACTCCCCTCTGAAGCCCTCAGTTTGTTTCCCAGAGTCCAAAGTCTCTCGTGGTTCATTCCCCCTTCTGTTTACCCCCTTCATTCTTCCCTTCCTTCTGCTACCAATCTCCCTTCTATTTCTTATGTTCCATAAAAGAGTGAAACCATATGATAATTGTCATTCTCTGCTTGACTTATTTCACTTAGCATAATCTCCTCCAGGCCTGTCCATGTTGCTGCAAATGCTGGGTAATCGTTCTTTCTGATGGCTGGGTAATATACCATATGGACTACATCTTCTTTGTCCATTAGTCTGTTGAAGGGTATTTCAGCTCCTTCCGCAATTTAGCTATTGTGTATAATGCTGCTATGAACATTGGGGTGCATATGGCCCTTTTCTTCACTACGTCTGTATCTTTGGGGTAAATACCCAGTAGCAATTGCTGGGTCATAGGGTAGCTCTATTTTTAACTTTTTGAGGAACTTCCACACTGTTTTCCAATGTGGCTGTACCAACTTGCATTCCCACCAACAGTGTAAGAGGGATCCCCTTTCTCTACAACCTCTCCAATGTTTGTTGTTTCTTGCCTTGTCAATTTTTGCCATCCTAACTGGTGTAAAGTGGTATCTCAATGTGGTTTTGATTTGAATTTCCCTGATGGCTAATGATTTTGAACATTTTTTCATGTGTCTGTTAGCCATTTGTATGTCTTCTTTGGAAAAGTGTCTGTTCATATCTTCTGCCCATTTTTTGATTGGATTATTTGTTTCTTGGGTATTGAGCTTGAAAAGTTCTTTATAGATCTTGGATTCCAGCCTTTTATCTGTAGTGTCATTTGCAAATATCTTCTTCCATTCTGTGGGTTGCCTCTTTGTTTTGATGACTGTTTCCTTTGCTGTGCAGAAACTTTTTATCTAGATGAAGTCCCATGGGTTCATTTTTTCTTTTGTTTCTCTTGCCTTTGGAGATGTGTCATGAAAGAAGCTGCTGTGGCTGATGTCAAAGAGGTTACAGCCTATGTTCTCCTCTAGGATTTTGATGGATTCCTGTCTCACATCGAGGTTTTTCAACCATTTGGAGTTTATCTTTGTGTATGGTGTGAGAGAGTGGTCAAGTTTCATTCTTTTGCATATAGCTGTCCAATTTTCCCAGCATCATTTATTGAAGAGACTGTCTTTTTTCCACCGGATGTTTTTTCCTGCTTTGTCAAAGATTAGTTGACCATAGAGCTGAGGGTCCATTTCTGGAGTCTCTATTCTGTTCCATTGGTCTATGTGTCTGTTTTTGTGCCAGTACCATGCTGTCTTGGTGATCACAGCTTTGTAGTATAGCTTGAAATCTGGCAACGTGATGCCCCCAGCTTTGTTTTTCCTTTTCAACAATTCCTTGGCAATTCGGAGCCTTTTCTGGTTCCAAACAAATTTAAGGACTGTTTGTTCCAGCTCTTTGAAAAATGTCATTGCTATTTTGATTGGGATGGCGTTGGAAGTGTAGATTGCCCTGGGTAGCATAGACATTTTAACTATGTTAATTCTTCTTATCCATGAGCATGGAATATTTTTCCATCTCTTTGTGTCTTCTTCAGTGTCTTTCAAGAGTGATCCGTAGTTTCTAGAATATAGATTCTTTACCTCTCTGGTTAAGTTAATTACAAGATATTGTATGATTTTTGGTGCTATTGTAAATGAAATCGATTCCCTTCTTTCTCTTTCTTCAGACTCATTGTTCGTGTATAGAAATGCAGCTGATTGCTGAGCATTGATTTTGTATCCTGCCACATTACTGAATTGTTGTATGAGATCTAGTAATTTGGGGGTGGAGTCTTTTGGATTTTCTATATAAAGTATCATGTCATCTGCGAAGAAAGACAGTTTGACTTCTTCTTTGCTGATTTGCATACCTTTTATTCCTTTTTGTTGTCTGATTGCTGTTGCAAGGACTTCTAGTACTATGTTGAACAATACTGGCGAGAGTGGGCACCTTTGTCATGTTCCTGATCTTAAGGGATAGGCTTTCAGCTTTTCCCTGTTGAGAATGATGTTCGCTGTAGGCTTTTCCTAGATGGTTTTTATGAAATTGAGGAATGTACCCTCTATCCCTACACTCTGAAGGGTTTTAATCAGGAAAGGATGCTGTATTTTGTCAAATGCTTTTTCTGCATCAATTGAAAGGATCATATGGTTCTTGACTCTTTTCTCGTTGATGTGATCTATCACACTGATAGATTGAGAATGTTGAACCACCCTTGCATCCCAGGGATGAATCCCACTTGGTCGTGATGGATAATCCTTTTAACGTGCTGTTGGATCCTAATAGGTAGGATCTTGTTGAGAAACTTGGTGTCCATATTCATCAGGGATACCAGTCTGCAATTCTCCTTTTTGATGGGGTCTTTGCCTGGTTTGGGGATCAAGGTAATATTGGCCTCATAGAATGAGTTTGGTAGTTTTCCTTCTGTTTCTATTTTTTGAAACAGCTTTAGGAGAATAGGTATTATTTCTTATTTGAATGTTTGGTAAAATTCCCCGGGAAATCCTTCAGGCCCTGGACTCTTGTTTTTGGGGAGGTTTTTGATTACTGCTTCAATCTCTTCATAATTAATCAGTCTGTTTAAATAATCAATTTCTTCCTGTTTCAGACTTGGTAGTTTATAGGTTTCCAGGAAGAAATCCATTTCTTGCAGGTTGTTTAATTTATTGGCATATAGTTGTTGATAATAGTTTCTAATGATTCTTCCTATTTCTTTGGTGTTGGTCGTGATCTCTCCCCTTTCATTCATAATTTTATTAATTTGGGTCCTTTCTCTATTCTTTTGAATAAGTCTGGCCAGTGGCTTATCAATCTTATTTATTCTTTCAAAGAACCAGCTTCTAGTTTTGTTGATCTGCTCTACTGTGCTCCTTGTTTCTTCTTTTTTTTTTAAAGATTTTATTTTTATTTATTCGACAGAGAGAGAGACAGCCAGCAAGAGAGGGAACACAAGCAGGGGGAGTGGGAGAGGAAGAAGCAGGCTCATAGCAGAAGAGCCTGATGTGGGGCTCGATCCCATAACGCCGGGATCACGCCCTGAGCTGAAGGCAGAGACTTAACCGCTGTGCCACCCAGGCGCCCCTGTGCTCCTTGTTTCTAATTCATTGATCTCTGCTCTAATCTTGATCAACTGCCTTCTCGTGCGTGGGTTAGGCCTGTTCTTTCTGTTCCAGCTCTAGCTTCTTGAGGTGAGAATATAAAAACTGCATTTTCGATTTTTCTGTTCTTTTGAGTGAGGCTTGGATGGCTATGTATTTTCCCCTTAGGACTGCCTTTGCATTGTCCCATAGGTTTTGGACCAATGTGTTTTCATTCTCACTGGTTTCCGTAAATTGCTTAAGCTCTTCATTAATTCCCTGGTTTACCCAATCATTCTTAAGCAGGATGGTTCTTAGTTTCCAAGTGTTTGAGTTTCTTCCACATTTTTCCTAGTGATTGAGTTCCAGTTTCAAAACATTGTGGTCTGAGAATATGCAGGGAATAATCTCAGTCTTTTGGTGTCAGTTGAGACCTGTTTTGTGACCCAGTATATGGTCTATTCTGGAGAAAGTTCCATGTGCATTCGAAAAGAATGAGTATTCTGTTGTTCTGGGGCATAGTGTTCTGTATATATCCATGAGGTCCATCTCGTCCAATATGTCATTCAATGCTCTTGTTTCTTTTTTGATTTTCTGCTTAGGTGATCTGTCTATTGCTGAGAGTGGAGTGTTGAGGTCCCCTACTATTAACGTATAATTATCTATATGTCTCTTTATTCTGGTTAAGAATTGGCTTGTGTATCTAGCTGCTCCCCTGTTGGGGGCATATATATTTATAATTTTCATATCCACTTGTTGGATACATCCTTTAAGAATAATATAGTGTCCTTCTGTATCTCTAACTACAGTCTTTAGTTTAAAATCTAATCTGTCTGATATGAGAATTGCTACCCTAGCTTTCTTTTGAGGTCCGTTGGCATTAAAAAATGGTTCTCCATCCCTTCGCTTTCAGTCTGGACGTATCTTTAGTTTCAAAATGAGTCTCTTATAGGGGCGCCTGGGTGGCACAGTCGTTAAGCATCTGCCTTTGGCTCAGGGCGTGATCCCAGTGCTCTGGGACCGAGCCCCACATCAGGCTTCTCCGCTGAGAGCCTGCTTCTTCCTCTCCCACTCCCCCTGCTTGTGTTCCCTATCTCGCTGGCTGTCTCTCTCTGTCAAATAAATAAATAAAATCTTTTTTAAAAAATGAGTCTCTTATAGACAGCATATGGATGGGTCATGTCTTTTTATCCAGTCTGCAACCCTGTGGCATTTTATGGGAGCATTTAGGCCATTCACATTGAGAGTGGTTATTGAGAGATATGATTTTAATGATGTCATGTTACCCTGTGAAGTCTTTGTTTCTATAGATTGTAAATTTCTGCTCTGTATCACTCTTGGGGTCTTTTTACTTTTATAGAACCCCCCTTAATATTTCTTGTAGGGCTGGCTTGGTGATCACATATTCTTTCAGTTTCTGCTGGTCTTGGACGGTCCTTGTCTCTCCATCCATTTTGAACGACAGCCTTGCTGGTTAAAGGATCCTTGGCTGCATGTTCTTCTCACTTAGTGCTCTGAATATGTCTTGCCAGCTTTTTCTGGCTTCCAAGGTCTCTGTAGACAGGTCTGACATTATTCTGATGTTCCTCCCTCTGTAGGTGAGGATTCTCTTCCCCCTGGCTGCTTTCAAGATTGTATCCTTGGATCTAGTATTTGCGAATTATACTATTATGTGATGTGGTGTTGTTCTGTTCTCATTGATCTTGGGAGGGGTCCTCTCAGTCTCTTGGACATGAATGCTTGTTTCCTTTGCTAGATGAGGGAAGTTCTCAGCTACAATTTGTTCAAGTATCTCTTCTAGACCTCTCTCTTTCTCCACCCCCTCGGGGATGCCGATGATTCTAACATTGGAAAGTTTCATTGAGTCAGTAATCTCCCATAATCTACATTCTTGAGATTGGATTTTTTTTCAGCAAATTTCCCATTTTTTCCCTCTTTTCTATCATCCCATCCTCCAATTCACTAATTAATTCTTCTGCCTCATTTACCCTGGCCATCAGAGCATCCAGTTTAGACTGCATTTGATTCATAGCATCTTTAATTTCTGCCAGATTTGCTCTTATTTCCTCCCTTAGAGATTCTATATTCTTGTTAATATTTTTGTTAATATTTTTTTCAAGCCTACACATCACCTTGACCATTGTTATTCTGAACTCCATTTCTGACAATTTGGTTATATCCATATCCATTAGTTCTGTGGCAGAGGCCACAGTCTCTGTTTCTTTTATTTGTTGGGGATTCCTCCTCCTTATCATTCTGATGAGGAGAGGTTGCAGGGATGTACAGAGCCCAAATTATTGACCAGGACCCAGGCAGTGTGCACTTGTTTTATAGGGACCTTAGGGATGTGGGCTTCTTACATTTTCAGCCTGCCTTCTGGGGGAGGGGTCTGTGACGCTGATACTCAGGGAACCCTGTTTGGGTAGAGTTGCCCCATCCCCTGTGAGAGGAAGTGGGGATGGGCACAATGCAAGCTGGTATTTCTGGGTTTTTGTTCTCTGGCGGCTTTCCCTGGCAGTTTCTTGTGACTCTTCTGAGAGTCAGAGCACCAGTGGCCATACTCAAGCCTCTGTCTCAGAATAGAGAGATTGCAGTCCTCTCTCCACTGAGCTCTCCTGGCCACTTTAACACTGTTTCCGTCGGTGCTGCTAAAAACCCCACAGCATCCTGGGTTGTGCGTCCCACAGCTGCTCTCCTGGCCCTCACTTCCAGGGCCAGCACATCTCTGTCCTTTGTGCTTCTAACACCACCAGCCTCCCCCGCACGCTCCCGAGCTCCGTGTTTCAGTGTGGTTTGAGTGCACGCTCCGGAGTTCCGGTTTTCAGTCTGGTCACACGCGCATTGCCAGGCTCACGGTCTTAGTCTGCTTTCTCAGCGGCTACCAGTCCGCGAGTCCAGCCCGCTCCCCAGTGCAGGTGGCTACTGCTTCCCAGTGCCGGAACGCAGTGGCTCCCTCTCCCTTCCTTTTATCTTCCGATATCTGTGCGTGCATTCCCAGATCCCCGCTTCGTACCTCAATACTCAGCACTGGAGATGTTCGTTTGTAGAGATTCAGATGTATCTTCCTACGTCTCGGGCTGATTTCGTGGGTGTTCAGGATGATCTGGTAGATATCCAGCTCAATTCAGGGACCAGCTGAAGAAAGGTCCCCTACTCCTCTGCCATCTTTTTTTCTTCCCCTGCAGAGCGTTTTTAAAATCATGAATGGATGTTGCACTTTGTCAAATACTTTTTCTACATCTATTGAAATGACCATATGATTTTTATCTTTTCTCTTATTGATGAGATGTGTCATGTTGATTGATTTATGAATATTGAAGTGCTCTTGCAACCCAGGAATAAATCCTACTTGACCATGGTGAAGGATTTTTTTTAATGTATTGTTGGATTTGGTTGGTAATATTTTGTTGAGGATTTTTGCATCTATGTACATGAGAGATATTGTTCTATAATTCCTCTGTGTGTGTGTGTGTGTGTGTGTGTGTATCTTTTCTGGTTTTGGTACCGGGGTGATACTGCCCTCATAGAATGAATTTGGAATTTTTCCTCCCTCTTCTGTTTTTTGGAATAGTTTGAGAAGAATAGGTATTAAGTTTTTAAAAAAAATATTTGGTAGAATTCCCCAGTGAAACCATCTGGTCTTGGACTTTCATTTTTTGGAAATTTTTTTATTACTTATTCCATTTCATTGCTGGTCATTAGTCTGTTCAAATTTTCTATTTCCTGCTGCTTTAGTTTTGGTAGGTTATAGTTTTCTAGGATTTTATCCATATCTTCTAAGTTGTACAATTTGTTTTTTATAATATTCTGTTCCAATTGTTTTTATTTTTGTGGTGTTTGTTGTCAGTTCTCATGTTTCATTAGTGATGTTAATTTCAGTCCTCTCTCTTTTGTTTTTTGATGAGTCTGGCTAGATGTTTATCGTTTTTGTTGATGTTTTCAAAGAACAGGCTCCTGGTTTTAGTGATCTGTTCTATTGTTTTTTAGTTTCTGTAACATTTGTTTCTGCTCCAATCTTTATTATTTCCTTTCTTCTACTGGCTTGGGGTTTTGTTTGTTCTTCTTTTTCTAGCTCCTTTAGGTGTAAAGTTAGGCTATTTGGGATTTTTCTTGCTTGTTGAGGTAGGTCAGTATTGTTATAAACTACTTCCCTCTTAGAACCACTTTTGCTGCATCCCAAAGAATTTAGAAACTTGTGTTTTCATTTTCATTTACCTCCATATGTTTTTTGATTCTCTTTTTGATTTCTTGGTTCACCCATTCATTGTTCAGTAACATGTCATGTAACTTCTGTGTATTTGTGCTCTTCTCAGATTTTTCTCTTGTGGTTGATTTCTAGTTTCATAGCATTGTGGTCAGAAAGGATGCATGTCATGTATGACTTCAATCTTCTTAAATTTGTTGAGGCTTGCTTTATGGCCTAATATGTTATCTGGAGAATGTTCCTTGTATACTTGAAAAGAATGTGTATTCTGCTGTTTTAGGATGGAATGTTATGAATATATCTGTTAAGTCCATCTAGTACAGTGTGTCATTCAAAGCCACTGTTTCCTTGTTTTCTGTTTGGATGATCTGTCCATCAATGTTTATGGGGTGTTAAAGTCCCCTACTATTATTATATTACTATTAGTTTTTTCCCTTATGTTTTTTATTAACTGTTTTATGTATTTGGGTGCTCCCATGTTGGGTGCATAAACATTTACAATTGTTATATTCTCTTGTTGGGTTGTCCCCTTTATTATTATGTAGTGTCATTCTTTGTCTTGTTACAGTCTCTGTTTTAAAGTCTATTTTGTCCAGTATAAATATTGCTACTCTGGCTTTCTTTTGACATGCATTTGCATGATAAATGCTTCTCCAACCCCTCACTTTCAATGTGCAAGTGTCTGTTGGTCTGAAATTAGTCTTTTGTAGGCAGCATATTGATTGGTGAAAAAGAGAAGTTTCTTAAAATATGTGTAATGTAATAATTTGGGGAAAGAATATATACAAAAAAACATATTTTGTACAGCAACATTCCTTCCTCTGAAGATGTGTGTGACACTGGAGTAGTTAGTTATGCTTTGTGAGCTTGAACTTCCTCATCTGTACAATGGGTATATTGATATTTACCTCAGAGAGCTGTTACAAGTAATGAGCAAACATTTAGAGAGCACCTGATACATAATATTTCAGCAAACATATGTATGGTCTTCACTGTGTTATTTTCAAATGAATTTTCTAAAAAATGAACATCTTATAGTGGTCCTTCAGATTGGGCAGAAGGAAAAGAAATGAATGCGTATTTATTGATGGATAAACTTTGGTATTTCAGTATAGGATAAATTACCTGAAGATGGTGGAAATGAAGAAGCAAATCATCACCTCTTTTTATGTTTTCTGTTCTTTTCACCTTTAATTTTGACACTAGAATAGCCATCTTTTTTTGAACCACAGAAAGGAGGCAGTAGTGAATAATAGAGTATCAAGGTGGATCTGCTGTACTACAGACTGAAATTAGGAGACCAGGGTCCCAAATACCAGATTGGTCCTTGACCATAGTACCATGTAGTCCTTTCGCCTGTGTTGGCCTCAGCCCTAACACAGAACAATGAGTATAAACCCAATGGTTAAGTACAGGGATTTTGGACTCAAAGTTGCTTATCAACCTGGGAAAATTAGTAATTAATTTTATGATCTTTAACACATATTGATTCATATGTGAAACCACATGTAATGAATGTACATTATAGGTGCATACGTGGAGTTTGTAATGGGAGGAAATGCACAAACATGGTACTCTTTTTTTGAACTAATAAATGGTAGGATTGCTGATTAATTATATATTTCATTCTAGATTTCACTATTTTTCCCATTAGCATGAATTGTTTTAAAAATCAATATTGATGATGATAAATAAACATTGCTCATAGAATATTTTAGAAATTCCTAAAATAATGTAATACTTCTATATCCTCTTAATAAATAACATCACATATTGTTATAAATCATTTGAAGTACTTTTCTAGCTCCAGTAGCCTCCTTCTTATCCAGAGGTAACCACTCACAAGAATTTGGATTTTTCATTCTCAACACATTTATTTATAGTTTTTTAACATATGTATATATCCTTATGTGAAATATGCTATTATTCTCTTGTATGTTTTATCTATAGTTGCCTGACTATAGTCTGTGTGTGGGTTTTGTGTGGATTTCTAACATTCTTTTAATTGTTGTTTGAAGGTATTTCAGGAGACATTTTCACAATGTATGATTTTCATGCTACTCCTGGAATTTTGAAATTTATTCTAATCCCCTTCCAAAGATGAAACTCCACTGCACTCATGCTTTTTAAGGCAATGAGAGGGTATTCACTGAAACTGCTCCCTGAGACACATGGAAACCCATTTCCTCAGAGAGTGGCTTGGTGACTGTCTCTGTGTAGCATTGCTGGGTGGAAAAGTCTGTCCAATTCTTGGGTTTGTTAATAGGAAGACCACCTGCCTTGTAATGAATCTAAGCCACATTCTCCAACATCTCCTTTATGAGGAGTAAAGCCAATGCATTTTCCTTCTTATTTTTTGTACTATATTTTAGTTGGTTTAGGGCCCAGATATGGAGAGGTTGTACTTTGGGATCTCTTAAAGAACAAAGCTTTATGAAACAAGAACATAAGTATAGTTTGAGAGCCAGAAAGACATAGAAAAAGAGAAGAGCTATGGCCCCACCCCTGACAGCAGAGGAAAACATGTGCTCCATAAAGGCAGTTTGCTACAAGAAGATTGAAGTAAGAGGCCTGGGCTGTGCAACCCATTTGTCCTTCCAACCTCACTAATCAGATAAATGATTCTCTAGGTAGAGGAAGGAGTGTATAGAGAGGTTAGATGTGTTTGGTCATGGATGTGCCTACCTGGAAAACCATATTGGGAATGGAGGACAAGAATTTGCCAGGATAAAACCAATGTATGATTCAACTGACTAAGTTTCTGCCTACTAATTGACTAGTCATTTACGCCTGCTTTCCTGAAATACTCTGAGACTTCTTAACATGACATTTTCTGTGTATGTATCTAGATGTTTCAGTCACATGATTTTGGACAGTCTTTGTTTTCTGTCACACATGGCTAACTGCTTAGCATGGCCTTGATTTCACATGTTCATCCTCGAAGGACTAACTCACCTCCCTGAACCCTATGATACCTCCCTGGGCCTCGGTGTACTTGTTTCCAAAACCCAAGTTCTGCCACCCATTGATGGAAAAGCCAATATTCAAGAGGTGAGTTTTGATTGGAAAAGATATGAGCTTTATTCAGGAAGCCAGCTGCCTGGGGAGATCCAAAGACCAACTCTGAGATTTCTGCCTGGCCCAAGAATTTTTTAAAGTGGTTTAGGGCCGTTAATCAGTAAGGGAAGTACAGTGGTCCATAACATTTCTTGATTATGTGCAGACTCAATGGTGCCAGCTACAGACGTTTTCTCAGTGCTAGGAGGTTGTGCTAGGGGGCCTGGTCCCTTAGTGCCCGGTGGTTGTGCAAGGGGGTTTGGTTCCTGTTTCCTAATGTGCAGGTGTGCTCTCTTCTTCCTAGGAAAGAATGCATGATCTATAGTTACATGAAGGAAGGTTAATCAATTCACGTGTGCTAAAGGCTGTTGCTAAAGTTTAAAGACTGCTAGGTTAGCTGGAGGCACCAAGGAAGCTTCATGCCGTTAATACTCCCCTTAATACTGTCTCTTTAAGGCAAAGAAAATTTCTGACCACAGGGACATTCTTTGTTCCATCAACAAGGGCAGAATTCTGCCAATTACCAGGTTTCAGTCTAGAGCCTCTAATTACTATGCTTTCTCATGTGGTGGCCTGAAGAGCGAAGGTGTTTTGCTTTTAGGGGAAAAGAAGGGGTAGGATGAGTATGCACAGGCATTTCAGGTGTTGGAGGAACACCCTAAGCATCCGGGTTGCCATAGAAGCCCGATGTCAATTGGGGATTGTAACAACTTTTTGTACAGACATAGGTGCATTGGTGAGGATTGCAGGGTCCTGCTTTCAGGTATTGGGAATTCATTTGAGGGTGTGGTTCCCTGCGGTGGGGGCTGAAACGTTCTGGGGCATGAGAAGACACAGAGTCCAGAGCCAGGTCACCTCTTTTCTGCTTTGGGGTTCAGTGCCCCACCTGTTTTATAGGTAAAGCAATTGGGGTCCTGCCCAGCCCCGGTGAGTATGGGTCCTGCCCGAAGGGTGTCCTGTAGCTGCTTTTTTCTAGAGGCAACTGCTCAGGTGGTAAGACAGGCAATGACTCTGAGCCCCAGCTTCCCCCTCTGTACAATGGGGATGAGAATGTTTCACCTACAGGATCTCTGAGAACATTCAGTTATATACATGAGCAAGCCCATGAACCTGTGGTTACTGTGAGATCATGAACGTCTGTATGAATTCAGGATACTTACTCCTTTTCCATGTTGCTGTTAGGGTATAAACAAGGAAAGGAGGAGAAAAAGCCCTGTGAGAAGTCCATTGTAATATGTAGTTATAACCAGACCACAATTGTGTCAGTGTCATTGTTACTAACCTAGTGCTTAGCATGGTTCTGGGCACATATACACAAGGAAAGCATAGTGATTGGTGGATCTGTCTCTTGTAGATGAGCTCATATCATGTGTCTGAAGGAGGCAGTTTCTGAGGGTCTGTGTCCTGATGGCTGCTGAAGCTTCTACTCCAGATTCAAGGGCAGCAGTCGTCAGTAGACCCCATCATTTCACATTCCTGGTGGGATATGAATCCAGGATCAAGTGGGTTCATTGATATGAAGAATATCATGTAGTATAATAGGTCCTGTAAGGGTCACAAACTAACTTAAAGAAGCTACTTTGATCTCATCATGGGAGAAGGGGTTTAGCAGGTGGAATTCCATTCCATCAGCAACTTCATTCTGTGTAGTATGCCTTGTGCCCCATCTTAGAGATACCTATTTTTTGTTGAAAACAATAAATTGTCTACATGGTGAGGGAAGTTGGTCTTAATATGCATTTGCAATAAATATACCTAAATTGTTCTCTCAGTGTAAATAATAATCGACAATTCCCGGGGGCGCCTGGGTAGCGCAGTTGTTAAGCGTCTGCCTTCGGCTCAGGGCGTGATCCCGGCATTCTGGGATCGAGTCCCACATCGGGCTCCTCTGCTGGGAGCCTGCTTCTTCCTCTCCCACTCCCCCTGCTTGTGTTCCCTCTTTCGCTGGCTGTCTCTCTGTCACATAAATAAATAAAATCTTAAAAAAAAATAATCAACAATTCCCTTGTATCTCATAGATGAGTGTGGATGTGTAATTGTTAGATCATCCTGTCAATTTAACATTGTAACATAGATTCTTCCCCAATGCGGTTTTTGCCATTACATAATACATTTTTTAAAGAGCCAGATAATTTCCCAAATGTTAGTTTGAAGTGTCAGTGACTAGAATTTACTATATTTTTGAATTGAAGTGTAGTTGACAAACAATGCTACATTAGTTTCAAGTGTACGAATTAGAGTTTCCACAAATCTATGTTATGCTATGCTTACCAGAAGTGTAGCTACCATCTGTCACCATACAACCCTATTATAATACCATTGACTATATTCCCTATGCTCTTTCATCTTCATGACTTACTTATTCCATCAGTAGAAGCCTGTACTGCCCACACCTTTTTAAAATTTAATATTTTTAAAAATAGTACCCTAGAGTTTGCCCTGTTATAATGATACTCAACCTCTTTCCAAAAATTAACCAGTTCTCTTAAATTTAATTATTATTTTCCTAATATGTATTATTTCAGTACTTCAGAAGGAAGTGGACATCAACTTTCTCTAAATATTGGGATAAATTTCATTGCAAATGATGTTTCTTTTTTGGTTATATGTAGTGTAGACCAGTTTGATTGGATATAGTGTGGTCTGTTAATGCTATAAGAACATAATTGTGGGAAGTTTTCACACGATTCATTTAACTGCATCAGAGAATTATGAATCTATAAATATATGTCAAATAATGAGGTATGCGTGACATGCACTGCACTACACATATTTAATAAGTATATGCTTTAATCAGTTTATATAAATGTGTATATATACACATATATATATTTATGAATTTAGTATTACTGTCAAGATAATGAACATATCGATCACCTCAAAATCTTCTTCAACCCCTTTCTAATGCCCTCATCTGCCTCTCCAATGTCCCTGTCTATGTCACCCTACCTCCTTCCTAGGCAACCACTGATCTTTTGTCACTATGGATAAGTTTTCCTTTCTTATAATTTTATGTGAGTGGAATCGAACAATGTGTTCTTTTTTGTCAGTCTTCTTTTGTTCAACCTAATTATTTCTAGATTTATTTGTTACATGTAAGAATATTTCCTTTTAAAAAAGATTTTATTTATTTATTTATTTATTTATTTAGAGAAAGCAAACAGGGGGAGGGGAAGAGGGAGGAGAGAATCTCAAGCAGACTCCCCACTGAGTGCAGTGATCATGACCTGAGCCGAAATCAAGAGTCAGATGCTTAAGTGATTGATCTACCCAGGTGACTCAATTTCCTTCTCTCTCTTTTTTTTTTTATCATTGATTAATATTCCATTATGTGGATATACCACAATTTGGTGTTTCCATTCACCTAGTCATGCATATTTGGGTATTTCCAATTTGGGGCTCTTGTAAATAAAGTTGCTATGAACATTTCAGTGTAAGTTTTTGCTTGGACATATGGCTTCTTTCTCTAATACTTAGGTGAATTTACTCAGAGGAGTTATAAAATTAACATTGTAAGAAAGTGCTCAACCTTTTTCTAGTGTGTTTGTGCCATTTTTTGTTGTCAATAGTGAGTGTATGAGACTTCCATTCTCCACAACCCTGCCAGGTATGGTCAGTGTTTTATTTTAGCCATTCTCAGAGGAGTAGTGGGATTACATTTCTTAAATGACTAATGATATTCAGCATCTTTTCATGTGATTATTTGACATGTGCATATCTATTTTGGTGTATCTTTTCAAATATGTTTTCTTCCATTTATTTCCTGGAGTGTCTCTTTTATTCTTATTGACCTTTGTGAGATTTTTAAATTCTGGATTCAAGTCCTTTATCAGATATGTGATCTGCAAATATTTTCTCTGAGTCAGTGGCTTGTGTTTTAATTCTCTCAACAATATCATTGGAAGAACAAGGGTGCCTGGGTGGCTCAGTTAGTTAAGCGTCTGCCTTCAGCTCAGGTCATGATTCTGGAGTCCTGGGATCGAGCCTTGCCTCAGGCTCCCTGCTTAGCGGGGAGCCTGCTTCTCCCTCTGTCCCCTGCTCTTGCTCTCTATCTCAAATACATAAATAAAATCTATAAAAAAATACCTTTGGAAGAACAAAAGTTTTCATTTTGAGGAAGCCTAGTTTTTCAATTTGTTCATTTCTGGTCTTGATTTTTCCTCTGATGTTATATCTAGGAAATATTCAACTAGCCTATGGCAACAATCATTTTCTCCTGTATTTTCCTATTGAGGTTTCATACCTTTAGCTTTTATAATTAAGCCTATGATTCATTTTGAGTTGACTTGTATATGGTATAATAAGTGGATCACAGTTGATGCTTGTGCATATGGATACCCACATGTCCCAGCACCATTTGTTGAAAATACTATCCTTTCTCCACTGAATTTCCTTTGTAACTTTATCAAAGATCAATTGTCTGTACATATGTAGGTCTATTTTTGGACTTGTCATGTTACTTTGATATGCAGTTCTACCTTTATCCCAATACCACACTATCTTTAATACTGTGGGTTTATAATGAGTCTTCAAATAAGGTAGTGCTTATCCTCCAACTTTATTCCTCTTTTTAAAAGTTGTTTTCATAGTCTTGGACCTATGCATTTCCACATGACTTTTAGGATAAGCTTGTCAATGTCTTATACAAAACTGTCTGCTAGTATTTATTGGGATTACATTGAATCTACGGATCGATCTGGGGAGAATAGACGTCTTAGCAATACTGAGTCTTCTGACCCAAAATGATATATCCCTCTGTTTATTTAAGCTTCATTAATTTCTCTCAGCTATGTGTTGCAGTGTTCAGAGTGCAGGCCTTGCACATATGGACATACATGTGCTGCATAGTTTTCTCTATATAGTTCATACTTTTGATGTATTGTCAATGGTAGTATTTTGTATTGCAGTTTCCAGTTATTGTATTTTCACTGAACTGTCAGTAGGAAAATGTTCCTGGGAAATCTTTTTGGTTGAAATGACCAATTATTTTAGGAAGGAAAAGATACTTGATGTTTAACACGTATATTAGTCAGGGTTCTCCAGAGGAACAGAACCAATAGGATGATTATCTATAGATAGAGATTTATTTTAAGAAATTTACTCAGGAGATTGTGGAGAATCTGATGGGGGAGGCCAGCAGACTGGAGACTCAGGAAAGAGTTACAATAGAGTCTGAATGCAGTCTGCTAATGAACTACAAGGTGTTGATGTTGAAGATGAAATCAAAGGAGTTTACTGGCAAAACTTTCTCTGGCTCAGGGCTGATCAGGCCTTTGTTCTATTCAGCCCTTCACCTGATTGGACGAGGCTCACCTACCCTATGGAAGGCTATTTCCTTTACTCAAAGACTACCCATTTATTTTATTTTTAAATTTATATTCAATTAGCCAATATATTGTACATTAGTTTCAGATGTTTTGTTCAATAATTCTTCAGTTGTGTACATCACCTGCCCTCCTTAATGCCCATCACCCAATTATTCCATTCCCCCCACCCACCTCAGCAACCCTTTGTTTCCTACAGTTCAGAGTCACTCATGGTTTGTCTCCCTCTCTGATTACTTGCCATTCAGTTTTCCCTCCCTTCCCCTATAATACCCCATGCTGTTTCTTATATTCCTCATATGAGTGAAACCATATGATACTTGTCTTTCTCTGATTGACTTATTGCACTCAACATAATACCCTCCAGTTCTATCCATGTCAATGTAAATGCTAGGTATTCATCCTTTCTGATGGCTGACTAATATTCCATTGTATATATACATGTACCAGCTCTTCTTTATCCATTCATCTGTTGATGGACATCTCGGCTTTTTCCACAGTTTGGCTATTGTGGACATTGTTGCTATAAATATTGGGGTGCAGGTGCCCATTAGGATCACTACATGTGTCTTTGGGGTAAATACCTCGTAGTGCAATTTCTGGGTCATAGGGTAGCTCTATTTTTAACTTTCTGAGGAAACTCCATACTGTTTTCCAGACTGGCTATACCAACTTGCTTTCCCACCAACAGTATAAGAGGGATCCCCTTTCTCCACATCCTCACCCATATTTGTTGTTTCCTGTCTTCTTAATTTTAGCCATTCTGACTGGTGTGAGGTGGTATCTCATTGTGGTTTTGATTTGTATTTCCTGATGCCAGGTGATGTGGAGCATTTTTTCATGTGTCTGTTGGCCATTTGTATGTCTTCTTCTTTTTTTTTCTTTTTTAAGATTTTATTTATTTAGGGGCGCCTGGGTGGCTCAGTTGGTTAAGCGTTTGCCTGCGGCTCAGGTCATGATCCCAGGGTCCTGGGATTGAGCCCTGTATTGGGCTCCCTGCTCAGTGGGGAGCCTGCTTCTCCTCGCTCTCCCACTAGCTCTCTCTATGTCCAATAAATAAATAAGCAAAATCTTTTTTAAGGAAATATAAAAAGCAATTAGCCCTCCATAAGGTAGGTGAGCCTCATCCAATCAGGTGGAAGACTGAATGGAACAAGAAGAAAGCTCTCAAAATGTTTTATAATAAAGCAGGATGGTTGCTGTTTGTGTTTTTCCAGCTTTCCTTGGCCAGCATGGTTACCATGGTGACTCAGTGACCGCTGTGGAACTTGATAGAGTCTGAAATCTTTTCAAAAAATATTTTTTTTTATTTGACAGAGAGAGAGAGAACAAGTGAGAGAGCTAGCGCAAGCAGGCGGAGCGGGGGAGGGAGAAGCAGGCTCCCCGCTGAGCAGGGAGCCCAGTGCGGGGCTCAATGGGGTGCTCCATGCAGGGCTTGAGCTGTGCAGAAGCTTTTTATCTTGATGAAGTCCCAATAGTTCATTTTCGCTTTTGTTTCCCTTGAAAGTCTACCCGATTAAATGTAAATCCCATTCAAAAGAACTCTCACAGAAATATCCACAATAGTATTTGATCAAATACCCGGACACTGTGGTCCTACCAAATAGACGGATACAATTTACAATCACAACATCCATTCGCCTAGATGTCCATATTAGTTTTATATATGATTGGCAATGTACTGAACCTGGGGAGTAAAATGTCGCCCAGAAAAATCTACAGGTTGTCTTCAGAAAATCATTCACTAAAATGAAATACTCTAATAGCTTTCAACTTTATTTGTGGTTCAAATTAAATTGTGACATTTTCTCTTTACCCCCAAACAAATCCACCTCGATGAATTCCTGGGTTCGTGGACAGCAAGAAAAAGAGGGGGAGAGCATGACTGTGCACGTGTGTGTATGTGTGAGCATGTGTGTGTGTTGGTGAACCTGAGAGCAATATTTATTGTGAGGAATATGTGAGGTGAATTACTGTGAATTATGTCGGTCCTCAGTTTCTGGCACATGTGAGGAGACAAGTCAGGATGGTTGCTGCTTGTGTTTTCCTACCTTTCCTTGGCCAGCATGGTTACCCTGGTAACTCAGTGACACCTGTGGAACTTGGTACAGTCTGAAAATGCATTTATAATTTTTGCCTGAATCACTCATTTTTTCTGAGAGCTGTTAGGTATTGCTTTTATAATGCTATCATTCTTTCTAGATTAATTATTTAGCATTCAAATGTCGGGTAGAGCTTTTCCATTCTCCTTTGTCATTTACTTATTTATTCATGTATTTATTTTCTTAGTATGACCCATGGATTTCTATTTTGCTCAAAGATTTACCCTCTGACATTGTAATTATATATTTGGATGCTCACATTGTCACAGAATTGGGCAGTGTTAGCCCCTTCAAATTGGCTGCTGTGTCCATTTGCGGCCTCCCTTGAGTTCCCTGAGCATGTACTTTGTTCTGTGAGCCTGATTATTTCCCAATCTGTGGAAAGAGGATAGTGTTGCCAGCCTCAGAGCAATGCTTTGAGCATTTAAAGACTAAAAATTTAAAAATAACAACCTATACTATGTGGCAAGAAGAAAGCTCTCAAAATGTCAGTTTCCCAGTCCAGCTGTGTCTCCCTCATGTTGTCGACCTGCTGCCTCTGACATGACCATGATGGCGTGACTACCAGAGAGGATACTTGGACATGGAGCACACAGCAGGGATGAAGCCACATTTCCTTGATGTGAGAGCTTCGGTGTCACTGCTGTGCGCGGGAGGGGGCTGTGGGATGGAGCTGGGGAAGAGCACAGCATCGCTTCGCAGCTTCCAGGGACCTGAGTGGGGACAGGCAAGCACATGCTCACCCTTCCCCCACTGCATTTCATGTGCTTTCCCTTCCTCTCACTTTTCCCTCTGGCGGGTGTGCAGCAAGAATCATTCTTGTCCAACCTGGGATCCCATTTATGTTTGAAACTAGAAATATGGAACATGAGGAAACTAGAAATATGGAACATGAGGAAGTGAGTTACCTGGAAATTAGCTATTTTTGACGGCTAAATTGTGTGTGTGTGTGTGTGACTATAGTAGTGAAAATCAGAGAAAGAGGGGAAACTGAAGCTAGTGATAATATGCAGTACTTAGCAAAATTTCAGTCTATGTAAAAAGCATTGTCGATTATACCAAATTACGTGTAGTTAGCCTGACTACTGACCACGCAGCAAGCTCTTGTTTTCTTGGAATCCAAACACCCTGAATTTTACCTTTAACTTCGTATCACTGTTTCTATAGCTTTCTTTACACAAATAATGCATCTTTACTGTGGAAAATGTAGCAATTATGGATAAGCAAAGTGAGGCTCCCTGTTTGGTTCATTTGGATCCTATAGAATGACATACAGAGCAAATGTGTCAAGACCTTATTCAAATAAACTCTTTTCAGAGTGAATAGCCAGAGCCAGCACAGACTTAGCAAACCTTCTATATTCCTTAATACTACCCAGCAAAAATCAGTGACCCTGAACATGCCAGATTTTCAAGTGCCTTTGGGATCATCAAAGGCAGGTTAAATAATGCCGGGTCTTGCTCTGGAGTTCAGAATATATCAAAACCCTTGACAAATCAGTGGTGCTCGACTGTATATGGATACTCAATAGAAGAGATGACCTTATTTCCCAGTTATTCTGGAAAAGAGACAGCTTACATATATAAGAAATGAGAGGGCACAATTGCTGGCAGATACAAGTTAAGGGTTGCTCAGGAATAATTTCATCTGGATCAACCTTCCCAGGGAAGAGGCAGGATGCCATTTCTATACCAAGAGGTTCATGAATGGAATTTGCCTGTTGAATGCTGTAATCAAGAGCAAACAACACTTCACTTTACAGATTAAACCATCCTGTTTTCTCTTTGAAACTTGAATTGACTGTGTGTTTCTTGTGTTTCTCTGTCCCTTCTGGCTCTACTATCTCCTATACATACTCATGGTTATAGTTTAAGCTCAGTATAGACCAGCATCAATCTCCAATTCAGGATTAGATATCCCAGAAAATGTGTTTGTTGTTGTTGATGTTGTTTTTTAATTCTAGGCAAGTGATGGATACAGAGGGATTGTTCCAGTTTAGTGAAAATCCAGAAAGCTGGCTGATCCCATGAAGTCGAACTTCCAACCTCCATCCTCCCTCCCCTGTGTGGAGCCCTCTGGTCTGAGACGCAGAGCTGCCATCCTGGATCTCACAACCAGGTGACATCACATTTGTCTCCATTTTTGTTGTTCTTTTTTCATGAAAAAGAGTGCATTACAAAGAGTAAAAAAATCACAAAATACCTATGATACCAATTGTGCTTGGAAAATTCATACGTATATGAAAGCAGATCCATTTGCTTTTGACCCCAAGCTACATCTTGTGTATTGATTTATCTCTTGCCTCATCACTGTCAGCTGATACACAGTGTGGACTGTGCAAAAGTTCCTTACCAGGGAATAGGGCATTCTCCCTCCATTCCCCCAACGTTGTATAGGCTGCCCGACCTTCTCCCGCCCCCTGTCATCCCCGGTTCATGACAAAGGACACAGCTTCCCAGATCCCGCTCAGCTTCCTTGTCCTCTCTCAGTCACCTATCCCTTGTTCTACCCTGATGCACCCTTGAAATACCCCCCACCATCTTCCAAGGGGCACCACTGCTACCAGGTATTTATTTCATCTGCAGGAACCAAAGTGTATGTTTTCATGATATTCTTTTACACCTACCAGTTTTTTCAGACATAATTAGAGTCGTTTTTCATAAGTTGAATGTCCAGGATTTTGGAAGATTATTATTTTTTTTTACTCTGCAGAAGCTTCCCAGAAGTTTGGTATTAGAGGTACTTTGTTGCCCCCTTGTGACAAAAACTCTGAACTGCAGCTTGAACGTGTCTTGGAAGGAAAGTGGGAGCGAGGGGCTCTGACCCAAACTCAAAAGATACTGAACTGTCTGGAAGTCAAGATGAAGACGATAGAATTCTTTGGGTACAGCGTATTGATGGCTTTCTCTAGACATTTTATACAAATGGAATTATACAATATGTTGTCTTTTGCATACTGATCTTCCTTCTCTTGTCTTAATATTTTCAAGCTTCAAATACCGTAGAGTGTATCAGTATTTCATTCCTTTTTTTGGCCAAATACACCACATTTTATTTACCCATTCACTGATAGGCGGACATTTGAGTTGTTTTCACTTTTGGCTATTATGAATAATGATGCTATGTACATTCCTTTACTAGTTTTTATGTAGACATATGTTTTCATTTGTCCTGGCTGTGTGCCTAGGAGTGAAATTGTTGAGTAATTTAGTAACTCTCCGTTGAGCTGTTTGAGGAACTGCCAGACTGTTTTCATGACCCTGACAGTGTTGAGGAGTGCAGGCACAGTCTGTCATTTTTCTTCTGATTGGACTCTTGTTATGAGTTTTGAGAAAGAAACCGTAGAGTTGAAGTGCCCTTCTTGTCACTTCCTATTTAGGAGGAGGTGATACCCACTTGACATCACTTCGTCACTGGAGATGCTGACCTTCATCACAGGGTTTAGGGTGGGGTTTGGCTAGTTTCTTCAGTGTACAGTAACTATTTTCCATTCACCTGTTCTATTCTCGGAAGTGAGTCACTAAGTCTGTCCTGCCCTCGGGGGTGGGAGTGAGATATGGTTCTTCTCATGGAGGCAGGGTATCCACATATATTATTTGGAGTTACTTAAAGATAGTTTATCTCATGGAATCCATTTTTTGTTAATTCAGACGTTTACATATATGTCCGTATGGATTCATGTATACGTATTTTCCCAGGTTTTTTTTTTTTCAAATGGCTACATCCCAAAAGAAGGTCTAGCATCATGATTTCTCTGGTGTAGAAGATGGATTTTGACTGAACACTCAGGAAACTGCAAAAGAGTTCCCTAACTTTGCCATTATATATCACCACCTGTTATCTAAATATGGTATGTTAGACAATGTTTTTAGGTAATATATTTACCCGTGGCAGAGTTTGGAATGACATTACACTTTCATATGCTTTTATTCCATGATTGATTTCCTTGAAAAAGAAATAAAAACATATGACAGAGGTATTGAAATGATGATAGCAAATTATTGCTAACATGCAGAAAACATATTTGCAAAATCCATTCAATGCAGCAAAATGATAAGATATGTCAGAGAAAATGTGTGCTTCGTTTGAAAGCCCGTTGTGAAAAGCACAGCACTTTAGTTATCTGAGTCCAATTCTATGGAAGGTTATTTTACAACTCTAGCTTTTAATGTAGCTGATCCCATTGTACTATAATCCTTGTTATACCCAAGCAATTGAATTCTGATCTGGGGATAGGAGATCCTTTCCTTTTGGGGAAATAGTTGTTTGCATCCATTGAACAATCATTTCAACATTATAGCTATGTACGTGTGATAAGGAAGTGGCTGTTGAGTTGGTAAGTACAGTTTCCATGGAAACATGAGGGAACATGGCCTCGTTATATAATGAATGAAGACTGAGTTGGAGAGGAGGTGCAGGGAGATGTGAATTGAGTATGGAGAATTTTTCTTAGAATTTTGGTGCAAAGGCGAAAATATATGTAAAAAGGAGAGTCACGAGAGTTGTGGCGAGGGGCCCAGGGCATTAAAGCATGTTTGTAAATCACCAATTATAAGAGACTTGAGCAGGCTGAAATCTTAAAGGGAAGGAGCCATCTCTTCTTTGATTGAACATCTGAATTTGCCACTCCACCCTGTCAGCACTTTACTTACTTGTTTCCACTCTGGAGTGGTGTGATCCTTAACTAAAAGGAATGGTATAGAGTTTGGTATTAATGCCTGTTAAGTAGATGAATGGATGAATGGATGCAGGAGATGTCTAACATGTCCTGCAAAATCACCGATTTTTGCATCTTAGGGCAGAGCTCTTCAGGCAGCTAATGAACCCGTGGTGTTGGGTGGCTGAGAGGATGCAGCTTCTCAGGACACAGCAACTGATGGCTGCAAGATGGGAGGCATTTCAAGTGTGGAGGACCAGCCTGAGCACTGCAGTTGCTGTAGAAACCTGACATCATTGTGGGATGTTAACGATTTCTAAATAGAGACAGATATGTCCTGGGAAGAAGAGCATGTCTGCCTGCCTTCAGGTAGTTGGGACTCACCTGGGAGAGTGGGTGTCTGTGATGGCGGCTGAAATGCCCTGAGGTGTGGGGAGACAACAGGATTCAGATCCAAATCACCTCTTTCTGACTTTGGGACGTGGTGCCCTGGCTGTTACTTATGGAAAGCCATTGGGGTCCCATCTGACCCCAGCGACTGTGGGTCCTGCTCCAGGGGTGTCCTGGAGCTACTTTTCTTGCAATGCAGCGGTGTGGGAGGTAAGATGGGTAATGACTCTGAGCCCCTGATTCCCCCTTTGTACGATGGAGATGAGAATGCTTCACCGACAGGGTCGCTGAGAACAGTCAGGGGTGCACAGGAGCAAGCCCGAGGCCCTGTGGCTACTGTGGGCTCAGGAATGCTTGTATGAATTCAGGACACTTCTTATTCCTTTTCGACTTTATTGTTAGGGGGTAGACAAGGACAGGAGAGAAAAAAGGCCCTGGTGAAAAATCCATTAAAATGTGTTTGTTATGACCATGACCCATTGTATCAGTGTCATTGTCACTAAGCTAGTGTCTAGCATGGTGCTGGGTGCATCGTTACTCCAGGAAAACAGTGTGAGTGCTGGATCTGTCTCTCCCTGTGCAGCTCTTCATGCTGGTGGTCAAGCTCACATCAGGACCTGAAGGAAGTAGTTTCTGAGGATCTATGTCCTGATGGTTTCTGAAGCTACTATTTCAGATTCAAGGACAGCGGTCATCAAGAAACCCCAGCACCTTACATCCCTTGTGGCATCTGTGGGATCTGGCATGCGTGACTTTATAGCTGAAACAGAGCATGTTGTGTATGAGCTCCTTTGACACTAGATGAGTTTTGATCTCCTATAGTATTACATGAAAGGAATTATACAGGTTGCATTTGATTTTCACGTGGCTTGTTACATTCAGCCATTGATTGTTCTGAATTATCTTTTATTTTACATGCATATGTGGAACATTATTTATGAATACTTGGGAAATACTTGCTTGAATATTTGGTATATAATATCCACTAGAAGAAAGCTTGTATCTGGGAATCACATAGATTTTCAGTCCTTTTTTAAATCATGAATTATCTATTTGATATGAACTGAAGTAGAAAAACACAGAATTATCTTCAGATTCAGGATTATAGTAAATATATGACAAGTGAATATAACAAGTTGGAGTTATTAAACTCTCCCAGGAAGTGACAATTGAAATAGTATTTTTTTCTTTTGTAAAGCAAAATTTTCTACTTTGATGATATGAACCAAAACATAGAAATGAGTTGTGTTTGTTTCCCACATACATATTTAAAGTAAGAATAGGAAAGTTTCCAGGAAAATAGCAATCACATGAATATTTTTATTTTGGAAGTGTATGCTATAAGCATTTCATGGAACACATACCTTTAGGTATAATTTATTGCATGTATATGGGCTTATTAATATGCAAATTTTATCTGACATTATGAAGAATGTAGAAATTGATTCTTTCATACCAGGGTAATGTTAATGGCCTATGGCAGAGAATTTTATTAATTATGGTAGACTAGATTTTTTAGGATTTTTTCTAAGAGTCTGTTTTCATGTGCATTTGTTTTGTTTTTTAGATTCCATATATTAGTGAAATCGTGATATTTTTCTTTCTCTGTTGGATTTATTTCACTTAGCATGATACCCTCTAGGTCCATCCATCTTGTTGCAAATGGCAAGATTTCATTCTTTTTTCTGGATGAGAAATATTCCATTGTATATATGTATGTATATATATATACCACATCATTATCCATCCATCTATCAATGAACAGTTAAGATGTTTCCATACCTTGACTATCATAAATAATGGTGTAATAAAATAGTGGTGCATATATCTTTTTGAATTAGTGTTTTCATAGTATTTGGGTAAATACCCAGTAGAGGAGTTACCGGATCGTAAGCTATTTCCATTTTAAATTTTTTGAGGATCCTTCATACTTTTTTGCATACTGGTTGCATCAATTTACATTCCCACCAAGAGTGCACGAGGGTTCCTTTTTCTCTACATCCTCACCAACACTCGTTATTTCTTGTGTGTGTGTGTGTTTAAATTTGAACCATTCTGACAGGCGTAAGGTGTTATCTCATTTTAGATTTGATTTCCATTTCCCTGGAGATTGGTGACGTTGAGCAGCTTTTCATGTGTCGGTTCTGATCCATATGTCTTCTTTGAAAAAATGTCTATCAGGTCCGCTGCCCATTTTTTCATTGAATTGTTTGCTTTTTGGTGTTGAGTTGTCCAACAATACATTAAAAACGAATACACCACAACTAAGTGGGATTTATTCCGGGGATGCCAGGGTGGTTCAGTTTGCAAATCAATCAACCTAATATATCACATTAACAAGAAAAAACATTAAAAACATATGATCACCTCAACAGATGCAGAAAGCGCATTTGACAAAGCATATTTCCATTCGTGATACAAATTCTCAACAAAGTAGGTTTAGAGGAGACATGCCTTGATGTATTAGAAGCCGCACAGGATAAACCTACTTCTGTTATCATAGACAGGATTGAAAAACAGAGCTTTCCTTCTAAGACCAGGAACTAGGTAAGATGTTCTTTCTCACCACTTTGGTTCAACATAATAATAGAGGTCCTAGCCACAGCAAACAGATAAGAAAAAGAAAAGCCACCCGAACTGGTAAAGAAGTAAAACTTTCACTTTTGCAGATGACATGATACTATATATAAAAACCCCTACAGACTCCACCAAAAAATTGCTAGAACTGATAAATGAATTCAGTAAACTTTCAGAATACAAAATAAGTATATAGATATCTGTTATGTTTCTATACCATTACATTTTAATATATTTATGTATAAATATGTAGTTATATGTTTATAAACTAAAGGAGGGTTTAAGGATGAATGGAACAGAATATATATACTGGGTAGGAAGTAGTATTTATTGGTTTCAGCTATAAACATATCTATGTTTGCACCAGGCTAAGATGTAAAAGACATTTTTGTAAATTCTGGTCTAGAAAAAGCCTGAAAAAAATAATCTAAAATTCAGCTAGTACAAGTCTCTGCTACCATTATTATTAACATTATATAGGTATAAAACAAACTATTTTTAAAATTATTCATTATGTGGGATAAAGATATATCTATTTATTACTCCATATACATACAAGAAATTATATCTAAAGTTCTGCTACATAAAATACCTATAATATAAATTTCTGAAATTCAAAATATTCTTGTGATTATTACTTTCCTACCAGCCTTCAGATAAATATATATGTAAGAAAGAAAGACGTTTCTTTTTTTATAATAATATCTTTTATTGTATTATGTTAGTAAAGAAAGAAAGACATTTCTATGCTTTGGTTTTTATCGTCATCAAAGGACAAAATTTTGTTTAACAAAAAAAAATACTACTATTTTTATTGTTCCCTTTTGGGATAGTTTTTTTTTTAATTTTTTTGTTTTAATCTGAGATGATTATTTACTCCTATGTAATCAGTACATCACAGAATTGCATATTTATTAGCAAAAGTTCTCTTCAAGAGCATTTTTAAAATAATTTTTATCAAAAGGTTATTAGATTATATTACTATCCAAAAAGTTATGTAAGTATGTGTTTGCATAAAATATGTCAAATATGTAGTTTACTTATGTATAAATGCATGCATATACATATATAGTTACAAGAAATGTCTAAATATAGGTTATGCATATATAGCTGTCACATATTAATATATACAAATACAAAATGTATTACGCATCTCCAATTTTTTGATTAAATTTTTGACTCCCAACTTAATATATTTGTTTATTAAATATTTACTATACTCCTAATCTGAAGATAATTCTGTACATTTCTCTACTTTAGTGTATATGAAATGGAGAATGTGATTCATAAGAAATCAGTAATCTACATGAATGTGATTCACAAAGGAATCAGTAATCTACATGATTCCCAAACACAAGTCTTCATCAAGCAGATATTAAGTATTAAATACACAAGAAAGTGTTTCCCAAGTGTTCATAAATAATGTTTCATATATTCACGTCAAATAAAAGACAATTATTTTTTTTCAGTATCAACCTCTATTTTTTAATAATATTTATTTTGTTATATTAGTCACCATACAGTACATCCCCAATTCTTGATGCAATGTTCCATGATTCATTACTTGCATATAAATAAAAGACAATTTAGATCAACCAATCACTGGCAGAGTATAAGAAGCCAGATAAAAATAAAATGCAACCTGTGTGATTCCACTGATGTAAAAATATAGGAAATCAAAACTCATCAGTTGACAAAAGATCAGTGATTGCTTGGAGACAGGGCATGGTGATGGAGTGGGCGGCTGGAGACCTAAAATATGATGTGCTGGGAATATAATCATAATGGTAATTAACGATCAAGTAATAGACATGTTTAACACTTGGAAATTTCAGGCTCTTACACAATTTTCATTATAGCATGGATAAAATCACGGTTACCAGGAAAGAATCCATGTTATGATTTCAAATTGCTAGAAACCTGTCTAACTATAATTTCACATCCTTCTGAGAGAACTTGAGATTCATTAATTATTATTTGTATAGTCAGAAAAATATATATATATTTCTTTCCAGTGCATGTTAAAGATCAAGTCCTTGTCAGGCTGAATCATTCCTTGCTTTCAGACAAGACAGGACTTCTCTAAGATGGCCTCAAGGGATGGTACAAAACATGTAACTGCTGAAGCAATGACATTCCAAGTGCTAAACCTCTTCTCCCATGATAAGATCAAAGCAACTTCCCTACTCTTAGGCTAGTTTCTGTACCTTGTAGGAGCTATTCCACAGCAAGAAGCTTTTGTTCAGATCTACAAAGTCTCTTGAGCCAGGCATCGTATCCCAGTAGGGATGTGCGAAGTGTGGGGTGCACATGAGAACTGCTGCCCTTGAATCTGGAGAAGAAGCTTCAGCAGCCATCAGGTCACAGACATTCAGAACCTGCCTCCTTCAGGCACCTGATTTGAGCTCAACCACTGGCGTGAAGAGCTGCACAGGGAGAGCCAGATCCAGCACTCACGCTGTTTTCCTGGAGTAACTATGTGCCCAGCACCATGCTAGACACTAGCTTAGTGACAATGACACTGATATAATTGCGTCATGGTTATAAAAGCCACATGTTATAATGAGCTTCTCACCAAGGCCTTTTTCTTCTCATTTCATCATCGATACCCTAACAACAAAGTTGAAAAAAAGTAGGAAATGGCCTGAATTCCTCTAGGCATTCATGATCCTGCAGTAACTTCAAGGCCATGGGCTTGTTCCTGTGCATCACTGGCTGTTCTCAGTGATCTTGTGAGTGAAGCATTCTTATCTCCGTTGTACACAGGGGGAAGCTGGGGCTCCAAGTCATTACCTGTCTTGCCTCCCTTGCCCCTGCCTTTAGAGGAAAGCTCCAGGACACCCCTGCAGAGCCCGTACTCACAGGCGTCTGGCGGAACCACAGTGGCTTTACGTACAAGACAACCAGAGTACTGATCACCAAGTGGGAAAGAGGAGACTTAGGTCATGTTCCATTTGTCTCCACACACCCCAGGGAGGTTTAGCTCCTACCGTAGGCACCCACACCCTCAGTTGAGTCCCAAACATCTGAAGGCAGGACCCTGCTCTCCTCGCCCTAAAATAATCAGTTTACAAAGCTCTAAGTAGGATATTTTTCTCCTTTCTGTCTTCCAATATAATTACATTTGCGTAGTAAAATTTCAGAAAAAATGCAATGGAACCATGTTTATTTATGAGTAATAGAATTTTAAGTGTTCTAATGATTTTTTTTCTCCCCCTGACTTTCCTATTTTTATTGATAGCAAAAGCACTCAGGTTTCCTGGCAAAATAACGTGGAAAAAAATCCTCAATTGTGGCCATAAGAAAATGAATCAGAGTCAGATATAGAATCTTCCTAAATCAAGGGAATTAGGTGACAAGGTGGTTACAGCTTGATGTTCTGAATCTAACGCATGACTTTCCCAATTGGCGGCATCAGGGACATCACAGATGTCTAAGGAAGGGCAAGCATGTCTCTAAATAAACCTTACCTGAGTTGTCTCTGCTCCCCAAGGTTTAGTGAAGATTAAAAAAGTACTTTCAGAACATGCTTCTTTCTCTTCTCTCCAAATTAAAGCCCCGTGAACTGAAAAAGGGCTCGTGGGTTTAACCTCCCAGTTAGCCCAACAGAGAGCCACAGGGGAGGAAAAGGGGGAGGGTGCATAAGATCCTGCAGCACTCAGCCCACAGCTTCCAGAGGGGAGATGCTTCAACAGCAGGATTCAGGGGGAAGTTTAGTCGCAGGCTCCTTTAGCCCAGGGCCCAGCCCAACCAATAGGTGTGGATCAAAACACCTCTGATGTATGTTTTCTGTGCAACTAAAAGAGCAATAGTCATAGGCCCTGGGCTGAAGAAAGCACTTTAGAATCCGGCAAGTCTCAGGGTCACTAGTTATTCCTGGACAGTACTAAGAGATATAGAAGGTTTGGTAAGTCTGTCCTGGCTCGGAGTATTCACTCTGAGAAGACTTTGTTTGAATAATGTCTTGATATACTTGCTCTGTATGTCATTCTGCAGGCACAGAATGGGATCATCAAAGACAGGTTAAATAATGCAAGATCTTGATCTGGACTTTAGAATATACCAAATCCATTGGCAAAACATTGTGCTGTACTGTCTATGGATACTCAGTTGAATTATATGACCAATTTCCCAGTTATTCTGGATAAGTGACAGTTTACATATGTCTGTAAGAAGGGATAGAAGGCAATACCTGGCAGACACACAGTTCAGGGTTTTCCAGGAATAATTGCATCTGGATCACATGTTCCCAGAAAGTGACAGGGTGCCATTTATGTCCCAAGACGTGACTACAATTTGTCTGTCAAATGCTATGGACAAGAACAAGTAACAGTTGACTATAATGTAAACCATCCTATGTTCTCTAAAACATTTGAATTGATAACTGTCTGTGTGTGTGTGTGCGTGCGTGTGTGTGTGTGTGTGTGTTTAATTTCCTAGAAGTGATGGTACAGAGGATTTTTTTCCACTTAAGTAAAAATCCAGAAAGCTGGCTGATCCCATGAAGTCAAGCTCTCAGCCTCCATCCTCCCTCCTCCCTCCCCCTTATTGCACCCTGGTCTGAGACTGTCAGAGCTGACATCCTGTATCCAACCACCAGGTGACATCATATTTATCTCCATTTGTGTTGGCTTTTTTATGAGTAAAAGAGTACATTTTGCAGAGTGAAAAAAAATCATGAAATGATTTATTTACTTTTACCAAGTCTGCTTGGAAAATTCATATGTATATTAAAGCAGATCCATTTTCGTTTGACCCAAAACTACACTGTGTTCACTGATTTATCTCTTCCCTCATCACTGTCAGTGCTGTACATTGTGGCCTGAACAGAGGGTCCCTACCAGAGAACAGGGTGTTCACTGTTCATTACCCCAACCTTGTACAGGCTGCCTAGACTTTCTCACACCCTGTCTGCCATTCCCTGTCTATGACACATGTACAGTGGCCCCGACCCTGCTCTGTGTCCCATCTTCTTTCAGTTCCCTACCCCTTGTTCTGCCCCTCACTGCCCTTGGCACACCAGCTATTGACTGCCAAGGAGCCCCACTGCCACCAGGTGTTTTTCATCTGCAGACCCTGGACTATGTGATTTCACAATCTTCTTTTACACCTATCAGTTTTTTTCAGACAGAATTCGAATCATTCTGTAGAGGCTGAGATCATTGGTTTCGGAAGATTATTGTGATTTTATATTTTACTCTTTGCAGACACGTCTTAGAAGTTTGATGATGGTAGTACATTGATGCCACCTTTTAACAAAAGCCTGAACTGCCCCTTGAATACTCACTCACAGGAAGGAAAGAGAGGGGGAGGGGCTGTGACCCAAACCCACCACTCAGAGTTTTCTGGAAGTCAGGATGGAAAGGGGGAATTCCATGGGTACAGCATATTGACGGGCTTTCTCTGACACTTCATATACATGGATTTATATGTGGTCTTTTGCATATTTGATTTTTTTCACTTGACTTAATGTTTTCAAGTTTCATTCACTTTGTAACATGTATCAATACTTCATTCCTTTTTATTGCTAAATAATATACCACATTTTTATTCCATTCATTAATTGGTAGTCATTTGAGTTGTTTCCACTTCTGGCTATTACGAATAATGATGCTACATGCATCGTGTCCAAGTTGTTATGTAAACATGTGTTTTCATTTGTCCTGGCTGTGTACCTAGGAGTGCAGTTGCTGGGTCCTATGATAACTCTCTGTTGAAGCAGTTGAGGAATTTCCAAACTATTTTCATGACATGACAATGTTGAGAAGTGCAGGCGTACTCTGTTATTTTTCTCCCGATTCAGCTGTGATTATGGGTTTTGAGAAAGAATACCACAGGGTTGAAGTCCCCTTCTCATCACCTCCTAACTGGCAGGACATCAGGACATGATGCCCACATGACATCCCTGCATCCCTAGAGATGTCGACCCTCGTCACAGGGCTGAGATGGTGTTCATTTACGTTCTCCAGTGTACAGTAAGTATTTTGCATTCACCTGCTCTGTGCTTTAGAGTTGAGTCACTAGGTGTGCACAGTGTGAATGTCAGTGATGATGGTATGGCTGGGTATCGATATTAAACATCTGCACCTGGCTCAATGTTCAACATTGGCTACAATGAGTATGTATTGTATTTATGGTAAAAATGGTGTCCCCTTAAATCTCTGCTACTTATGAAATATTTCAGTTAAAAAGCATTGTGAGCTACAATATTAATTTGAGTGAAATTAATTTGAGAGAAATGTTTACCCTTCCTTATTCTCTCCTAGAGATAATCACTATCCAGAATAAGATTATCGTACTCATGCATTCCTTTATCATTTTGCTCCAAATCAAAGCTTCCCTAAACAAAATATGGTATTGTTTTGTATGTTTGGCTACACAGAGATGCACACACACAGATACACGCCCATGAACACAGCGGTGTGCTCATCCTCCAACTTGATAATTGAACACTTTGCTTACCTACATATATTATATACATCTATATTATGTGTGTATGTAGCATGTGTATATGTATATGGTGTACATATATAAAACGTGTATATGTGTAGTATGTATTTGCATACACACACACACACACACACAGGAAAATCTGATCCTTACCCTCAAGGGAGTGTTTTGAGGAGTTCGAAGGGCAACCTCCTTCTGGATCCCAGCACAGCATTTGCTGCATCACCCACAATACCAAGTTTTGCTGCCTTTCCATCCAGAATGCTCTGTGCTTTGTCAGGCATGCTGTTTTTTAAGCCATTCAATTCTTCTATTACCTTTAACTATTCTTTTCCATTTCATTCTTATAGTTTAGCTTTTGAGTCTTTATCATACTTTTTTAATGGAATGTTTAATTCATTTATTTTAATTTATATTGGTACAGGTTTTTTGTTTTAATTTTTCTCTGGTTTTATTGAGATATGATTGATATATAACACTGTCTAAGTTTAAGGAGTACAACATAATGATTTGAGATATGTATACATTGGCAAAAACAATTACCACGATAATATCCACCACCACACACACTTAGCATTTCTATTAATTGTGGTAATAACTTTTAAGATCTACTCTTTTAGCAACTTTCAAATATACATTACATTATTGTTAACTTTAGTCACCATGCTGTACATTACATCTTCAGAACTGATGAATCTATTAACTGGAAGTTTGTACATTTTGACCACCTCTACCCATTTCTTTTTTCTTTATTGAGGTAATAATTGACATGTAACTTTGTATTAGGTTCAGGTGTATACCATGATGATTCTATGCTTGTATATTTTGCAAAATGATCACCACAATAAGTCTAGTTAATATCTGTCACCATACAGGGGTACAAAATTTATTTTGTGATGAGAATTTTAAGATCCACTGTATAGTAACTTTCAAATATGCAGTACAGGATTATTAATTATAGTCATCACGCTGAAAATTACCTCCCTGTGACTAATTTATGTTATAACTGGAATTTTTGTTATTACTATGTTCAATTAGCCCGCATCTAGTACATCATTAGTATAACTGGAATTTTTTACCCTTTGACCCTCTTCAGCCATTTTGCCCACTCCCCACCCTCATGTAGGTATTTAATGCTTCAAAATACACTCTGACAGTAGGTTTAGCTAGATTCGGATATACTGTGTTTTCATGATCATTATCCTCATCAAATTTGGCAGTTTTAATCTGCATTTCCATATGGGCTCAAGATTTCTTTAACAGCCTCAGATAGAATCACTTTTCATTACTGTTTCAAGTTCTTATAAAATGTTAGTGTCTTGTCTAAAAGGGATCACAATTCAGTATTTGTAAGACCTGCCCTTGAGATTCTGTTGTTTAGGTCTTCTCTGCAATGACTGAATGTTTTTCCACTTGACGATTTTTTTATTAAAGGAAGTATGTTAGAATCATCCATTATTAATGTGCTTCTTCATTTTTCCACTCGTACTTACTATAGTTTTTTTTCTATGAATACTTCTGCTGTGTAATTGCATATATAAGTATTAATATCACACAGCTTCCTTGTGAATTTAGTCTTTATCATTAAAACCTGGTTTTTTGTCATTGGAAGTCCATTTTGGTCTCAATTTTACTCTCTCTAACAGCAATATTATAACCCCTCATATCTTGTTATTGGCAATTGCCTGATGTATATTTCCTTGTTTAAAAAATTTAACCTCTGTGCTGTTTCCTGTATTCCACATATGAATGAAACCATATGATAATTGTCTTTCCCTGATTGACTTATTTCACTCAGCATGATACCCTCCAGTTCCATCCATGTCAACGCAAATGCTAGGTATTCATCCTTTCTGGTGGCTGAGTAATATTCCGTTGTATATATGGACCACATCTTTTTGATCCATTTTATCTATTGGTGGACATCTCGGTTCTTTCCACAGTTTGGCTATTGTGTACATTGTTGCTAAAAACATTGGTGTTCAGGTGCCCCTTAGGATCACACCATTTTTGTCTTTGGGGTAAATACCTAGTTGTGCACTTGCTGGGTCATAGGGTAAGTCTATTTTTACCTTTTTGAGGAATCTCCATACTGTTTCCGGAGTGTCTGTACCAGCTTCTGGAGATTATAGGAGAAGGGAGGGAAAACTGATTAGGAAGTCATCACACAGGGAGAAAAGCCATGAGAAGCTCTTAACTATAGGAATCAAACTGAGGAAACAAACAAATTTTTTGTGGGAGGTGGGTTGGGGACTGGGGGAACTGGGTGATGGGTATTAAGTAAGGCACATGATGTGATGAGCACTGGGTGTTATGTGCAAGTGATAAATTTTTGAAGAGTACATCTGAGACTAATGATGTACTATATATTGGCTAATTGAATTTAAATTAAGTAATTGAAAAAATTAACCTATGGAATTCCTTTAAGTTTACCAGTGAAAAAAATACACTTTTGGATTTTTCTACAATAGACAATTTGAAAAAATGCTTTTATTATATGAGGGGAGTTTTGTGCATTTACATTCACCAATATGATCATTGTCTTTGATCATTTGTGCTCAGTTCTGTCACATTGTTTATAAACTCATGAAATGATACTCTTACATGAGACAATGTTTTTCACTTCCTATCTCTTTTTATTTAGGATTTAGAATGGCTGTTTTGTTCTAGTGGTATTTTTTTAAAAGACTTTATTTATTTATTCGACAGAGAGAGAGACAGCCAGTGAGAGAGGGAACACAAGCAGGGGGAGTGGGAGAGGAAGAAGCAGGCTCATAGCGGAGGAGCCTGATGTGGGGCTCGATCCCATAATGCCGGGATCATGCCCTGAGCCGAAGACAGACGCTTAACCCAGGCGCCCCTGTTCTAGTGGTACTTTTATACTAAGCCCTTAAGTACCCTACTTAATATCTTTGATGTGGAATGAAGTCTTACAAATGAATAGGATAATGTCAATGATATGAATAGATAATTCATGTAACTACCACTATACTCATTAAACTTTAAAAAGTATGCCAAAGTATAATATAAAAAGCAATGCAAATTAATGTCCAGGGCTATCCTGCTGAGTGAGAAAGACAAGTTACTTAAAAATATGTACATACTAATTTGTGGAAAGAATATATGAAAAATGAACATATTTTGTAGAACTGCATTCCTGCCTCCAAAGATGGAGTTGTGAATTACCCTTTATGAGCTTGAACTTGCTCATCTTTCCTTTATTTTTTTAATTTTTTTATTTTAATGTTTTTTTATTATATTATGTTAGTCACCATACAGTACATCCCTGGTTTCTGATGTAAAGTTCGATGATTCATTAGTTGCATATAACACCCAGTGCACCATGCAATATGTACCCTCTTACTACCCATCACCGGTCTATCCCATTCCCCCACCCCCCTCCCCTCTGAAGCCCTCAGTGTTTCTCAGAGTCCATAGTCTCTTATGCTTCATTCCCCCTTCTGATTACCCCTGCTTTCTTTATCCCTTTCTTCCCCTACCGATCTTCCTAGTTCTTATCTTCCATAGATGAGAGAAATCATATGATAATTGTCTTTCTCTGCTTGACTTATTTCACTTAGCATTAACTCCTCCAGTGCCATCCGTGTTGCAGCAAATGTTGAGAACTCGTTCTTTCTGATAGCTGAGTAATATTCCATTGTATATATGGACCACAACTTCGTAATCCATTCATCTGTTGAAGGGCATCTCGGTTCCTTCCACGATTTGGCTATTGTGGACAATGCTGCTATGAACATTGGGGTGTATATGGTCCTTCTCTTCACTACGTCTGTATCTCTGGGGTAAATACTGAGTAATGCAATAGCTGGGTCATAGGGTAGTTCAATTTTTAACTTTTTAAGGGACCTCCACACTGTTTTCCAGAGTGGCTGTACCAACTTGCATTCCCACCAACAATGTAGGAGGGATCCCCTTTCTCCACATCCTCTCCAGCAATTGTTGTTTCTTGCCTTGTCAATTTTTGCCATTCTAACTGGTGTAAGGCGGTATCTTAGTGTGATTTGGATTTGAATTTCCCTGATGGCTAATGATTTTGAACACTTTTTCATGTGTCTGTTGACCATTTGTATGTCATTGAAAAAGTGTCTGCTGTTCATATCTTCTGCCCATTTTATGATTTGTTTATTTGTTTCTCGTGTATTGAGTTTGAGAAGTTCTTTGTAGATCTTGGATACCAGTCCTTTATCTGTGGTGTCCTTTGCAAATATATTCTCCCATTCCGTGGGCTGTCTCTTAGTTTTTTTGACTGTTTCCTTGGCTGTGNTGTTTCCTTGGCTGTGCAGAAGCTTTTTATCTTGATAAAGTCCCATAAGTTCATTTTATCTTTTGTTTCTCTTGCCTTTGCAGATGTGTCATGAAAAAGTTTGCTTTGTCCGATGTCGTAGAGGTTGCTGCTATGCTCTCCTCTAGGATTTTGATGGATTCCTGTCTCACATCGAGGTCTTTCAACCATTTGGAGTTTATCTTTGTGTATGGTGTGAGAGAGTGGTCAAGTTTCATTCTTTTGCATGTAGCTGTCCAATTTTCCCAGCACCATTTATTGAAGAGACTGTCTTTTTTCCACCGGATGTTTTTTCCTGCTTTATCAAAGATTAGTTGCCCAAAGAGCCGAGGGTCCATTTCTGGGTTCTCTATTCTGTTCCATTGGTCGATGTGTCTGTTTTTGTGCCAGTACCATGCTGTCTTTGTGATCACAGCTTTGTAGTACAGCTTGAAATCCGGCATTGTGATGCCCCCAGCTTTGTTTTTCCTTTTCAAAGGTTCCTTGGCAATTCGGGGCCTTTTCTGGTTCCATACAAATTTAAGGACTACTTGTTCCAGTTCTTTGAAAAACGTCATCGGTGTTTTGATCGGGATAGCATTGAAAGTGTAGATTGCTCTGGGTAGTATGGACATTTTAACTATGTTAATTCTTCCAATCCATGAGCATGGAATATTTTTCCATCTTTTTATGTCTTCCTCAATATCTTTCAAAAGTGATCTATAGTTTCTAGCATATAGGTCCTTTACGTCTCTGGTTAAGTTAATTCCAAGGTAACGTATGGTTTTTGGTGTTATTGTAAATGGGATGGATTCCCTAATTTCTCTTTCTTCAGTCTCGTTATTCGTGTATAGAAATGCAACTGATTTCTGGGCATTGATTTTGTATCCTGCCACCTTACTGAATTGTTCTATAACTTCTAATAGTTTGGGAGTGGATTCCTTTGGGTTTTCCATATAGAGTATCATGTCATCTGCAAAGAGAGACAGTTTGACTTCTTCTTTGCCGATTTGGATACCTTTGATCCCTTTTTGTCTTCTGATTGCTGTTGCAAGGACTTCTAGTACTATGTTGAATAATAGTGGCGAGAGTGGGCATCCTTGTCGTGTTCCTGATCTTAAGGGAAAGGCTTCCAGCTTTTCCCCATTGAGAATAATGCTTGCAGTAGGCTTTTCATAGATGGCTTTTATGAGATTGAGAAATGTACCCTCTATTCCTACACTCTGAAGGGTTTTAATCAGGAAAGGATGCTGTATTTTGTCAAATGCTTTTTCTGCATCAATTGAGAGGATCATATGGTTCTTGAGTCTTTTCTTGTTGATATGATGTATCACATTGATTGATTTGCGAGTGTTGAACCATGCTTGCATCCCAGGTATGAATCCCACTTGGTCATGATGGATAATCCTTTTAATGTACTGTTGGATTCTATTAGCAAGGATCTTGTTGAGGATTTTGGCATCCATATTCATTAGAGAAATCGGTCTGTAATTCTCCTTTTTGAGGGGGTCTTTGCCTGGTTTGGGGATCAAGGTAATATTAGCCTCATAGAATGAGTTTGGTAGCTTTCCTTCTGTTTCTATTTTTTGAAATAGCTTTAGGAGAATAGGTATTATTTCTTCTTTGAATGTTTGGTAGAATTCCCCAGGAAAACCGTCTGGGCCTGGAGTTTTATTATTTGGAAGGTTGTTTATCACTGACTCAATTTCTTCATAGTTAATTGGCCTATTTAAGAAATCTATTTCTTCCTGTTTCAGTCTTGGTAGTTTATAGGTTTCCAGGAAGGCCTCCATCTCTTCCAGATTGTTTAGTTTTTTGGCATATAGCTGTTGATAAAAGTTTCTAATAATCCTTGCAATTTCAATGGTGCTGGTCGTGACCTCTCCCTTTTCAGTCATAATTTTAATAATCTCAGTCCTTTCTCTTTGTTTTTGGACAAGTTTTGCCAGTGGTCTATCAATTTTATGGATTCTCTCAAAGAACCAGCTTCTAGTCCTGTTGATCTGCTCTACTGTGGTTCTGGTCTCTAATTCATTGATTTCTGCTCTAATCTTGGTCAACTCCTTCCTTGTCAGTGGGTTAGGCCTGTCCCTCTGTTGCTGTTCCAGTTTCTTGAGGTGAGAATATAGAAACTGCATTTTAGATTTTTCTATTCTTTTGAGTGAGGCTTGGATGGCTATGTATTTCCCCCTTAGGACTGCCTTTGCAGTATCCCATAGGTTTTGGACCGTTGTGTATTCATTCTCGTTGGTCTCCATAAATTGTTTAATTTGTTTTTTGATTTCCTGGTTTATCGAGTCATTCTTGAGCAGGATGGTTCTTAGCCTCCAAGTGTTTGAGTTTCTTCCAGGTTTTTCCTTGTGGTTGAGTTCCAATTTCAGAGCGTTGTGGTCTGAGAATATGCAGGGGATAATTTCAATCTTTTGGTATTGGCTGAGACCTGTTTTGTGTCCCAGAGCATGATCTATTCTTGAGAATGTTCCATGGGCATTTGAATAGAATGAGTATTCTTTGGTTCTGGGGTGTAGTGTTCTATATATATCTATGAGGTCCAACTCGTCGAGTATGGCATTCAAAGCCTTTGATTCTTTGCTTAGTTTTTGCCAGGGTGTTCTGTCTATTTCTGATAGTGGGGTGTTGAGGTCCCCTACTATTACTGTGTTCTTATCTATATGTCTCTTTATTTTGGTTAAGAGTTGGCTTGTGTATCTTGCTGCTCCCCTGTTGGGGGCATATATATTAATAATTGTCATATCCACTTGTTGAATACTTCCTTTAAGAATAATATAGTGCCCTTCTGTATCTCTCTCTATGGCCTCTAGTTTAAAATCCAGTCTATCTGATATGAGAATTGCTACTCCAGCTTTCTTTTGAGGTCCATTTGCGTGGAAGATGGTACTCCATCCCCTTACTCTAAGTCTGAATGCATCTTTGGGTTCAAAATGAGTCTCTTGTAGACAGCAAATGGATGGGTCATGTCTTTTTATCCAATTTGCAACCCTGTGGCTTTTTATGGGAGCATTTAGGCCATTTACATTGAGACTGATTATTGAGAGATATGGTTTTAATGATTCCAGGTCTGTGTAGACAGGTCTGATGTAATTCTGATACCTTTGCCTTGGTACGTGAGCGATTTCGTTGCCCTGGCCACTTTCAATACTGTCNTTTGCCCTGGCCGCTTTCAATACTGTATCCTTGGATCTAATATTTGCGAATTGCACTATGACATGCCGTGGCGTAGGTTTGTCCTGGTTGAGCTTGGATGGGGTCCTCTCTGCCTCTTGGACACGAATGCTTGTTTCCCTTGCTAGATTAGGGAAGTTTTCAGCTACAATTTGTTCAAATATCTCTTCTAGACCTCTGTTTTTCTCCACCCCCTCGGGGATGCCGATGATTCTGACATTGGATTGTTTCATCAAGTCAGTAATCTCCCGTAACCTACATTCCTGAGCGTGGATTTTTTTGAGTCCAGATTCTATTTTAGCTTTTTCTTCTACTAACCCATCCTCCAATTCGCTAATGCGTTCCTCTGCCTCGGTGACCCTGGCCGTCAGAGCCTCTAGTTTTGACTGCATTTGGCTCATAGAACTTTTAATTTCTGCCAGATTCGCTCTCATTTCCACCCTTAGAGATTCTATATTCTCATTAACATTTTCATTAGTAGTTTTTTCAAGTCTACAGATCATCTTGACCATTGTTACTCTGAATTCCATTTCTGATAATTTGGTTATATCTATATCCATTAGTTCTGTGGCAGAGGCCACAGACTCATTGTAATTTCTTTGCTTGGGGGGACTTCTCCTTCTCGTCATTCTGATGAGGAGAGGTTGTGGGGTTGTCCAGAGCCCAAATTACTGACCGGGACCCAGGCCGTGTGCCCTTGTTTTATCGGGATCTTAGGGATGTGGGCTTCTTGATTTTTCAGCCTGCCTTCTGGAGGAGGGGCCTGCCGCACCAATACTCAGGCAACCCTGTTTGGGTAGAGTGTCCATGTCCCCTGCGAGGGGGGATGGGGATGGGCACACTGTGAGCCGATATTTCCAGGCTTTTGTTCTGTGGCACCTTTCCCTGGTGGTTTACTGTGCCTCTTCTGAGAGTCAGAGCAGCAGTGGCCGAATCTCAGCCTCTGTCTCAGAACAGAGGGATCGTGGACCGTTCTCCACTGATGTTCTGGCTACTTTAACTCTGTTACTGTTGGTGCTGTTGAACCCTGCAGCATCCCTGGATGTGCACCCCACATCCGGCGTCCCAGCCCTCACTTCCAGGGCCGGCGCGTCACTGTCCTTTGTGTTTCTAATACCGCCAGCCACCGGCCGCCCCCGCGCGCTCCAAAGCTTCGGCCCTCAGTCTGGTCACACACGTTCCCCGGCTCACGGTCTCAGTCTGCTCTCTTGCGGGTGCTGGTCTGCGATTACGCCCGCTCCCCCATGTAGGTGGCTACCGCTTCCCGGCGCCCGAATGCAGCGGTTCCCTCCCCCTTCCATTTATCTTCCGATATCTTGTGTGGTTTCACGGCTCCCCACTTAGTACCTCGATACTTGGCACTGGAGATGTTCATTTGTAGAGATCCAGATATATCTTCCTGCATCTCAGGCTGATTCCGTGGATGTTCAGGCTGGTCTGGTACCTATCCAACTCGACTCAGGGGACCGGCTGAAAAAGGGGTCCCCTACTCCTCCGCCATCTTAACTCTTCCCATCTAAACTTGCTTATCTTTAAAGTGGGCAAAATGATATTAAGCTCAGAGAGCTGTTATGAGAAATGAGCAAACATTTAGAAGGCATCTGATACATAATATTTCAGCAAATGTATGTGTGGTCTTTGCTGTATTCTTCAAACTCATAAAAGAGATGTCTTGCAAATGAACATCTCACAGAGATCCTTCTGATTGAGCAAAGGGAAAGGAAATGTATGCGTATTTATATGGCGTATTTATATTACCTGAAAGAAATTATCAATTTGTTAATTGTGACGACTTTTTATAGATAAGCTTTGGTGATATTTCTTTATAGGATAAATTGCCTGAAGATGGTGGAAATGAAGAAGCAAGTCGCCATCACTTTGTTTCTTTCTGATCTTTTTAACCTCCCATTTTGACAGTAGATTAGCAGCTTTCCTTTCAGTGGCAGAATGGAGGCAGCATAGAAACATAGAGTATCAAGATGGTTGTGCTGTACAACAGAGTAAAATCAGGAGACCTGGGTCCCAAAGACCAGATCATTCCTTACCCATTGTACTATGGGTAGTCACTTCCCACGTGTTGGCCTCATCCCTAACACAAAAAAAGTTTGTATTTCTCAGTGATTAGATATGGGGACTTTGGAATCTCAATGGAGTTGCTTGTCAACTTGGAAAAATTTACTAACTGGTTTCATGATCTTTAGCAAATGTTTAATCATATGTGAAACCTACCTTACTCAGACTGTTTTCAGAATCAATACCCAGAGCCAGCACAAACTTAGCAAACCTTCTGTATCGCTTAATACTATCTGGCAAAAATCAATTTTTCTGAAACACTTCTGGATTCTCAAATGCCTTTGGGATCAGGGGAGACAGGTTTAAATAATGTGAATTTTTTTTAATTTTAATGTTTTTTTATTATATTATGTTAGTCACCATACAGTACATCCTTGGTTTCTGGTGTAAAGTTCGATGATTCATTAGTTGCGTATAACACCCAGTGCACCATGCTATACATGCCCTCCTTACTACCCATCACCAGTCTATCCCATTCCCCCACCCCCCTCCCCTCTGAAGCCCTCAGTTTGTTTCTCAGAGTCCATAGTCTCTCGTGCTTCATTCCCCTTCTGATTACCCCCCTTTCTTTATCCCTTTCTTCCCCTACCGATCTTCCTAGTTCTTATGTTCCATAGATGAGATAAATCATATGATAATTGTCTTTCTCTGCTTGACTTATTTCACTTAGCATTATCTCTTCCAGTGCCGTCCATGTTGCAAGCAAATGTTGAGAACTCGTTCTTTCTGATAGCTGAGTAATATTCCATTGTATATATGGACCACAACTTCTTAATAATGTGAGTTTTTTTTGGGATTTCAAAATATGTCAAATCCATATAGAAAACTATAGTGCTGTGTTGTATATGGCTGTTCTGTTAAAAGAAAAGACCTCATTTTCCGGTTATTCAGGATGACAGGTAATTTATGGTTCTATGTGTAAAGGAAGAGAGGGCAATTGCTGGTAGATATATAGTTAAACATTGCCCAGGAATATTTCCATCTGCTTTAACTTTCCTAGAAAAATGTCAGGGTGCCATTTCTGTACCAAATGATGAATGTAATTTGCATTTTGAATGCTGTAATCAAGAACAAACAACTCTGCACTGTACAAATTAAACCATCTTGTTTTCTCTTAAAGGAATAGAATTGACTCCATAAGGATAGTTGGTTACAGTTTTGAAGGGAGAGGCCTGGGCTGTGCAACCCATTTGTCCTTCCAATCTCACTAATCAGATAAGTGATTCTCTAGGTAGAGGAAGGAGTGTACAGAGAGGTTAGATGTGTTTGGTCATGGATGTGCCTACCTGGAAGAACATATTGGGAATGGAGGACAAGAATTCCCCAGGATAAAACCAATGTATGGTTCAACTGACTAAGTTTCTGCCTACTAACTAATTGACTGTAGTAGTTTAGGCCTGCTTCCCTGAAATAACTCTGAGACTTCTTAAATGACATTTTCTGTGTATGTGTGTATCTAGATGTTTCAGTCACATGATTATAGACAGTCTCTTAGTTTTCTGCCACAGATGGCTAACTGCTTAGCATCACCTTGATTTTACATGTTCACCTTCTGAGGGCAGCTCATCTCCAGGAACCCTAAGATATTTCCCTGGGGCTCTTTGTACTGATAATCTCCCCTACTGTGTCTTTAAAGGAAACAAAAATTTCTGACTACAAGGACATTCTTTGTTCCATTAACATGGGCAGAGTTTTGTCAATTGCCAGGGTCCTAGTCTAGAGCCTCTATTACTATGTTTTCTCATGTAGTGACCTGTAGAGTTTAGCTGTTTTGCTTTCAGTAAGAGGACAGGGATGGATGAGGTGGGGAGGCATTTCCCATGTGAAGTACCAGCCTAAGCATCTCATTGCCATTGATACCTGAGAGAAATTATCAATTTGTTAATTGTGATGACTTTTTATAGAGACACTCATGCCTTATCTGGGATTGCAAGGTCCTGCGTTCAGATGTTTGGGTTGCAGATGAGGGTGTGGGTCCTTATGGTGGAGGCTGAGCCATCCAGGGGTGTGAGGAGGCAAGGGGATCCAGATCCAAGTGGCTTCTTTCTTGATTTGGGGCTTGGTGTGCCAGTTATCTCCTAGGTAAATCCACTGGGGTCCTGCCCAGCCCCAGTGAGCATGGTAGACAGGTAAGGACTCTGAGTCCCAGATTTCCCCTCTGTAAATTGGGGATGATAGTGCTTCACCATGGGATCACTGAGGAGATTCAGTGATACACATGAGTAAGCCCATGGCCCTGTGGTTACTGTGGAATCATGAATGTCTTTATGAATTCAGGCCACTTCTTTCTTTTCTACTTTGTTGTTAGGGGATAGACAAGGAAAGGAGAAAAAGGCTCTGTAAGAAGTCCATTATAACATGTGGTTGTTATGATCATAACCCAACTGTATCAGTATCATTGTCACTAACTTAGTGCTTAGCATGGTGCTGGGCACATAGTTATACCAGTAAAACACAGTGATAGCTGATCTGTCTCTCCCTGTGCAGCTCTTCATGCCAGTGGTCAAGCTCAAATCAGGTGCCTGAAGGGGGCAGGTTCTGAGTGTCTGTGTCCTGAGGGCTGCTGAGGCTTCTACTCCAAATTCAAGGGTATCCATCCTCAGGAGACCCCAAAACTTCACATCCTGGATGGGATATGAATCCTGACTCAAGTGAGTTCATTGGTCTGAACAAAAGCATGTTGCGGAGTAGCTCCTTTGAGGTTAACAAACTAACCTAATATTCAACAGTATGCTTTGATCTCATCATGAGAGAAGAGGTATAGCAAGTGGAATGCCATTTCATCAGTTATCTGCTTTCTGTGTAGTAGTCCTTGAGGTCCATCTCAGGGATTTTTTTTAAAGCAAGAAATTATCCAGTAGGAGATGGAAGTTGGTCTTTAATATGCATGTGTAATAAAGTAACCTAAATCGTTCTTACCATATAAATAGTAATTGAATTTCCCATGTATCTCATAGTTGGGTGTGGATGTGCAGTTGTTAGATCATTCTAGCAATTGAACATTGTAATGTAGATGCCCAGATGCTCACAGTTTTTTCCATTACATAATAAATTTTTTAAAGAGCCAGAGATTTTCCAAACGTTATTTTGAAATGTCAGGTACTAGAATGTAACATTTTTTAATTGAAGTATAGTTGACAAACAATGTTTCATTAGTTTCAGATTTATAGCATAGTGATTCAACATGTCTATAAGATATGTTATGCTCATTACAAGTATAGCAACCATCTGTCACCATACAATGCTATTACAATACCATTGATTATATTCTCTGTATTTTCTGGAGATTTTCTCTGTTCCTTTCTTGTCTTTTGTCACTTTCGTTCTTTCTCTTCCAATCAAAGAGTCCCCATTAATATTTCTTGCAAGGCTGGTTTAGTGGTCATGAACTTCTTTAGTTTTTGTTTGCCTGGGAAATTCATTATTTCTCCTACTCTGAATGACAGCCTTGCTGGATAGAATGTTCTTGGTGGCATATTTTTCCCATTCAGCATGTTGAATATATCATGCCACTCTCTTCTGGCCTGTCAAGTTTATGCGGACAGATCTACCATGAACCTGATTTGTCTTCTCTTGTAGGTTAAGGACTTTATTTCCCCCTTGCTGCTTTCAGGATTCTTTCTTTCTCTGTGTATTTTGTGAATTTGACTATGATATGGCTGGCGTTTGTTGTATTTAATGGGAGTTCTCTGTGCTTCTTGGATTTCAATGTCTGTTTCCTTCCCCAGTTTAGAAAAGTTTTCAGTTATAATTTGCTCAAATAAACCTTCTCTCTTTTCTTCTTCTGGGACTCCTATGATGCAAATGTTATTATGCTTTAAGGAGTAGTTCAGTTCCCTAAGTCTATATTCGTGACTCAATACCTCTGTTTCCCTTTTCTTTTCAGCTTCATTATTTTCCATAATTTTATCATCTGTATCACTGATTCAATCATCTGCTTTGTCCATCCTCATTGTTATGGCATCTAGTCGGGTTTATATATCAGTTATAGCATTTTAAATTTCTGCCTGACTAGTTTTTTTTTTTTTATCTCTGCAGTAAGGGATTATCTAGTGTCTTCTATGCTTTTTTCAAGTCCAGCTAGTATCCTTATAATTGTTTTAAATTCTAGTTCAGACATCATACTTATATCTGTGTTGATTAATCCTTGGTTGTTACTTCTTGTTCTTTCTTTTGGGGTGAATTTCTCTGTCTTGTCATTTTGTCCAGGTCACTGTTTTTGTGTGTGTGTGTGATTGTTAGGAAAGCCTCTTATATTCCTGCTCCTGAGAGTAGTGGCTAAATTAAGAAGAGGTCCAAAAAAACAGAGGAGGTCCTACATGCACTCTTCTGATGTGTTTTGTCTGCTCCTGCCCTCTGGTCAGTCTTCTGCAGCGTTTCTCCTTGCCTGCAGTGGGGAGGGGTGTTTAGACCTTGTCCACTATGTGGCAAGTTTTAATTAGGTGTGTTTTGGTGTGCTTATTAAAAGCTGTGGTCCATATATACAATGGAATATTACTCAGCTATCAGAAAGAACGAATTCTCAACATTTGCTGCAATATACGGCACTGGAGGAGATAATGCTAAGTGAAATAAGTCAAGCAGAGAAAGACAATTATCATATGGTTTCTCTCATCTATGGAACATAAGAACTAGGATGATCGGTAGGGGAAGAAAGGGATAAAGAAAGGGGGGGTAATCAGAAGGGGGAATGAAACATGAGAGACTATGGACTATGAGAAGCAAACTGAAGACTTCAGAGGGGAGGGGGGTGGGGGAATGGGATAGACTGGTGATGGGTAGTAAGGAGGGCACGTATTGCATGGTTGCACTGGGTGTTATACGCAACTAATGTAGCATCGAACTTTGCATCGGAATCCGGGGATGTACTGTATGGTGACTAACATAATATAATAATGAAATTAAAATAAATAAATAAATAAAGCTCAAAATAAAGAAAAAATAAAAGGACCTAGATCGGAAGAAGAAGAAGAAGAAGGAGAAGAAGAAGAAGAAGCAGCAGCAGCTAGATCCCATTTCTCCTAGAGCTAAAGCTTTGCAGCACTCTATGGTCAGTAGACTTGGTGTGGGCAAGGGGTTTGTGCTGGTCTTCTGGAGGAGGGGCCTACTGCACCAATTCTCAGATGGACTTGCCCTAGTGAAAATGCACCTGCAGAGCATAAGTGGGTGGGGCTTGGTGTAGCGGCTCGGGTATCCATGGTGGGGAGGGGAGTGCTCTGTTGGTCACTGAAGTTGGTCAGTGTTGATGGTCAGCGGGGTGGGGTGGTGGTGGTGGAAATGGCATCACCCCATTCTCTCATCCCCAGAACAGGGAGTTTGTGCCCACCGCTCTTCAGGAAGCCCTTACAGAAGAGCAAACGATCACCCCTCTTGTGTCCTTGGCTTCCATCAGATCCTCAGCTCCCCGCTTTCACAGTGTCTGTGTCCAAGCTCTCTGCCTGCCAGGCTGCACAGTACCCCTGTGTTTTATCTCAGGCATGCAGCTGAGTTTCAAACTTCAAATTTCTGGGACCCATGTATCTGGTCCTGTGCTAATCCTCTGGGTGGGGGTCTCACTGCGTTTTTGCTGTTTGCTGGCTCGTCCCAGAAAAGCGGTCCTACTGCACACAGTAGTTCAGAATTTATGGTAAAGTGCAGCAAAAAGCTGGCATCAAGGTTTGCTGCCCTCAGCTGGTGTCTTTGTTCCTATGCTAGGGAACAGGGCAGCATGTTGGTGCCGCCAGTTCTTTTGTCCCAGGAGAGGCCATGCCACCACCCCCAGATGCACTCCAAAAAGGGGAACTGTTTCTCCCTGTGGGACCCAGGGGATTTTCAGACTATGTTGCCCAATCCTGGAACTCTACCCTCCTTCCCCACAGGAGCACCGCTAAGCCCACCAGGCATGACCCCATGATGGTGTGGACTTCTAAAACTTCAGCCTTTGCAATCCATTGCTTATGATAACTTCTCTCCTTTCCCCAGTCAGTGGTTTTGGGGGAAGTTTTTCTTGTCCAATCCCCTGCCTTCTCTCTCTCTGTCTTTGTGTCTCTCTCTCTCTTTCTCTTCTCTCTCTGTGATCAAGGCTACCTTCCCTTTGCAGCACCTGCAGTTCTTTTCTCCCCTCAATCAACCCTGCATAGGTCTTACCTTCCACAAGGTGGTCATTTTTCTACCTACAGATGCGAATTTTTGTCCTCTCAGTCCTCAGATCCATTTCTTGGGTGTTCAGAATTATTTGATATTCATCTAGCTGTGCTCAAGGGGTGAGACGAGCTTAAGGTCCCCCCACTACTCTACCATCTTAACTCTTTCCCCCAGAACAACTTTTTTAATTTTGAAGAAACCTAGTTTTTCAATTTGTTCATTTCTGATTTTGATTTTCCCTCTGATGTCATATCTAGAAAATTTTCAGCTAACCTAGGATCACAAGATTTTTTTTCTGTTTTTCATCTAGAAGTTTTATACATTTAGCATTTATAATTAAGTCTGTGATTCATTTTGAGTTGACTTTTGTATATGGTGTAAAACATGGATCACAGTTGATGTTTGTATGGAGGCCCATTTGTCCTAGCACCATTTGCTGAAAAGACTTTTTTCTCCATTGAATTGCCGTCATGGTTTTGTCAAAAGTCAGTTGTCCATATATGTGTGAGTCTATTTTTGGACTCTTCATGTTGTTACTTTGATAGACATTTCTACCTTCATCCCAATACTACACTGTCTTGTTTACTGTGGATTTATAACGAGTCTTGAAATAGGGTACTGCTTAGCTTCCAACTTTATTCTTCTTTTTCAAGTTATTTTAATAGTGTAGGCTCTTTGCATTTTCACATGACTTACAATAAGATTTAGAAGTAGCCATATAGGGGTGCCTGGGTGGCTCAGTCATTAAGCATCTGCCTTTGGCTCAGGGCGTGATCCCGGCATTCTGGGATTGAGCCCCACATCAGGCTCCTCTGCTGGGAGCCTGCTTCTTACTCTCCCACTCCCCCTGCTTGTGTTCCCTCTCTTGCTGGCTGTCTCTCTCTCTGTCAAGTAAATAAATAAAATCTTAAAAAAAAAAAGAAGTAGCCATGTAGAAGCAACACAACTTGGTAAACTGGCAATAAGCAGGTAAGCAAATCAATAGGACAATTTCATATGGGAATAGGTGCTTTACAGAAAATAAATGAAACCATTGAGTAGGAAATGATGGGAACAGGGATTATTATAGATGGGGTTGTCAGTCAAGCTCTTTCTCAGAAAGTGACATTTGAGCTGAGTTTTGAACAAGAGGAAACCAGGCCTGGGCTAACCCTTTGGTTTGCAATGTGCATGCCACAAGTTGTTCCAGGAACAGATGACAAGCTCAAATGGCTGGAGCCTGGCACATAGCATGCAGATCATAAAAGATGAGGTAGAAGGGCAGACAGGAGCCACATCATTTGCACTGTCTAAGGGATTGGAGTCATTCTAGGGGTGGAGAGTTACAGTATGGGAGTGACGTGACCTAATTCATTTACTCTTAAGGTGACTCTCCTACTATGAGGAGAATGGACTGGACAGGGACAAGATGGCTGTGGGAATAACTTGTAGGTGAGTCTTGCAGATGTCCAGAGGAGGGATGACAGTGGATTGTTCTAGTGCTGCAGCAGTGTGCAGTGGGAGGAGCTGGCTCTGGATAGGGTGTGCTGTAGGTAGGAGAGGCAGGACCTAAAGTGGCTGTGGTGGGGGTATGTGAGGACAAGGCAGGATTCTAGATGAGCTCTTGGCTTTTTCTTTGACTACATGCAGAAATGGTGGTGCTGTTTCCTGAGATTTGTTGTTCCACGTCTTTTGAGTCATCCTCATAATTAGTTAGGTATCCAACAATGATTATAGTGCAGGTTACTGATTTAAAACATGCATCAGTTGAAGAACAGGATTCAGTTGTAAGAATATTAACTTTATTTATTTTAAGATTTTATTTATTTATTTATTTGAGAGAGTGAGTGAGCAGGGGGAGGGGCAGAGGGAGAGAGAGAATCCTGAAGCAGACTCCCCGATGAGTGTGGAGGCCAAAATGGGGCTCATCCCCGCACCCTGAGATCATGACCTGAGCCAAACTCAAGAGTTGACCACTTAACTGACTGAGCCACTCAGATGCACTAAGAATATTAACTTTTAATAAAGACACATGAAAACCTTTTGTAAAACTATCAACAGTGTAAGAATCTGAACTTGCATATATTTTTTAAAACTTCTAATATTTATTGAGCTGTTACTGTGTTCCTTGCACTATTCTAAGCATGTTCACATGTTAACTCAGTTCTCAAAACAACAACCCATGAGGGAGGGTTGATTTTTCCCCCATTTTATAGAAGAGAAAACTGACGCACAGAGAAGTGTTTTCACTCTTCCAGCATTCAGAGACAGCCAGCTGTTCCAGTGCCTGTGCAGTAGAATTTTAAAATGATGTGATTCCTGATCATTCGTCCTTGTAAAAACCAAAACATAGAAAAGTGAAGTCACTGACGCTAAGCCAAGTCAGCAAACAGGTCCTTAACACTAACTTAATTACATTTTCAGCCTCCCGAAGAAATGTAGTCTTAACTAGACAGTCAGAAATTTTCTGATCACTGCCAGTAAGGTAATTTGTCTCTGGGGAACTAGACACATTTATTGCTACTGGTTTGGTCATTGTTTCTTATCCTTTTCTGTGCATGGAGCCTGTAAATATATATCACATTTTTATGAGCATATACATCATCTTTTTCCATCCTGGGCTTATACTCTGTCATCTTTTTTTAATAGATTTTATTTATTTTTTTGAGAGAGAGAGAGAATGAGCAAGGGCCTGGGTGCGAGGGGCAGAGGGAGAGAGGGAGAAGCAGACTCCCCATTGAGCGCAAAGCCCAGATGTAGGGCTTGATCCCAGGATCCTGAGATCATGACCTGAGTTGAAGGCAGATGCTTAACTGACTGAGCCACCCAAGTGCCCCTTATCCTCTGTCATCTGATAGATGATCACTGGCAGGGTGTTTTTTAACTTTCCAGCTTTAAAAAATATAACCAACTGTAATATGTATATTAGTTTTCTTCCCTGTTCATAGGTAAAAGGTAACATATATTACACCAGTGTTGTGCAAGACATTTCAGCAGAAATGAAATTGTTCTGTTTCTGTGATGTCCAACATTGTAGCCACTAACTACCTGTGGGTGTTGAGGACCTAAAATATGGCTATGGCCCCTGAGGAACTAATTTTTTAATTCATTTAAATTTAAGTAGCCCTGTGTGGCTATGGCTACCATATTAGCAACAACTCTACACATTTTCTACACATTTTACCATATTAGCAACAACTCTACACACAACTCTGTAACAATTTACATTACCAACAACAGTGCATGAGAGTTCCTTTTATTCCACATCCTCCCCAACACTTGTTATTTCTTGTCTTTTTGATTTTAGTCATTCTGACAGGTGTGAAATGCACCTTTCATTTTTCACTCAAAGTATCCTGGAGATACTCCATAGCAGTACAGAGAAGGAGTCCTCATTGCGTTTCTAGCTGCATGGTACATTGGGGTGTACATGTGCCATAACTTCTTCATCCAGCCCCCTATTGGTGGACATCTGAGTTGTTTACAGTCTTCTGCTGTTACAATTTTTTCTGTAAGGAATGGCCTTGTACTTATGCATTTTTATCTTTTGCATTGTTTCGTTAAGACAGATTATTAGAAAAAGGCTACTGGTTCCAAGAGGAAAATACATATATAATTTTACTAGATAGCATTAAAGCCCATCCCGAGGGTTTGTACCATTTTATATTTCTTTCAGTGATGCATGGGAATACCTATTCCTCACAGATTATCTAATTGGTGAGAAAAGGTAGTGAACTTTTTTCTTTGTATGCCTGATTATGAGTTAGGTTAAACAATTTTTACATATTTAAGCACCTTTTATTTTGGTGAAATTCCTGTTTGTATCTGTTGCCCCTTTTTCTTTCTGGTTGTGTTTTTGGTAGTGTTTTTGCCTTCACTTTTTCATGACTATATATTAAGGATATAACCTTTGTTTGTAATGCAGGTTGTAAATATTTTTTCTAAATTTTGATAGTTCATTTTACCTTGCTGTGGCTTTTGTTTTTGGTGTATAATTTTTTAAATGTTTAATTAAAACTTTTTGAGTGTAGTTGACACACAATGTTACATTAGTTTCAGGTCTACAACATAATAATTTGACAAGTGTATGCTTTATGCTATGCTTACCACATGTGTAGGTACCATCAGTCACCATACAGCACTATTATAATGCCATTCGCTGTATTTCCTATGCTGTAACTTTCATCTCTGTGACTTACTCATTTCATAACTGGGAGCCTGTATCTCTCACTCCCCTTCACCCATTTTGCCCACCCCCGCACCCTCCTTGACTCTGGCAACCATCAGTTTGTTTTCTGTATTCATAGGTCTAATTCTGTTTTTTGTTTATTTATTGTTTTATATTTAGATTACACATATGAGTGAAGTCATACGGTATTTATCTTTCTCAGTCTGACTTGTTTCACTTAGCATAATACCCTCTAGTTCCATCCATTTTTTCATAAATGATAGATCTCATCCTTTGTTATGGCTAAGTATTATTCGTATATATGTGTGTGTGTGTGTATGTGTGTGTGTACATTCACATATATATATGTTATATATATATGTATCACATCTTTTATCCATTTGTGTATTGATGGACACTTAAGTTACTTCCATATCTTGGCTATTGTAAATAATGCTGCAATAAGGGCAGAGGTACATGTATCTTTTTGAATTAGTGTTTTGTCTTCTTTGGGTAAATACCCAATAGTTGAATTATTGGATCACATAATAGTACTGTTTTAATTTTTTGAGGAACTTCCATACTGTTTTCTACAATGGCTGTAACAATTTACATTACCAACAACAGTGCATGAGAGTTCCTTTTATTCCACATCCTCCCCAACACTTGTTATTTCTTGTCTTTTTGATTTTAGTCATTCTGACAGGTGTGAAATGCTATCTCATTGTAGTTTTTATTTGCATTTACCTGATAATTAGTGATGTTCAGCATCTTCTTATGTGTCTTTTGGCTGTGTTTATCTTTGAGAAAAAATGTCTACTCTGCTTTTCTTCCCATTTCTTTCTTAATTAGATTCTTTGGTGTTTTTGGTGTTGAGTTGCATAAGTTCTTTGTTTATTTTGGATCGTAAACCCTTATTGGACATATCATTTGAAAATATCTTCTCCCATTCAGTAGGTTGCCTTATTGTTTTGTTGATGGTTTCTTCACTGTGCAAATGCTTATTATTTTGATGTAGTCCCAATAGTTAATTATCGCTTTTGTTTCCCTTGCCTTAGGAGACGTGTCCAGAAAAATGTTACTATGGCTGATGTCAGAGAAATTATTGCTTATGTTCTCTTCTGGAAAATTTATGGTTTCAGGTCTCACATCTGAATTCGTTTCAGTTCTCACATCTAGTCCTTAATCCATTTTGAGTTTATTTTTGTGTATGTTGTTACAAAGTGGTTTAGTTTCATTCTTTTGCATGTAGCTGTCCACTTCTTCTAGCATGATGTATTGAAGAGACTGTCTTTTTTCTGCGTTGTATTGTCTTGACTCCTTTGTCATCTGTTAATTGACCGTGTAAGCATGGGTTTATTTCTGGGTTTTCTATTCTGTTCTATTAATCTATGTGTCTGTTTTTGTGCCAGTGCTGTACTCTTTTGATTACTGCAGTTTTGTAATATATCCTGAAACCTGGGATTGTAATACCTCCAGCTATGTTCTTGTTTCTCAAAATTGCTTTGGCTATTCAAGGACTTCTCTGGGTCTATGCACATTTTAAGATTATTTGCTCTAGTTCTGTAAAACATGCTGTTGGTATTTCAATAAGGATTGCCTTGAATCTGTAGATTGCTTTAGGTAGTATGGACATTTTGACAGTATTAATTCTTCCAATCCATGTGCATGGAATATCTTTCCATTTGATTTGTCTTCAATTTCTTTCACCAATGTTTTGTAGTTTTCAGAGTATAGGTCTTTTATTTCCTTGGTTAAGTTCATTCTTACATGTTTTATTCTTTTTGGTGCAATTTTAAATGGAATTGTTTTCTCACTTCTCTTTCTGCTACTTCATTATTAGTGTATAGAAATGCTACTGATTTCTGGGTATTAATTTTGTATCCTGTAGCTTTACTGAATTTATTACTTCTAGAGGATTTTTGGTGGAGTCTTTGGGGTTTTCTATGTATAGTATTATGTTTTCTGCAAATAGTGACAGTTTAACTTCTTCCTTACCAATGTAGAGAACTCATTTTTTTTTGTCTGATTGCTGTGGCTAGGACTTACAGTATTATGTTGAATGAAAGTGGCAAGAGTGGACATCCTTGTCTTGTTCCTGATTTTAGGCAAAAAGCTCTGTTTATTATACCATTGAGTGTAATATTACCTGTCTGTTTTTCATATATGGCCTATAGTGTGTTGAGGTGTATTCACTCTAACCCCACTTTGTTGAGAGTTTTTATCATGAATGAATGTTGAATTTTGTCAATCCCTTTTTCTTCATCTATTGAGATAATCATATGATTTTATCCTGTTTGCCATCTGTATGTCTTCTTTGGAAAAATGTCTATTCAGGTCCTCTGCCCATTTTTAAATAATATTTTTTGAAGTGAATCGTATGAGTTGTTTATCTATTTTGGATATTAACCCCTTACCAGTTATCATTATTTTTTTGTTTGATGTGATTTCTGATCTTTTTTACCCTCCTGTTTGACATTGGAATAGTACCCTCCCACTGATCCCCAGTAAGGAGACGACAGAGAATAACAGATTTTAAAGATGGGCCTACTGTAGAACATACTGAAAACAAACTGAAAATATATTGTGAAGGCCATTCGATACAATACAATATGAACGCACATAATAATAAAAATGGCAGTTGAACTTTGAATGATCTGTTCTGATATATTAATATAACAATGATAATTATTTATTATTTCCTTCCTTTTGCCCAATACTATAACATAAGTGCTAAACCTATACTTACTCATTATTCTTCACCACAATTTATGAGAAGCAGCTATTGTTGACCAACTTTCAACATCAGGGAACTGAGGCACAGGGTGGTCAGGGATAACAGTTTCAAGGCTTAGATTTGAACAAAGACTGTATGGCTCCTGAGTAAATATATGTAACTAGTATATACTACTTCAGCTCATAATATAACATAAAGCACATTGTTAATCACAGCAAAGCAACAAATCCAAGAAAGAAAGAAACAAAATGAATGTACTTGATTTGTTTCATGGGCTGTTGTAATAAATACCACAAACCAGTGGCTTAAAACAACAGAAATTGAGTTTCTCACAGTTCTGGATGCTACAAGTCTAAAACCAAGGTGTAGTACCATGCACATTTAGATACTAGGGAGAATCCTCCTTGCCTTTTCCTGGCCTTTGGTGGTGACCATCAATTTCTGATATTTCTTGCTTGCAGCAACATCACTCTCCAAGTTTCTGCCTCTGTCATCACATGTTCTCCATGACTGTCCCACTCTTCAAAGGCATTTTCAACTTCGTATAATGCCACATGTCATATGGATCAAAGCCTGCCTTAATGACCTCATCTTAACCTGATTACATCTGCAAAGACCTTATTTCCAAATAAGGTCCCATTCATAGGTAACTAGACTTAGAAACTCAACATAGTTTTCTGGGATAATAGAACTGAAAACAGGTACCTTGATTTTTCCCAGTTGACTAGAAAGAAAATATTACTTCAAAAGCAAAGAGGATGGATTAAAGAAAACTAAAAGGAGGGTAGTGCCTACTTCTCCTCTGAGTCATCCCACTATACCCATAGACACAATGAAAGGCAATGCAGCAAATGTCCTGCCAATGATTGTTATTGGTGAATGGATCAATATGACATTTTCAGGTTTGTTACAAACAAGGTCCCATTTCCATTGACCCTACCTTTTAAGCCTATGTTACAAGAAATTGAACTGTTCACATTAGATGTATCCTGTGTGAATTCTGCATCCTTGAACTTCTTCAATGTCTTTGTGCTTCAGAACATTTAATCTGATTCTGGGCCAAGATAAAACTCTGACTAATCATGAATGATGCAGGAGCAGATAACTGGAGGCTTCATGGCCATGCCCATAGACACAAGAACGCCTTCAAGACAGAATGGGAACCTTTGGAGTTGACAGATCACTAGTGGGCACTAGATGATGTTGAAGAGTAGCTCATGGTGAAAGATTTCCACTTTGAAAACCTGTTAAAAAAATATTACATGCCTCTATTTTGTGAAGACCAAGGAGAGATTAACTATGTTGGAAACTCAGAGTCATGCTTAACTTTGTACATTTTCTGTGAGCTGAAGCCTCTCAGAATAAAAAGGAGGATGCATGAGCTGGCAGGTGTGCAGGAAGGATCATTCTACTTTGAGCCGGGATCCTGCTGATGTTTGAAACTAAAGGAAACATGAGAACTGGTGCTGGGTGACTCACCTGGAGATAGCTATTTTTGAAATGTTTTAAATTTTCCTTCTGGCGAATCTAGTAATGAAAATCAGAGAAAAGGGAAAAAGTGAAGCTAGTGATAATACACAAAGTTTAGCAAAACTTCAGTCTGTAGAAAAACATTGTCAATTATACCTAATTATTATGTGCTGTCAGTCTCACTTCTAACCACCATACACTCTTGATTTCCTGAAATCCAAACACCCTGCATTTTGCCCTTAATTTTTTGTTAGTGTTTGTATACTTTTTTTACACAAATAATGTATTTTCATTTCTGTAAATGTAGCAACTATGGATGAGCAAAGTGAAGCTCTTGTTTTGATCATTTGGAACCTACAGAGAAAATATGTCAAAACTTTATTCAAATAAACTTTTCAGAGAGAATGCCTAGAGTCAACAAACCCTTAGCCTTAGCAAGCCCTCTATATTGCTTAATAATGTTCAGCTAAAATCAGTGATACTGAGATATGCCAGATTTTCAAGTGCCTTTGGAATCATGAAACACAGGTTAAATAATGCGAGCTCTTGGGTCACCTGGGTGGCTCAGTCAGTTAAGCGTCTGCCCTCGGCTCAGGTCACGATCCCAGGCTCTTGGGATCCAGACCCGCACTGGGCTTCCTGCTCAGCAGGGATACTGCTACCTCTCTGCTTACTGCTCCCCCTGCTTATGCTCTCTCTTTCTCGAATAAATAAATAAAATCTTTAAAAAAAAAATAAATAATGTGAGGTCTTAATCTGGAGTTCAGAATATATCAAATTCATTGACAAATCAGTGTTGCTGTACTGTATATGGCTACTCAGTTGAAGATATGACCCGCTTTCTAAGTTACTCTGTATAAGAGATGGTTAACATATCTACATGAGAAAGGGAAGAAGGCAATTGCTGGCAAACACACAATTAGCAGTTTGTCAAGGATAATTCCATCTGGATCAGGTGTCCGAAGGAAGAGGCAAGCTGCCATTTCTGTACCAAAATGTGAATGAAATTTGCATGTTGGATGCTGTAATCAAGAAGAAACAGCTCTTGACTTAACAAATTAAACCATCCACTTATTTCTTTAAACATTTTTGATTGATTATGTGTGTGTATTTCTATGTCTCTTCCAGCTCTACAACCTCTAGTACATGCTTACAGTCACAACTTACTCTCAGTTCAGACCAGAGCTGGACTTCCAACCTTCAGTTTAGATATCCCAGAGAATTTTTTAAAAATATATATTAGAAAAGTGATAGATACAGATGGGATGTTCCATGCTATTGAAAATGCAGAAAGCAGGCTGATCCCATGAAGTCATACTCCCTACCTCCAACTTCCCTCCCTTTAGTGGAGGCCCCTGGTCTGAGACTCTCAGAGCTGCCATCCAGGATCTCACCACCAGGTAACATCGCATTTGTCTCCATTTTTGTAGTTCTTTTTAAATGGAAAGGAGTACATTTTGCAAAGAGTATAAAAATATGAAATGGTTTGATTACTATTTTACAAATTTGGCTTGGAAAAATTAAAGCAGAACCATTTGCTGTTGACCACAAACTGCATTGCACTCATTGATTTCTCTCTTCACTGTCCTTCAGTGTCCCCTCACTGTCAGCTGCTGTGCAGTATGGACTGTACGCAAGATCCCCATCAGAGAACAGGGCATTCACCCTTCATTACCTCACCCCTGTACAAGCTGCACACATCTTCACCCACCCGCTGTCTTTTCATCCCCTGTCCATGACACAGGACACACCATTCTTTGATGTCCCAGCCTCTTTTAGTCACCTACCCCTATTCTGCCCCGCATCACTATTGAAATACTTGCCACAGTTGGCCAAGGGTTACCACCACATCAGGTGTTTTGGTGTATCTAGGCCCTGGAGTATGTGCTTTCATAATTTTTTATACCTACTAGTTTTTCATACAGAATTAGAATAATTATGTATAGGTTCAACCACAGGTTTTGGGAGAGATTCTTGTTATTTTTTATGTTTGTACTCTTTGCAGACTCGTCTTAGGAAAAGAACTTTGAAGATGGTGATCCTTTGGTGCCACCTTGTGACAAAAGCGTGAACTGCAGCTTGAACATCTCCAGGAAAGTGGAAGGGAAGAGATGTGATGGCTTATTGATGGGCGTTCTCCGTATGCTTTATATGAATGGAATTATAGAATATGTCATTTGCACATTTGGCTTCTTTTACTTGGACTAATGTTTTCAAAGTTCATCCATATTGTATCATGTATTAGTATTCTATTCCTTTTTGTTTTCAAATAATACACTGCATTTTATTTATTCATGCATTAATAGGTAAACATTTGGGTTGTTTCCATTTGGCATTATGAATAATGATACTATGTACATTATTATACTAATATTTATGTAGACATATGTTTTCACTTTTCCTGGCTTTGTACCTAGGAGTGGAATTGCTGAGTCATATAGTAACTCTCCGTTGAACTGTTCGAGTAACTGCCAAACTCTTTACATGACCCTGACAGTGTTGAGAAGTGTAGGCCTAGGCTGTTATTTTTCTCCTGATTAGTCTGTGGTTATGGGTTTTGAGAAAGCAAACCACAGAGCTGAAGTGCCCTTCTCATCACCTCATATTTAGAGGAGGTGATACCCACGTGACATCACTGGGTCACTGAAGATGTTGGCCCTCATCACAGGGTTAGGGTAGCGTTTGTCTAGTTTCTCCAGTGTACAGTGACTATTTTCCATTCACTCACTCTGTTCTTTAGAAGTGAGTCACTAGGTCTGCCCTGTCCTCAGCTATGAGAGTCAGAAGGAAAGTCTACCTCATGGAAGCAAGGTATTTACATATATTATTTGGAATTTTTAAAAGTTTATATCTTGTGACCAATTTTTTTTATTAATTGAAACATTATATATATATTAATATGGATTCATGTATAGTTATTTTGTAGGTTTTTAAAAATATGTATACATCACAAAACAAAGTCTAACATTATTCTAGGATGCAGAAAATGAATTTTGACTGAACACTCAGGAAACTGCAGGAGTTCTCTAACTCCACCATTATAGATTGCCATCATTGTATTGTGTAAATATGGTGTAGCACTCAGTGCTTTCAGACAATATATTTAACCATGGCAAAGTTTGAAAAATATTATAATTTTACATGATTTTATTGCATATGTGGTTTCTTTTTTTTTTTTAAGATTTTATTTATTTATTTGACAGAGATAGAGACAGCCAGCGAGAAGAGAGGGAACACAAGCAGGGGGAGTGGGAGAGGAAGAAGCAGGCTCATAGTGGAGGAGCGTGATGTGGGGCTCGATCCCATAACGCCAGGATCACACCCTGAGCCGAAGGCAGATGCTTAACCGCTGTGCCACCCAGGCGCCCCGCATATGTGGTTTCTTGAGGAAGAAATAAGAAACAAATTTTTGAAGAAGAAATAAAAAACAGAGGTTCAGACAGAGGTTATTGAAATAATGATAACAAATTATTGCTAACACACAAGAAACATATCTGAAAAATCCTTTTCAATAATAGAAAATGTGTCCTTTGCTTGAAAGTCCATTGTCTAAAGCATAGCCTTCCAGTTATCTGACCCTGGCTCTATGGAAGGTATTTTACAACTCAAGTTTTAAGTAACTGATCTCACTGCAATACATTTCTCGTCTTAGTCAAGCAATTGCATTGGATTTCCTTTCCCCTTGGAATAATATTTGTTTGTCTCCATTTGAACAATCACTTCAACGTTCCTGATCTGTACATGTGACAAAGACATGGTGTTGAATTGTCAAGTGTAATTTCTGTGGAAGCATGGGGGACCACCAACCTGTTAGCTAATGTGTGAAGACTGAGTTGGAGGGGAGTTGCCGGGGGATGTGAATTGAGTATGGAGAATTGATCTTAGAATTTTGATGCAAAGGCAAAAAACATATGTAAAGAAAAAAGTCACTAGAGATGTGAAGGGCCCGTGACATTAAAGCATACTTTAAAATAATCAATTATAAGACATTGGAGCAGGTAAATCTTAATGGGAAGGAGCCATCTCTTCTTAGATTTAACATCTGAATTTACCATACCACCCTATCCACACTTTATGCTTTTCTTTCCATTCTGGAGAAGGCTAAATCTTAACCAATGAACTGGTTTGGTCTTAATATCTGTTAACTGGATAAATGGATGAATTGATGGATAGATGAATGCAGGAAGTGTGAAATGTGCCAGAAACTCACAGATTTTTATGCCTTAGGGCAAAGCTGTATTTTTGGTGACCATGATGACTCTTTAATAGAGACAGATGTGTCCTGGCAATGTCCAGAGCATGTCCCACCTTCGGATGCCTGGAACTGGGTTGGGAGAGTACATCCTTGCAGTGGGGGCAGATCTGTCCTGGGTTGTGGGAAGACAACAGAATCCAGATCCATGTAGCCTCTTTCCCACTTTGGGGCTCAGTGCCCTGGCCTGTCTCTTATGTAAAGCCATTGAGGTCCCGGCGGTGGGGGCTGAACTGCACTGGGGTGTGGGGAGACAAAAGAATCCAGATACAAGTTGTCTGTTTCCTGCTTTGGGGCTTGGTGCCCCCTGCTGCCTTCTAAGTAAAGCCTGACCACAATGAGTGTGAGTCCTGCTCCAGGGGTGTCCTGGAGCTGCTTTCCTCTAAAGGCAGAGGTGTAGGAGGGAAGACAGGTAAGGACTCTGAGCCCCAGCTTCCCCCTCTGTACAATGGGGATGAGAATGCCTCACCCACAGGATTGCTGAGAAAAGTCAGTGATCCACAGGAGCAAGCCCCTGGCTCTGTGGTTACTGCAGGGTTATGAATGCCTGTATGAATTCAGGCTACTTCTTATTCCTTTTCAACTTTATTGTTAGGGGATGGACAAGGAAAGGAGAAGAAAAAGTCCTTGGTGAGAAGTCCATTTAAACATGTTGTTATGACCACGACTCAGTTGTATCAGTGTCACTGTCAGTAACCTAGTGCCTAGCATGGTACGGGGCATATGGTTATACCAGCAAAACATAATGATTTCTGGATCTGTCTCTTCCTGTGCAGCTCTTCATACCAGTGGCCCCGCTCATACCAGGTGCCTGAAGGAAGCAGGTTGTGAAGATCTGAGTCCTGATGGCTGCTGAAGCTTCTACTCCAGATTCAAGGACAACAGTCCTCAGGAGACCCCGCCCCCTCACATCCCTGGTGGCGTATGATACCTGGCACATGTGAGTTCACAGACCTGAACAAAAGTATGTTGTGCAATAGCTTTTCTGAGGTTCAAAAGTTATCCTAAAAGTAGAGAAGCTACTTTGACCACATCACGGGAGAAGAGGTTTAGCAGGTGGAATTTCCATTAGCAGCTACATGCTGTGTAGTGGCCCTTGAGGCCCATCTAAGAGAAGTTCTCTTTTGTCTGAAAGCAATGAATGAACCAGTTTGACAAACACTTGATTTTTAACATGTACTTGCGATAAATATACATTTATTTTTCTGACCATATAAGTAATAATAAATGAGTTCTACGTTCCCTAAGAAGAATGTGAAAATATGCCATTAGTTAGAAGGTTTCTTAGCAATTTAAGATTGTAACATGGGATTCTTTCCTGGGAACCATGGTTTAACCATTTTACAATGAAATTTTTTTAAGCACCTAAAATTTTTGACTGTTAGTTTGTAATGGTGCCAACACTTTGGAAAACAGTTTGTCAGTTTCTTACAACATTAATCCTACACCCACCATATGATACTGCTGTTGCACTCCAAATGTATTTATCCAAGAGAATGAAAATATATATCCAACAAAGATTATACACAAATGTTTATAGCACCTTTATCTACAAAAGCCCCAAATTGAAAAAAAGCAACAATATCCGTGACCAGTTGAATGGATAGAACTAATTGTGGTATATCCACATTAGTGGGTTAGTGGAACATTAGCGGAACATTAGTCAACAATTAAAAGGAAGGAAATACTGATCAATATCAATCTAGAAATAATGAGGTTGAAGGAAAGAAGAAAAAATGTACATTGTATGATTCCAATCACATAAAATTGTAGGAAAATAAAACTAAACCATAGTGACAGAAGATCAGTGGTTGCTTGGGAATGGAGATGGATGATGTGGAGAGAGGCTGAAGAGAGGTAGATAGGGGCATTACAAAGGTCTACAAAGAAGCTTTTTGAGGTTGATAGATATGTTCTTTATCTTGACTGTAGGATTGGATTCACAGGTGTATATGTATATAAAAACTGATCAGAGCATATGATTTAGCTATTTACAGTGTATTATATGCCAAACATGCTTCATTGAAGTATCTGATATATATTTATATATTTATATATTTATAATTCTCTGATGCAATTAAATGAATTTGGTGAAATATTCCACAATAATGTTCTCACAGCATTAACAGACCCACAATATATCTTATAAAATTGGCCCACACTACATATAACCAAGTAGAAACCATCATTTGCAAAGAAATTTATCCAAGTACTTATAGAAAGTTGATGTTCATTTCTATTTGAAGTACAAAAATAAAAATATTATATATTAGGACAATAATTATAATAATATTTAAGAGTAACTGCTTATTTTATGGAAAGATGCTGAGTATCATTATTGTTTTTATCTGAGCTGGGATCCCCTTTTATGTTTGGAACTAGAGGAAATATGAGGATTGTGCTGAGTGACTTACCCAGAAATACCTATTTTTGAAATGTTTTAAATTTTCCTTCTGGTGATTCCAGTAATGAAAATCGGAGAAAGAAGGAAAACTGAAGCCACTGATAATATATAAAGCTTAGCAAAAAATCAGTCTGTGCAAGAGGCATTGTCAATTATTCCTCAATATTATGTGTAGTCAGACTGACTTCTAATTACAGTAAACGTTTGTTTTTTTGAGATCCAACCACCTCGCATTTTACCTTTAACCTTTTGTTATTGTTTTTAAACTCCCTTTACACAAATAATGCATTTTCATTACCAAAAATGTAGCAGCTATGGATGAGCAAAGTGAAATTCCCTGTGTTGTTTATTTTGAGCCTACAAAATGATATTGAGCAAATGTGTCAAAGCTTTATTCAGATTAGCTCTTTTTAGAGTGAATATCCAGAGCCAGGACAGACTTAGCATCCTTCCATATTTCCTAATACTGTCCAATGGAAATCAATGACCCTGAGACACAGCCGGGTTCTCAAGTGCCCTTGGAGTCATCAAAAACATGTTTAATGTGAGGCTTTGATCTGGAGTTCAGAATATATCAAAACCATTAACAAATCAGTGGTGCTCTAATGTATCTGGCTACTCAGTTGAAGAAAGACCTAATTTCCTAGTTATTCTGGATCAGAGAGAATTTACATATCTATGGAAGAAGGGAGAGAGGGCAATTGTTAGCAGACACATAGTTAAGGGTTACCCAGGAATATTTCCATCTGGATTAATTTCCCAAGGGAGTGGCAGGGTGCCATTTCTGTACCAAGATGTGAATGTAATTTCCCTGTTGAATGCTGTAATCAAGAACAGCTCCTGACTGTACAAATTAAACCATCCCTTTTTCTCATAAAAATATTGAAATATGGGTGTGTTTACGTGCTTCTATGTTCTCTCCAGCTCTATCACCTACAGTACACCTTCATAGTTGTAGCTCACTCCCAATTCAGACCAGAGCTGACTTCCAGTCTCAGGTGTAGATAGCCAGATCATGTGGCTTTTTTATATCCTAGAAAATTGATGGTTGTAGAGGGATTGTTTGAGTTATGTGAAAATTCGGAAAGCTGACTGATCCCATGAAGTCAAGCTCTGAACCTTTATCCTCCCACCCCCTTTCAGAGACCCCTGGTGGAGACTATAGAGCTGCCAACCTGGATCTAACCACCAGCTGACATCACATTTATCTCAATTGTTGTGGTTCTGGTTAAATGAAAAAGTACCTTTTGCAAAGAGAAAAAAAAATAATAATCATGAAATGGTTTGTTTACTATGACCAAATCTGCTTGGGAAATTTCTGTGTATATTAAATGTAATCCATTTTATCTCTTTCCTCATCACTGTCAATTGATGTGCAGTGTGTACTGTATAGAGGGTCCCTACTACAGAACAAGGTGTTCATCTTCCATTGCCCCAACCTTGTACATGCTGCTCAGACTTTCTCCCACTCTTTGTCTGTCATTCCCTGTCCATGACACAGGGCACAACTGCCCAGATCCCACTCTGACACCCTATCCTCTCAGTCACCTACCCTCTTCTTGCCCTGCACTGCCCTTTGCATACCTGACACTGACTGCCAAGTCAGGCCACTGCCACCAAGGTGTTTCATCTTCCGCAGGCCCCGAAGTATGTTTTTATCTTCTTCCTTTACAACTATCAGTTTTTTTCAGACTGAATTAGAATCATTGTGTATACATTAAAAACCTGTTTTGTTTGGGGGTTTTTTTTGAGATTATTGTTATTCTTTTAAATCTTTGCACACTTGGAAGTTTCAGGATGGTGATACGTTGGTGCCACCTTGTGACAAAAGCCTGAACTGTAGCGTAAATACCATTGAGCAGGAAAGAGGGCTGTGACTCTCAATAACCATACAGAGCTTTCTGAAAGTCAGAACGGAAAAGGAAACTCCTTGGATATAGCATATTGATGGGCTCTCTCTGGACACTTTATACACATGGAATCAGGCAATATGTGTTCTTTTACATGTTTGGCTTCTTTTGCTCAGCTTAACGTTCCTGAGCTTAATTCAGGTTGCAGTATGTATCAGTACTCCTATCTTTTTTTTTAAAGGTTTTTAAAGTTTAATTCCAGTATAGTTAACATACAGTGTTATAATAGTTTCAGGTGTACAATATAGTGATTCAACAATTCTATACATTACACAGTGTTTATCATAAGTGTGCTTATCACCTATTACACCCATTTCCCCCATCCACCTCCCCTCCCAACCATCTGTTTGTTCTCTATAGTCAAGAGTCTATTTCTCAGTACTGCATATATTTTTATTGCCAAAATATATACCAGATTTTAATTATGCATTCATTAATTGGTGGACATTTGGGGTTTTCCACTTTGGGCTATAATGAATGATGCTACATATACTCTTGTCCAAGTTTTACTGTAAACATATGTTGTCATTTCTCCTGACTGTGTACCTAGGAGTGGAATTACTGGGTCCTATGGTAACCCTCTGTTGAAGCATTTCAAGTACTGCAAGAATGAAAACAAAGGAATGGTTACCAGAAGGGAGGGGGAAGTGGGTGAAATAGGTCATGGTGATTAAGGAGTGCACTTGTGGTGATGAGCACTAGGTGATGTATGGAATTGTTGAATCACTATATTGAACACCTGAAACTAATATCACACTTATGTTAACGAACAGGAATAAAAATAAAAACTTAAAAAAAAGAACTGCCAGAATGTTTTCATGACCCTGACATTCTTGAGGAGTGCAGATGTAGTTTGTCATTTTTCTCCTGATTAGACTGTGATTATGAGTTTTGAGAAAGAACATCACAGACTTAATGTGCTCTTCTTGTCACATCATATCTGTGAAGACATGATCCCCACATAAATCACTGGGTCACTAAGGATGGTGACCATCATCAGGGTTATGGTGGAGTTTGCCTAGTTTCTCCAGTGTATAGTAACTATCTTCCATCACCTACCCTACACTTTATAAGTTCAATCACTAAGTCTACACTGCCCTCATGGGTGAGAGGTGGAATTAAAGTCACCTCATGGAGGCAGGTTATCTACATGTATTATTTGTATAATTTGATAAAAACAGTTTGTCTCGGGGCGCCTGGGTGGCACAGCGGTTGAGCGTCTGCCTTCAGCTCAGGGCATGATCCCGGCGTTGTGGGATCGAGCCCCACATCGGGCTCCTCTGCTGAGCCTGCTTCTTTCCTCTCCCACTCCCCCTGCTTGTGTTCCCTCTCTCGCTGGCTGTCTGTCTCTGTCAAATAAATAAATAAAATCTTTAAAAAAAAAAACAGTTTGTCTCTTCTCACCTATTTTTATTAATCCAAGCATAATTTATATCAGTATTTACTCATGTATACTGATTTTGTAGGTTATTTTTAATACACATATTTCAAAAGAAGTTTAACATCATGATTTTGATGGCACAGAAAAATAATCTAATACTCGAAACACTACTAAAGAGTTCCCTACATCCACCATTTTCTATCACCAGCATTGTATTGTCTAAGTGTGGTATATTAGACAATGCTTGTACACAATATATTTAACCATGGCAGAATTTGGAACCACATTTTAATTTCAGATGATTTTATTACATACTTGGTTTTCTTGAGAAAGAAATAAAACAGCTCAGAGGTTATTGGAATGATGATATCAAATTATTGGTAAATGCAGAAAACGTATTTGAAAAATCCTTTTCAATGAAGAAAAAGTATAAAGTATGTCATAGAAAATGTGTCTTTTGTTTGAAAGTCCATTGTCTGAAGGACAGCCTTCCAGTTTTCTGACCCTGACTATATGGAAGTTATGTTACAATTCTTTTAAGTAACTGATGGCACCAAAATACAATCCTTGTCTTACCCAAGCAATTGAATTCTTTCCTAGGAAAAGAAAGTCCTTTCCCTTTGGGGAAATACTTGTTTGCCTCCATTTGGACAATCACTTCAACATTTGTGATGTGTGCATATGACATGGAAATTGTTGTTGAGTTGGCAAGTGTAATTTCAAGTGCAAACGTGGAGGTAAACGGCCTCATTATATGAGGGATGAAGACTGAGTTGGAGGGGAGGTGCAGGGGGATGTGAACTGAGTATCAAGAAATCTTACAATATTGATGCAAAGACAAGCATATATGTAAAGGGGAGAGTCACTAAAGATGTGGAGAGGGGCCCAGGGCATTAAAGCATATATTTTTAAATAATCAGTTATGAAAGACTTGGGCAGACTGAAATCTTAATGGGAAGAAGGCATCTCTTCTTAGATTTAACAAGTGAATTTACCACATTAACCTTTCTGCACTTTACTTCCTTGTTTGCATTCTGAAGAAGCCTAAAACGTATCCAAAGGGATAGCGTAACAACTTTGGTCTTAATGCCTACTAATTGGATGGATGGACGGATGGATGGATGGATGGATGGATGCAGAAGGTGTCGGGGCGCCTGGATGGCACAGCGGTTAAGCATCTGCCTTCGGCTCAGGGCGTGATCCCAGGGTCCTGGGATGAAGCTCCACGTCAGGCTCCCTGCTTGGCGGGAAGCCTGCTTCTCCCTCTCACACTGCCCTGGCTTGTGTTCCCTCTCTCGCTGTCTCTCTCTGTCAAATAAATAATAAAATCTTTTAAAAAAAGAAATAAAAAAATTAAAATAGGCAGTAGATTTGAATAGATAATTTTCCAAGGAAGACATACACATAGCAATCAATACATGAAAAGGTACTCAACATCGCTAATCATCTGGGAAATGCGAAACAAAACCACACAGAGATACCATTTTCCACGTGTTAGAACAACTGTCATCAAAAAGTCAAGAGATAACAAGTGTTGGAGAATGTGGACAAAAGGGAATCCTTGGGGGCGCCTGGGTGGCACAGCGGTTAAGCGTCTGCCTTCGGCTCAGGGCGTGAGATCTCGGCGATCTGGGATCGAGCCCCACATCAGGCTCCTCTGCTATGAGCCTGCTTCTTCCTCTCCCACTCCCCCTGCTTGTGTTCCCTCTCTCGTTGGCTGTCTCTATCTCTGTCGAATAAATAAATAAATAATCTTAAAAAAAAAAAAGAAGGTGTCAAACATGTGCTGGTAAGTCACGGATTTTTATGTTTCAGGACAGAGTTTTTAGTGCAGCTGATGAACCTGCAGTGCAGGTGGCTAAGAGGATGCAGCTTCTCAGAACTCTGCAACTGATGTTTGCAAGATGGGAGGCATTTCCTGTGTGGAGGACCCACCTGAACATCTTAGTTGCTATAGAAACCTGACATAATTGATAGGTACGTGACATTAATAGAGACATTGTAGCCTGGCATGAACAGCAGGTCCCACCTTCAGGTGTTTGGGACTGAGCTGTGGTTCTGGGTCCATGCAGTGGGAGGGGAGGTGATCCGTCCTGGGGTGTGAGAGAAGGAACCCAGATTCAAGTCATCTCTTTCCCTCTTTAAGACTTGGTGCTTAAGCTGTCTCCTAGATAAGGCCATTAGGGTTTTTCCAGGCCACAGTGTGTGTGGGTCCTGTTCCAGGGGTGTCCTGGAGTTGCTTTCCTTTAAAGGCTGGGGCGTGGGAGGGAAGACAGGTAAAGACTGAGCCCCAGCTTCCCCCTCTGTACAATGGGGTTGACAATGCTTCACCCCCAGGACCGCTGAACAATCAGTGATACACATGAGCAAACCCATGGCCTTGTGTTTGGTTACTGTGTGATCATGGATGCCTATATGAATTCAGGCCATGTCTTATTCCTTTTCAACTTCATTGTTAAGGGAGAAACAAGTCAAAGAAGCAGCTAGCTAAAGCAGCTGCCAGAAGACATTTTGAAGCATTAAATATCTCTATGAGGAGTGGGGGGGTGGGCAAAATGGCTGAAGGGGGTCAGAAATCACAAACATCTGGTTATAAAATAAATAAGTCATGGGGAGGTAAAGTTTAGCATGGGGAACACATTTTATAACACTGTATTGCATATTTGAAAATTACTCAGAGAGTGAATCTTAAAATTCTCATCACAAAATAAATTTTGTACCTATGTGTGGCGACAGATGTTAATTTGACTTATTACACTGATCATTTGGCAAAATATACAAATACAAAATCATTATGGTGCACTGGAAACTAATATAAGGTTATATGTCAATTATACCTCAATGAAGAAAAAGGAAATGGTAAGTGTGGTCAAAATGTACAAACCTCCATTAAAAAAAAATCAGTTACGCAGTTGTCATGTATAGCATGGTGATTATAGCTAACAATAGTGTATTATACATTTGAAAGTTGCTAAGAGAGTCGATCTTAAAAGTTCTTATCACAGGGAGGCCTGGGTGGCTCAGTTGGCTAAGCACCTGACTTTTGATTTTGGCTCAGGTCATGATCTCAGGGTTGTGGGAGGGAGCCCTGTGTGAGGCTCCATGCTCAGTGGGGAGTCTGCTGGTCCCCCCTCACATCTCCTCTCCCCACTTGCATACTCTCTCTTTCTCTAAAATAAATAAATAAATAAATAAATAAATAAATAAATAAATAAATAAAATCTTTTTTAAAAAGTTCTTACCACAAGAAACAAAAATAATCCCTATGCAAGGTGATGGTATTAACTAAAGTTATGGTAGTAATCATTTTGCGATATATACATATACATCAAATCATTATGCTGTAGTTTTTAAATTTACACAATGTTATATGTCAATTTTATCTTAATAAAATGAAAGAGGAGAAAATAAAGTGAAAAAACCTATAAAAATAGAAATGAAAACCAATGAATTAACATTCAATTAAAAAGCATGATAAAGAATCACAACCTAAACTGTAAGAATGAGATGGGAAGAATAGTTAAAGGGAAAGCAGAAATGAATGAATCAAGAAACAACACCCCTGTTAAGGCTCAGAGCAGTTGGGATGGAAAGGCAGCAAAACTTGGCATTGTGTCTGATGCACCCAATACTGTGCTGGGGTCTCGAGCGAGGTTTCCCCTTGAACTCCTCGCAACACTCCCTTGAGGATAAGAATCAGATTTTTATCTCTGTGTGTGTGTGTGTGTGCGCATTATAATACACATATATTGCACATACATGAATATATGTATGCACACACAATGTGAAATTAGAAAGGAGAAGGATGAGCACGCTGTGTTCGTGTGTGTGTGTGTGTGTGTGTGTGTAGGGAAAACATACACAGCGATACCATATTTCCTGTGAGGAGGCTCTCATTTGGAGCAACAGGATGAAAGAATGCAGACGAATGATAATCATCTCATTTGGGTAATGATAATCTCTAGGCAGATAGAAAGAAGGAAGGGTAGAAATTTTTCTTAATTTGGATTAATTTTATAGCTCACAATGCTTTTTAACTGAAATATTTCATAAGTAGCAGAGCTTTTAAGGGATATGCATCTGGAAATAGGTTGAAAGAAAAAAGACTAGCAACAAAGAATACACATGAGCGTACTAGTGCGTTCACATAAAATTATAGAATAAGAAAACATATCCATAGTGGCAGAGGATCAGTGGTTTCCTAGCAATGGGATAAGGTGACGTGGAGAGGGGGGCTGGAGAGAGGTAGATGGGCCGTTACAAAGGGGCATGAAGAAGCTTTTTGACGTGATGGATGTGTTCCTTATCTTGACCATAGCATTGGATTCACAAGTGTATACAGATATAAAAACATACTAGAGCTTATACTTTAAATATGTACAGGGTATTGTATGTCAACCATACCTCAATGAAGTATTTGTTTATATTTACATAGTCATAATTCTCTGATGCAATTTAATCAGGTGAAAGATTTCCATGATTATATTCTTACAGTGTTAACAGACTCACACTATGTCTTAACAAATTTGTCCATACTACATATAATCAAAATAGAAACAAACATTTGCAATGGAAGTTACCTAAATATTTAGAAAAGGTTAATGTCCATTTCCTTCTGAAGTGCAGAAATACAAATATTATGTATTAGAATATAATTATAATGAGATTTAAAAGTAGCTGCTTACAGCATGTTAACTCCAGTGCAATAAGTATTATTTAAAATATTAAATTCTAGTCCCTGAAATCTTAAACTACCTTGTGGGAATTTTCTGGCTCTTTAAAGAATTTCTTTATATAATGGGGGGAACCATGGACAGCAGGGAAGAATCTACCTTACAAAGTGAAATTGCGAGGAAGATGTCACAACCTCACATTCCCACACCCATCTAGGAGATACATGGGAATTGCTGAGTTTTATTTATACAGTGAGAACAATATACATTATTTCTAATGCATATTAAAGACCATATAGACATATCTGTGGTCTATTGCATTTTTTATTCCTTTCACTAAACTTAATATTCTCAAGATTCATCCACTTTATTTATATATTTATTTAATTATTTATTTACTTTTTATTAATTTTACACCTTACAGGCCGTACTTGAGAGTGGAGTTTGATGATGGTGGTACTGTGGAGCCTCGTTGTGTCAAAAGTTTGAACTGCTGCTTAAACGCTAAGGAACAGGAAAATGGGAGGGTGTTCTGTGACACAAACCTAACAGACAGAATTTTCTGGAGGTCAGAACGGAAAGTGGGGAATTCCTTGACGAAACCATATCGGTGGGCCCTCTCTGGACTCTACATTTAAATGGAATCATTTTTATACACAAATACAGGCACATCTGTGTTCTTTTGCACTTTTGACTCCTTTCCCTTAGCGAAATATTTTCAGGGTGCATCCATTTAATTAATTAATTAGTTGATTGATTTTTTAACTTGTTTACTTATTTATTTAGTTACTTATTTATTTTACACCTTGCAGACAATACTTGAGAGTGGAGTTTGATGATGGTGGTAATGCGGAACCACCTTGTGGCAAAAGCCTGAACTGCTGCTTGAACGCTAAAGGACAGGAAAATGGGAGGGATGGTCTGTGACACAAAACCACCAGACAGAACTTTCTGGAGGTCATCATGGAAAGTGGGGAATTCCTTGACTAACCATATCGGTAGGCTCTCTCTGGACACTGCATATAAATGGAATCATTTCTATAGACAAATACAGACGTATTTGTGTTCTTTTGCAATGTTGACTCATTTCACTTAGCTTAATATTTTCAAGGCTCATCCATTTTATTTATTTATTTATTTACTTACTTATTTATTTATTTACTTATTTTTATTAATTTTACACCTTGCAGGTAATACTTGAGAGTGGAATTTGATGATGGTGGCACTGTGGAGTCCCCTTGTGGCAAAAACCTGAATTGTTGCTTGAACACTAAGGGACAGGAAAATGGGAAGGATGGTCTGTGAGACAAACCCACCAGACAGAACTTTCTGGAGGTCAGAAATGGAAAGTGGGGAATTTCTTGGCTAGACCATATCGGTGGACTCTCTCTGGATTCTACATATAAATGGAATCATACAATATGTGGTCTTTTGCATTTTTGACTCATTTCAGTTAGCTTAATATTTTGAAGGTTAATCCATTTTATTTATTTATTTATTTTTACTTACTTATTTAGTTAGTTACTTAGTTAACTATTTATTTTACACCTTGCAAACAGTACTTGAGAGTGGAGTTTGATGATGGTGGTACTGTGGGGCTGCCTTGTGGCAAAAGACTGAACTGCTGCTTGAACACTAAGACACAGGAAGATGGGAGGGATGGTCTGTGACACAAACCCAGCTGACAGAACTTTCTGGAGGTCAGCATGGAAAGTGGGGAATTCCTTGACTAAATAATATCGGTGGGCTTTCTCTGGACACTGCATATAACCAGAAGCATGAAATATGTGGTCCTTTTTCATTTTTGACTCCTTTCACTTAGCTTAATGTTTTCAAGGTTCATCCATGTTGTGGCAGATATCAGTTCCTCATTCCTTTTTATTGCCAAATAATAGACCACATTTCATTTTTCCATTTATTAGTTGGTGGAAATCTGGGCTTTTCCCACTTTTGGCTATTATGGATAATGATGCTACATACAATTGTGTACATGTTTCTTTGTAGACGTATGTTGTCATTTCTCCTGGCTGTGTACGTAGGCGTAGACTTGCTGGGTCACTTGCTAACTCTCTGTTGAAGCATTTGAGGAGCTACCAGCCTGCGTTCATGACCCTGACAGTGCTGAGGAATTCAGGCATTGCCTGTTATTTTTCTCTTGATTAGACTGTGCTTATGGGTTTTGAGAAAAAAGTAAACCCACAGAGTTGAGGTGCTCTTCTCACCTGGTATCTGGGAGGTCGAGGTACCCATGTGACATTCCTGGCTTGGTCAGTGGAGATATTGACCTTCGTCACAGGGTTAAAGTGGTTGCCTAGATTCGCCAGTGTCCAGTAACTCTTTCCCATTCACCCAGTCTGTTTTTTTGGAGTGAATCACCAAGTCTTCCCTGTGCTTAGATGTGTGGGCGGTGGAATTAAGGGTGATTTCATAGAGGAGTCATGGTATGTAGATATATTATTTGGAGTTACTTGATAAGGACATTTTGATCTCTTACCCATTTTATTAATTTAAACATCTATTTTTACATTTATATTTATGTATTTGGAATCATTTGCTGTTCTTTAGATTTTTTTTTCATGGAAACATGCCACAAGACGATCTAGCATCATGGCTTTTGTGGTGCAGAAAAAGAATTTTAACTGAACACTCAGAAAAGAGTTTTCTATCCCCACCATTATATATCACCATCATTGCATTGTCAAACTATGGTGTGTTAGAAAATGCCTGTAGTTAATGTATTTAATCGTGTCAGAGTTTGGAACAACGTTATCATTTTACATGATCTTATTCCATACTTGGTAGTCCTTTGAGAACGAAGAACAAAAATAAGTAACACAAGTGTTATTGAAGTAACCATAAAAAATTATTGCTAACATGAACAAAACATATTTATAAAATCCTTTTCACTGAAGCAAAAGTATGAGATATGTTGGAGAACATGTGTGCTTCATTTCAAAGCCCATCGTCTAAAGCACAGCCTTCCAGCTGGGAGACTCTGACTCTGTGGAAGGTATTTTACAACTCTAGCTTTTTGTGTAAGTCATCTCCCTGCAATACAATCCTTATCTATTCTCAAGCATTGAATTCTCTTCTGGGGGAAGGGAATTCTGTGTGTGTGTCTGTGTGCATGTGTGTAAATACTTGTTTGTCTTCATTTGAATCATCATTTCAATATTTCTGATCTGTACCTGTGACAAAAAAATTGGTCGTTGAGCTGTCAAGCATAATTTTCACTGAAGCATGGGGAACATGGTCTCCTTCGGTGAAAGGGGAACACTGAGTGGGAGGGAAGGCACAGGGAGATGTGAATTGAATATCCAGAATTATTCTTAGTGTTTTTGTGCAGAAGTGAGAATATTTGTAAAGAGGACAATCACTAAAGATGTAGAGAGAAACCCGGGGCTTTGCACCATATTTTTAAATCACCAATTATAAGAGACTTGAGCAGATGGAAATCTTCACGGGCAAGAGCCATCTCTGCTTAGATTTAACATCCGGATTTACCACATCACCCTATCCACACGTTATGTCCTTTTTTCTGTTTTGGAGAAGCCCAAAACTTAACCAAAGTTATGGTGTAGAGTTTGGTCGTAATGCCTGTTAACTGGATGGATGGACGGATGGATGGATGGATGGATGGATGGATGGATGGATGGATGGGTGGATGGGTGGGTCGATGCAGGAAGTTTCAAACATGCCCCAGAAAGTCTTGGGTTTGTATGTTTCAGGGCAGAGCTGTCCATGCATCTGTCTAAAGCTGTGGTGTTTTATAGGTGAGCAAGTTCAAGCTCAGAAAGGGTAACTCCGTATTCCAGTGTCACACACATCTTTGGAGGCAAGAACACAGTTCTACAAAATACGTTCGTTTACATATATTCTTTCCCAAAATTATTACATTATACGTATTTTAACTTGTCTTCACTCTGCATGGTCGCCCAGAATACTAATATGCATTTCTTTCTGTATTGTAACTCGGCATATGTTTTAAAGTTTAATGCATATGTATGTAGCTCATTCTGTGACTTATCTGTTCATATCAATTGACCATTTCTCTCTTAATAAGTTAGACTTCATTCTGTATCAAGAATATTAAGTAGGGTACTTAAGGATTTCATGTAAAAGTACCACTAGAACAAAACAGCAACCATTTAAATACTAAATGGAAAGAGATAGGAAATAAAACACACTGTCTAATATAAAACAGCTCATGAATGTATAAACAATGAGACCTAACTGAGCTCTAATGATCAAAGACAATGATCTGTGCTGGTCTTTCCTATTGTAGGAAAATCCAAAACTTTGCTTTATCCAGAGATTTACTTAACATAAAGAAATTCAATTAGGTTAGAAAATTAAAAATAAGATAATATCTATCAGGCAATTGCCAATAAAAATGAGGGGTTATAATCTTGCTAGTAGAGTAGAAGTGAAATCAAAATGGATTTAAATAAACAAAAAAGCGTAGTTTCTAATGTTAACAGCTAAAATTCACAAGGAAGATGTGAGATATGAATACTTACATAGCTAATTGCACAGCAAAAGAATTCATAGACCAAAAACCTACATTAGGTGTAAAAGGAAAAAGGAAGAAACACACTAATAATAGATGATTCTAACACATTTCCCTTAATCCAAAAATGGCCAAGTGGAGAAATAATGATTGTAAAGAAGACCTGAACAACATAATACCCATCACAGATCTTAGAGATAGAGATACAGAATGGTGATCCCTATTAGACAAGACACTTACCTTTCACCAGGGCATGGAATCTTCACATAAATTGATTCCATCAGAGGCTGTTAAGCAAATCTTGAGCCCAAATGGAAATACAGATGAAAATTGCTGAATTTCATGTGGATAATGATAATGAAAACACAACATATCAGAATCTAGCTAGAGTGGATGTCAGAGGATATTCTGAACCATGAAACACCCACACAAGGGGAGGGAAATGGACACAGTGAATGAAGGGGGACAAAAGGTATAAACTTGCAGCTATAAAATAAGTCACGGGGATGGAACATTGGGCATGGTGACTATAAGTAATCATAGTGCTGCATAATTGGGTCTTTTTAGGTTTTATCTATTTCCTTATTTGGCCTTGTGGCATTACAGATTTCTTTTTATTAAGGTTTTGTTTTAATTCCAGTATAGTTAACATGCAGTATTAATGTTAGTTTCAGGTGTACGACGCCGTGATTCAGCAATTCTGGACATCACTGCGTGCTCAAATACTGCTACATATTTGGAAGTTAGGAAGAGTGAAACTTAAAATTTTCATCACAAAAAATAATTTCGTAGCTATATATGGTGACAGACATTAACTAGACTTATTGCAGTAATTATTTTGCAAAATATACAGATATAGAATCATTATGTTGTACCCTTGAAACTAATATAATGTCAATTATACCTCAATAAAGTAAAGAGAAATGGGTAGAGGTGGTTGAAAGCTACAGACTTCCAGTTATGGTGATTATAGTTAACAATGGCATGTTGTGTATTCGAAAGTTGCTAAGAGAGTAGATCTTAAAAGGTTTTCTCACAAGAAACAAAAATCATTAACTATGTGAGGCGAGGGATATTAACCAAAGTTATTATAGTAAGCTTTTGGCAATATATACATATATCAAGTCATTACGTTGTACTCCTTAAACTTATACAATGTTATATGTCAATTATGTCTTATTAAAACCAGAGAACAACTAAAGCACAAAATGTATAGAAATAGAAATAAAAATAAATGAGTACAAGAAATCGTGATAAAGAATCACGACCTCAAGCAGAGCGAGATGGAAAGAAGAAAGGTAAAAGCAGAAATGAATGGGTTGAGAAATAATATCCCTGTTAAGGCTCAGAGCAGTTGGGATGGAAAAGCAGCAAAACTCGACATTGCGGCTGATGCAGCAAATACTCTGCTGGGATCTGGGGGAATTCCGGTTTCCCCTTGAACTCACAGCACCGCCCTGAGGGTAAAAATCAGGTTTTCCTGTGTATGTGTGTGTTTGTGTGTGTGCACATGCGCACTGCAATATACCGTATGTGTATATATATATGAAGGAATATGAATGAGGATACTATACACACACACACTCTATACACATATGCGTTACTCACACACGTACGCATACGTGTATGCACACGCAATGTTAAATGAGCAAGTTGGAGGATGACTACACTGCTGTGTTTGTCTGTAGGTCTGTACATGTGTGTCTTCGTGTAGCGAAAAAATGCAAAACAATACTATATTTTGTTTAGGGAAGCTCTCATTTGGATAAAAGGATAAAGGAATATGTGGGAATGATAATCATGTCATTCTGGACAGTGATTATTTGTAGAGGAAAAAGAAAAAAGTGTAAAGATTTTCATTAACCTAGATTAATTTCATAGCTCACCATGCTTTTTAACTAAAAATATTTCGTAAGTAGTCGATTTTTTAAGGGATAGTTTTTATCATAAATACTATCCATACCCATTTTAACAGATGTTTAACATCAAGCCAAGCATAGATGTTTAATATCAACATCCGGCCAGCCCATCCTCACTGACATTCACACAGTGTACGCTTAGTGGCTCATTTCTAAAGTATAAGGGAAGTGAATGCAGAACAGTTACTGTACTGGAAAGACTAGAAAAAACACCACCTTCCCTCTGTGATGAGGGTCAGCAGCTCCAGGGATCCCATGATGTCACATGGGTATCACGTGCTCATAAATGTGATGTGACAAGGGCAATTCAACTCTGTGTTGTTGTTTTTTTCTCAAAACCCAGAAGCATGGTCTAATCAGGAGAAAATTAACAGCCTATGCCTGCACTCCTCAACACTGTCAGGGTCATAAGAATGGTCTGGCAGCTCGTCAAACACTTCAACAAAGAGTTACCATGTGACCCAGAAAATCCACTGCTATGTACACAGCCAGGAGAAATGGCTACATAAAACCTAGTACACGAACGCACGTTGTATGGTTGTTCGTGACAGCCAACAGTGAAAACACCCCCAGTGTTTACCATTCAATGAATGGGAAAAATCCGGAATATTATTTGGCCATAAAAAGGAATGAAGTACTGATACGCGCTACCTACAACATGCATAAACCTTGAAAATGTTAAGTGAAAGAAGCAGAATATGCAAAAAGCCACACGTGGCATGATTCCACTTATATGCAATGTCCAGAGAGGGCCCATCCATATGCTGCAGCTAGGAATTCTCTGCCTTCCACTATGACTTTCAGGAAGCTCTGTCTGATGGGTTAGGGTCACAGCCCATCCCCTTTTACTTCCCAGGTAAGTTCAAGCAGCAGTTCAGGGTTTTGTCAAAAAAAAAAAAAAACTGGCACCAAAGTACCACCACCATTCAACTTCTCTCCTAAGAAGGGTCCACAGGGAGTAAAAACAGCATTCTACCAAAAACTCAGGATTTAAATCTCTATAGAAGGATTCCAATTGCGTCTGGAAACCTGGTAGGTGTCAATAAAGACTGTGAAACCACATACCCTGGGGGCCTACAAAAAAAAAAAAACCTGCTGCCGCTGGTGCAAAAGACAGTGAAGGGCGGAACAGGGTGGTAGGTGACCCAATGTCACATCTAGGACGCAATGTCACATCTAGGTCCGGGCGGCTGCGTCCTGTGTCACGGACAGGGGATGACAGACGGGGTGAGGTCTGGGCAACCTTCACAACGTTAAGGTAATGGATGGGGAACACCCTGTTCTCTGGCAGGGACCCTCTGTACAGTCCACACTGGACAGCAGCTGAAATCACTGAACACCATTTCGTTTCTGGTCAACAGCACATGGATTTGCTTTAATATACATAAGAGTGTTCTAAGCAGAATTGTTAAAATAGTCAACAAACCATATCATATTTTTTATGTATTTTGCAATATGTACCCCTTTTCATTAAAAAACATCCGAGAAGCGTCCTTCTGGCTGTCGGACCGCGCGGCGCCGCCCGAGCAGGACGCCTGGGCTCTCGCTTCCTGGAGGAGGGACCCTTGGCGGCGGAGGAGGCGGCGCTGAGATTCCGTAAAAGAGGTGGTGGTGGTGGCGGCGGCGGCTCAGGCGGCGGCATATGAAGGGACCGCCGCCGGGTGCTGCGGTGGCCGCTGCGGCAGGCTCAGGAGCCAAGTAGGCGCTGGCCGTCAGTCTGTCCTGGCGGACCTGCGCTCCCAAACTCCCCATCTTCTCCCGCTGACCCGCGATTACCGAGGCGGCCTTCCGCCCTCTCGCCCCTTACCCGACCCTCCCCTGACCCGTCCCTGTCCTGGGGGCTCCGCCACCCGCCTGCCTTGATGGCTTTGAAGAGAATCCACAAGGAATTGAATTACTTGGCACGGGAGCCCCTAGCAAAGTGTTCAGCAGGCACTGTTGGAGATACGTTCCGTTGGCAAGCTGCAATAATGGGGTCAAATGACAGTCCCTATCAGGGTGCAGTATTTTTCTTGACAATTCATTTCCTAACAGATTAGCCCTTCAAGCCACCTCAGGTTGCATTTACAACAAGAATTTATCATCCAAATATTAACAGTAATGTCAGCATTTGTCTTGATATTCGCCGGTCGCAATGGTCTCCAGCACTATTTCCAAAGTACTTTTGTCCATCTGTTCTCTGTCGTGAGATCCCAATCCCGATGATGCTTTAGTGCCTGAGATTGCTCCAATCTACAAAACAGAGAAAAGTACAACAAACTAGCCCGGGAATGGACTCAGAAGTATGCGATGCAATTAAAGAAACTAACCTCCACAGATAAAGATAGGGGAACTGTGAGAGAGAAAGTCCTTTTTGATTTTCATTTGCCTGCTTTCTACGAGCCCACGCCTCATCTTCCCCTGTGCACATGTTTACCTGCTACAGCAGTGCTGCGTGTTGTACAAACTTGGAACGACAAACTAGAAATTCTGTACTTCTGTACCAACATTGCCTCTTAGCATAGAAGTGTGTGTGCGTGACAAGCCAGTTCTCCAGGCATAGCCTAGGTGTGAGACTGAAAGTTTTCCTTATTGACTTACATTTGGATAATGGCAAGGTGAGGGGTGGTGGGTATGCTGTGTGTTCTGGTGGGGAAGAAAGCTCCAGTGACCTGTAGGACATTGTTTTTAAGCGGGATCCTTTGAAACTCAGAACTGTTATGAAAGGCAAGGCGAAGACACGAAGTTGTTTCTGTATTCATTTTATTCCGAAGGACCTACCTCTTAGGCGAAAGTTATGACCAACCAGATTAAACTCTACCCACATCCTGTATTTTAAGGTCTAAATTTAACTGGTCAACATTTAAACGGATTGGAGCTATGAGTACATAAAGTGTGATGGCCTTTGGTCTCACACCTTTTGCATCTCCCCACCTTTCAACCTTTGTCCTTTCAGCTCCTTTCTCCCTTCCACGTTCTTTGGTTTGTATGTGGTTTCTCAGTTAATACATAGCTAATCGCTCTTATTTTTCTTGTGTTTTTAACTGCTTATGGCTATCTGGATGTAAGGGTGAAAATGCATTTGATGGAAATGCTTGTGTATACTTAAAGACCCAATTGCTCCTCTGGAGCTTGTACGTTCAAGAATGATGAATCTGTGTAATAAACTGATTACTATAGTCATTACATATTAAAAAAAAAATCCCAAAAAAAGAACATCAAAAATGACGATAAATGGGATGCCGCCTAGTGGTCAGATCCAGGATGGCAGCTCTGAGCGTCCCAGACCAGGGGAGGGAGGATGCAGGTTGAGAGCTTGACTTCAGAGCATCAGCTAGCTTTCTGGAATCACTTACCCGGAAATATCCCTCTGGAGCCATCACTTTTCCAGGATACAATAAATCATTTTCTTGGATATCTAAACCTGAGACTGGAGGTGCCGGTCCTGTCTGAGCGGAGAGAGTTAATCTGCAACTGTGAGCATGTATCCAAACGGTAGAGCTAGAGGGAATACAGAAACACACGCACACACCAGAGTCAACTCGATTTTTTTTATTTTTTTAAAGATTTGTTTATTTGAGAGAGAGAGAATGAGCACGGGAGGAGGGGCAGAAGGAGAGAATCTTCAAGTAGACTCCCCACTGCGGGTCAAGCCTGATGCAGGGCTTGATCTCAAGACCCATGAGATCATGACCTGAGCTGAACCCAAGAGCCAGAAGCTTAACCGGTTGCTTAACCAACTGAGCCACCGAAGCACATCTCAATTTTTTAAAAAGAGAAAACAGGATGGTTTAATTTGTAGAGTTGAGTGTTGTCTGCTCTTGATTACAGCATTCAATAGGCAAATTACATTCACATCTTGATACAGAAATGGCAGCCTGCCACTTACTTGGGACAGTTGATCCACATGGAATTATTTCTGGAAAACCCTTACCTAAGTGTCTGCCAGCAACTGCCCCCTCTACCCTCTTACGTAGATATGGCAACTATCTCTTACCTAGAACACCTGGGAACTGAGGTGTTTTCTTCAACTGAGTATCTATATATAGTGCAACGTCATTGATTTGTCAATGAACTTTGATATATTCTCAGATCAAGACCTTGCATCATTTAACCTGTCTTTCACGATCCCAAAGGCATGGTAAGCCAAAAGGATGGTTGGCTAAGTCTGTCCTGGCTCTGGGTATTTACTCTGAAAAGTGTTTATTTGAAGAAGGTTTTGACACATTTCCTCTGTGTCATTCAGTAATTCAAAATGAACAACATAGAGCTTCACTTTGCTCCTCCATACTTGCTACATACGGAGTAATAAAAATGAACGATTCATGTAAAGAAAGTTATAAAAACATCAACAAAAAATTAAAGGTAGAATGCAGAGTGTTTGGATCCCAAGAAAACAAGAGTTTCCTGTGGTTAGATGTCAGGTTGATTGCACATAACAGGTATCACTGACAATGGTTTTTCCAGAAACTTCATCTTTTCAAAAGGATTGTATTTTTAAGTAATCTCTACACCCAATGTGGAGCTCTAAATCACAACCCCAAGATCAAGAGTCACATGTCCACCAATGGAGCCATCCAGGTGCACCTTCACAGACAAGTTTTGCTAAGTTTTGTATATTATCATTAGCTTCACTTTTCTCCATTTCTCTGATTTACTCCTGGAATGACTAGTCTTCAGCCATAAGCTCTTCTTCCACATCATAGAATGGCTACTGGTGATTTGTCAGCTGGGAAGCTTCCCACTCTGTCTGAAGGCAGATGAATAAAATGGATGAAGCTTCAAAATACTAAGCTAAGTGAAAGGAGTCTAAAAAGGAAAAGGACACAAATATGTCTATATTTGCCTATAAAAATGACTCCATTTATATGTAGTGTCCAGAGAGAGCCCACCGACATGGTTAGTCCAGGAATTCCCCACTTTCCTTTCTGCCCTTCAGAAAGTTCTGTCTGCTGGGTTTGTGTCACAGACCATCCCTTCCATTTTCCTGTTCTTTAGTGTTCAAGCTGCAGTTCAGGCTTTTGCCACAAGGCGGCTCCACAGTACCATCTTCATCAAAGTCCATGCTCAAGTATTATCTGCAAGGTGTACAATTAATAAAAATAAGTAAATAAGTAATTAAGAAAATAAATAAATAAGTGGATGAGCCTTGAAAATATTAAGCTAAGTGAAAGGAGTCAAAAATGCAAAAGACCACACGTTGTATGATTCCATTTATATTCAGTGTCCAGAGGGAGCCCACCGATATGGTTTAGTCCCAGAATTCCCCACTTTTCATGCTGACCTTCAGAGAGTTCTGTCAGCTGGGTTTGTGTCTTAGACCATGCCTCCCATTTTCCTGTTCCTTAGTGTTCAAGCAGCAGTTTGGGATTTTGCCACAAGGCGGCTCCACAGTACCACCATCATCAAACTCCCTCTCAGGTATTGTCTGCAAGGTGTAAATTAATAAATGAATAAGCAGGTAAGTAAATAAATAAGTATGTATGTAAATAAATTAATAAAACGGATAAATCTTGAAACTGTTAAGCTAAGTGAAAGGAGTCAAAAAAGGAAAAGGACACAAATATGTCTATATTTGCCTATAAAAATGATTCCACTTATATGTAGTGTCCAGAGAGACCCACCGATATGGTTTCAGTCGAGGAATTCCCCACTTTCTATGCTGACCTCCAGAAAGTTCTGTCTGCTGGGTTTGTGTCCCAGACCATCCCTCCCATTTTCCTGTTTCTTAGTGTTCAAGCTGCAGTTCAGGCTGTTGCCACAAGGCGGCTCCAAATTACCATCATCATCAAACTCCGCTCTTAAGTATTGTCTGCAAGGTGTAAAATTATTAAATAACTAAGTAAATTAATTAGTAAGTAAGTAGATAAATAGAATGGTTGATCCTTGAAAATATAAAGCTAAGTGAAAAGAGTCAAAAATACAGAAGACCACAAATTGGTCTATATTTGTCTGTAAAAATGATTCCACTTATATGCAGTGTCCAGAGAGAGCTCACTGATATGGTTTAGTCAAGGAATTCCCCAGTTTCCATGCTGACCTCCAGAAAGTTCTGTCTGGGGTGTTGTATCACAGACCATCCCTCCCATTTTGGGTTCCTTAGTGTTCAAGCAGCAGTTCAGGTTGTTGCCACCAGGTAGCTCCAAAGTACCGCCATCCTCAAACTCCACCCTGGAGTATGGTCTACGACGTGTAAAATTAATTGATTGATTGATTTAAAAAAATAAATCTCCCTTAAAAACCAAGATTTGAACGTATGCACAATATTATAATTCTGTCTCAAAAACTGTTGGGTGTAAATAAAAGACCGTGGAAACATATATCCCAGGGTCTGCTGATGATCAAACAACCAGTGTCAGTTGCACGCTTTGGCGGCCGAGGTAAGTGTGTGAAGGACCATGCAGGTCAGAACAGGGGGCAGGTGCCTGAGACAGGTTAGGCCATCAGAGTGGGGTCTGCGTAGCCGTGTCCTGTGTCATGGACAGGGGATGACAGACGGGGTGGGAGAAGGTCTGGACAGCAGGTACAGAAGTGGGGTAATGGAGGGCGAATGCCCTGTTCTCTGGCAACGACCCAGTGTACAGTCCACACCGCACGTCAGCTGACGGTGATGAGGGAAGAGAGAAAGTGAATATGAAATTTAGGCTCAAGAGAAAATGGAACTGCTTTAACACACTCAGGAATTTCTGAGCAGAATTGGTATCACAGGAAACAAACTGTTTCATGACTCTTTAACTCTTTGTGACATGTACTCCTTTCAGTGAAAAGAGAACAACAAAAATGCAGAGAAATGTGATGCTACCTGGTGGTCAGATTCAGGATGGCAGCTCAAAGAGTCCCAGACCAGGGGGCTCCACAAGGAGAAAGGAAGATGGAGGTTAGGAGCTTGACCTCATGCGATCAAGCCCCAATATCTGGATTTTCACATAACTGGAACAATTCCTCTGTATCCATCACTTTTCTAGAACATAAAGAAAGACATTTTGGGGGATGCTGAAACTTGAGATTGGAAGTCCAACTCTGGTCTGAACTGAGAGTAAAAATGAAATGTGAGCGTGTATGGGGGTGGTAGAGCTGGCGGGGACAGAGAAATACCCACCCACACAGAGTCAATTCAAACAAAAACTAAAGAGAAAACGGGTTAGTTTAAGTTGTAGAGTCAAGAGTTGTGTGTTCTCTATTACAGCGTTCAGTAGAAAATTACATTCACATGTTGGTATAGAAATGGCCGCCTGCCTCTTTCTTGGTACAGTTGATCCAGATGAAGTTGTTTCCGGGCCACCCTCACCTATGTGTCTGCCAGCAACTGTTCTCACTACCTTCTTACATACATACGTAAACTCTCGCTCATGCAGAATGACTGGGACCTGAGATCTTTTCCTCAACTCCGTATCCATACGCAGTACAAACCATTGATTTTTCAGGACGTTTGGATTATTCCGAATACCAGATCAGAAACTTGCATTAACTAACCTGTCTTTAGTGATCCCAAAGGCGCTTTAGAATCCAGCAGGGCCTCAGGGTCGCTGATTTCTGCCGGACAGTAATAAGATATACAGCATGTTTACCAAGTCTGCTCTGGCTCCGTGTATTTACTCGGAAAACTGTTTACTTGAATGAGGCTTCGACACGTTTGCTCTGTCTGTCATTCCCTAGGCTCAAAACAAACAACACAGGGAGCTTCCTTTTGCTCATGCACAGCTGCCACATGTTCAGAAACGAAAACACATTATTTGTACAAAGAAACTATTATAAGAAAAACTAACAAAAAATGAAAGGTAAAATGCAAGAACTTTGTATCCCATAAAATCAAGAGTTTACTGTGGATGGAAGTCAGACTAAGTGAACATAATAAGGAGGCATAATTGACAATGCTTTTCCCATGCACCAAAATTTTGCTAAGTTTTGAACGTCGTCACTAGCTTCAGGTCTTTTTCCCTTTCATGATTTTCACTACTGGAATTACCAGTCTGTAGCCACGAGCTCCTCTTCCACATCACTAGTACCCACTGGGTGATCTGACAGCTCCGAAGCATCCCACTCTGTCTTGCAATCATTACTGGTGTCTGCAGGCATAGCCTTGGCAGTTCCAGTTGCGTACAACCAGCCAGTGCTCATCTCAACACGTGCCCCCTTAATCCCCATCACCCGGCTACCCACCCCTACCCCCTCCCTTCTCTAATCCTCATTTTGGTTCCCAGAGTCCAGAGTCTCTCATGGTTTGACTCCCTCTTTGATTTGGAAGGGCCCTTGTTACGATGCCTTTCATCATGTCTGTGAGCATAATGGAATGAGTCAGAGGAAAATAGGCACTACCTTCCTTTCACTTGTTTTTAAAAATCCATCCTCTGACTTGTTGATGTAATATTTTCTGCCTAGTTGCATGGGAAACATCGCTGTGCCTGTTATTTGGTTGTACTGTCCCATCAAAAGTATGTTGGGGCTCTAAACCTGGGTACCTATGAAGAGGACCTTATTTGGAAATTGCCTATTTGCTGATGTATCAGGTTACAATGAGGTTTTAGGGTGGGCCCTAATCCTATATTACATATGGCGTTATAAGAAGTGAAAATGTCTTTGAAGACAGGGACACTAAGGGAGAACGTGTGACAACAGAGGCAGAGACTGGAGTGACGTTGCTTTAAGCAAGGAACATCAAGGATTGATGTTGCCACCAGAGGCTAGGAAGAGGCAAGGAGAATTCTCCATGGTGTCCCAATGTGCAAGGCACTAGTGACACCTTGATTTTGGTCTTTTATCATCCAGAATGGTGAGAAAATCAATCCTTGTTTTTTTGAGCCACTAATTTGTATAGTTGACTACAGCAGTTAATGGAAACAACAACAGAACCTTAGTTTTGTTTCTTTTCTGGTTGGATTGGTTGCTTTGCTAAGATAAACCATAAGGCTGTATTTTATGATGTGGGGAACAGTAGCATATACTGGTCAGATATATTCACCCAGAAGCCACACTGCCTGTGTTCACAGCTAAGCCTTGAAACTTACTAGCCCTGCCCTCATTGCACCTTAGTTCCGTGATGTTGAAAGTCAGGCAACAGTCGCTTCCCCTCATAGGTTGTGGTGAGGATTAATGAGTGAGTATAGGTTTCTCATGTAACAGTATCGCACAAAGGGAAGGTAACAATAAATATTAATTATGTGATCATTAGGTCAGAATGGACCTTTAACATTTTGAGAGCCATTTTTATTATTTTGTGTATTCATATTGTGTGGTGTTGAGTGACCTTCATAATATAATATTTATCATCAAAAAGCAGTTTTAAAAGCTACAAATTGGAGGCTCCTGGGTGGCTCAGTCAGGGAAGTGTCAGACTCTTGGTTTTGACTCAGGTCATGATCTCAGGGTCGTGAGATGGAATTGTGAGATTAAAGAGAACCTGCTTAAGATTCTCTCTCTCTCCCTCTGCCCCTCCCACCCCACTCATACTCACTCTCTTTTGCTCAAAAACAAAAACACGGTAAGTGGCGTATTATTTCATTTCTGTCCTTATAGTTACATTTGCACAGTGAAATTTCTTTTTTTTTAAGATTTTATTTATTTATTCGACAGAGAGAGAGCACAAGCTGGGGGAGTGGCAGGGAGAGGGAGAAGCAGGCTCTGGCTGAGCAGAGAGCCCAACGTGGGGCTCGATCCCAGGACCCTGGGATCATGACCTGAACCCAAGGGAGATGCTTAACTGACTGAGCAGCCCAGGCGCCCCAGAGGATGATATTTTAGTGTCAAAATAAAAGATGATGAAACAGGGCACCTGGTCCGCTCAGTCAGTTGAACGTCTGACCCTTGATTTCAGCTCAGATCATGATCTCAAGGTCATGATTTTGGGGTCTTGGGATGGAGCCCTGCATTGGGCTCCGTGATCAGTGGGGAATCTGCTTCTCTCCCGCTCCCTTTGCCCCTCCCCCTGCTCACGCTCTCTCTCTCTCTCTAAAATAATTAAATAAACCTTAAAAAAATAAAATGTAAAAAGTGAAAAAAGACAGAAATCACATCAAATGGAAAGCAATATCTGCTAAAGGGTTAAGATCCAAAATATAGAAGCAACTCATGCAGCTCAATAACAAAAATAAACTAAACAACCCAGTGTTTAAAGGGCAGTAGGTCTGAATAGAAATTTCTACAAAGAAAAGATACAGATGGCCAAAACTGCGTGACAAGATGCTCAACATCATAGCCATCAGGAAAATGCAACACAAAGCCACAGTGTGTTATCACCTCATGCATGTTAGAATGGGGATTATGAAAAAGACAAGATATAAGGAGTGTTGGTGACGATGTGGTGAAAAAACCCCTCATACACTGTTGGTGGTAAGTGGGTGCAGCTACAATGGAAAACAATATGAGGGTTCCTCAAAAACTTAAAAAGAGAGCTACCACATTTTCTGGCAATGCTGGTTCTGGATTTCTCTGATGAAAACAAAAACACTAACTTGAAAATATATATGAACCCCACGTTTATTGCAGATTGATTTACAATAGCCAAGACATGGAAACATTGATGGGTGAATGGATACACAAAATGTGAAATATAATACACACACACGCACACACACACACACAGAGGCACAATTGACTATTACTGAGCCATAAAAAGAATGAAATGTTGCCATTTGTAACAACAAAGATGGATTTTAAGGGCATTATGCTGAATGGAATAAAACCCACAGAGGAAAAAAAAATACCACAGGTCCTTACTTACATGTGGAATTGAAAGAAACAAGCAAACAAAAACAAACGGAAAAACCAAGAGGAGAGATACTTAGAATAGATTGATGGCTGCCTGAGGTGGTGGCTGAGCGGTGGGCAAAATGGGGAAATGGGTCAAAACATACAAACTCTAGTTATAAAATAAATAAGTCACGGGGATATAAGGTACAACATGGTGACTGTAGTTAATAATACTGTGCTGCAAATGTGAAAGTTGCTCAGCGAGGAAATCTTGAGAGTCCTCATCACACCCACCCAATCTGTAACTATGTAAGGTGATGGATGTTAACTAGACTTACTCTGATGATCGTTTCAGGATATACAGGTCAATATCATATTATGATGTTCCACACACGCAAGTAAAAAGTAATCATAATTTGCTTCCTCTTCCTCACTGTCATGAGGTGACTCATCTACAAAGAAATGGCACCAAAGCTAATCCAGCATATAAATACGTGTCCACTTCCACTTCTTCTGTGTCAAAGCCCAATCATCTCTACGAGATGTTCATAGCTAAGTCCTCTCTTTTGTTGGGGCATGTGGAGAACACAGGAGTGACAATACGTATATTTGTTGAAATTTTACAGCATTACAAGTATGGAAGTGTTAAATCACTATATTGCACACCTGAAACTAAGTTTACCTGGTATATCAACTAATTGGAATTTCAATAAAAACTTAAGATAATCCACAGATTCCAAAACAAAATGTTGAAGAAAAAATAAGTTTATATAAAGAATAAAAACTAAAAAATTAAACAAATACAACCCAGAAATGAAAAAAAGAAGTCAGATACTTGTTATTGCTTTGCTCATTTCTCTTCACAGCACTCTGTGGAGTAAGGATCAACCCGCCTACTTTACAGATTGCCCATTACAAGGTCACGCGTATCTGTGTAAAGGCATCATTTTCATTTTCTACAGATTATTTTTTTCCCAATGAAAAGACGTGATTTTAAACGCAGCAACAAAAACTTTTCTTCAAACCAGATCATGAAACAATAGCTATAGGGTGATCCCAATACTCTTTGAAAACTTCATGTGTATCAAAGGAACGAAGGAACATACACAAAGTTTCACATCCTGCTTACACCTACATCTACACGTCACGGTTATTAAATGTGAATTAGAGGTCTCCTGTGTGCCAGGCACTGTCAGTCCCATTCCACACCCGCATCCGTGTCTTCCTTCTCTTGATATCTAGACCGGACAGCTGGAAAGATCCATAGGCAGCCAGATGGATGGTAGTATCCGCCACTTAGGGTGGTGAGGTTTGACCTCAAACGGAATCCATTCCAAGCTGGTTAAGGCAGGGCTTAACCGTGAGACCTGCAAACCCAGCAGCTAAATGGGAAATAATGCAGTTGAGTGTGGCTAGACTGTACCTTGGGAAAGTGAGGCAACTTGTAACCCATACTTTTACCCTCCTGAATAAGACTCAGAGGCTATACCTTCTTCTGAGGAGACCTCGCTACCAGATACAGAGTGAAGGACAAGGTAATATTGTGTGGTGTCAGTCTGCTTGTCTCAGGGGTGGGAAATAGAAGACTTACTTTTTAGTCCATGGTCAAGTTGTATGGTAAATTTGGGGAAATATTTTGTGTCTGTTTTATGCCTCGGGTGTTGATGTTCCCATTTAGTCCTGAGACGGGTCCATCTGAGGTGACATGGAGTTACTGCTTCATGTAAGACCACATCTCCCTGTTGTGGGGGCCTGGACTCAGATCCATAGGGGAAAGAGGAGACACGAGGGTCTCAGAGACAAGCACGAAACCAGGACCCTGAATTCAACATCAAATTCTCCTGACTTAATAACATGGTTTCCACAGATTTCTCACAGAAAGTCACCTCCCCAACTCTTCTTCTTAGAACAGACACCCCAGTATGATCCATCTCTCTCTCTCTCCTCTCCCTCTCTCTCTCTCCTCTCTCGCATCACTTTCCTGTTCACAGAACTAGGCCCAGCGAAATTCCTTTATAACCTAGTGGTGCAGCAATCTTTTCCAACTATGACTAACAACCCTGAAGCAATTAGGGAAAAGGGTGATGTACTTGATTTCATTTAAAAATTACATGACAAAAGCAAAAGCATAAGCAATCTAAATTGAAAAATTACACTTTTGAAAAACATTTACAACTTATGTCACAGAAGGTTTGATCCCTTAATATATAGGGAGTCATGAAAAAGCAAAGGCAAAAATACCCCCAAGGAATACAAGAAGAGAAATAGAGGCAATAGATATAAAACAAGCGTTTGACCAAAAAAAAAATTCATTACCTCTTCTTAACAATATGAGAACAATATGATAGTCTCTAAGGAAATCAGCATTCCCATGCATTATGGGAGGTAATGTAAAATGGTACAAACCTTGTAGATGGGATTTGTGCTATCTAGTAAAATTATATGCAAATTTCCTCTTGGAACCAGTAAGCTTTCTTATAAAAAATATATCCTAACGCAAAAACAAAAACAAAACAACAGAAAAGACAAAAAAGACATAAATACAGGGCGATTCCTGTATTTAGAAAAATTTCTAACAGCAAAACCTAAAAAGGAGACGGATGTCCCCAACAGGGGGCTGGATGAATAAGATACGACACACCGACCTCCTAGCATAATACGCAGCTAGAAAAGTAATGAGGGCTCCCTCTCTGGACTGCTGTGGATTGATCTCCAGCTTAAATTTGGTGAAAAAAGCAAGGTGATAAAAATGTGTAGAGATGCTGCTGTCCAATATGGTAGCCAAGCCACACAGGACTACTGACAGTTAAATGGAAAAAAATTAGTTCTTCAGTCACAGTAACCATATTTTAGGGGCTCAACACACACAGGTATGATATTTTTAAAAAAAGGACAAAAGTGATCACTTACATGGTGACAGAAGGGCAGCCCAAGATGGAAGGAGATGATGTATATTCTCTTAACGATTATAATACATATTCACAGGCTCCATGCCCGGAAAACCACAAGAAACAATGACCAACCCAGTAGAAATGACCAACTCCGTTTTCCAATGCCCTACCTTACTGGTGCCGACCAGAAAATTCCTGACGGACAAGTTAAGACAACATTTCTGGAGGAGGTTGAAAATGTAATTATGTGAGGTATTAAGGCCCAGTTTGGTGACTTGGCCCAGCATAAGCAACTGCATTTTGGCCCTGTGGTTTTCTTTTTGACACCACCGAAGGAAATAGGGCCCTGACCTAATGTCACCCACCATGGGCTGACACAGCTCAGCAAATGTCTTGTTCTTCTTCCTCTCAAGTGTACTGTTTACTTGTGGGAGCTCTGTAGACAGACAAGGCCTAAAGCCTAGTTCTCCACTTGGAAACGGTGTGAGTTTGCTTAACTTTTCTTTCCCCTTACACTAACTCAATGGCCTAAACTGTAAAATTGCACTTACGCAGTAATGACTACAGAAGAAAACTGTTTAAAACAAAAACGTATGGGGCGCCTGGGTGGCACAGCGGTTAAGCGTCTGCCTTCGGCTCAGGGCGTGATCCCAGCGTTATGGGAGAGCCCCACATCAGGCTCCTCCGCTATGAGCCTGCTTCTTCCTCTCCCACTCCCCCTGCTTGTGTTCCCTCTCTCGCTGGCTGTCTCTATCTCTGTCAAATAAATAAATAAAATCTTAAAAGAAAAAACAACGTATGCTTGTGTTTTGATTTTTACAAGGATGAATGGTGAGGAATTGCATCATTTTTAAAATGCTACTGCAGAGACATTGGGATAGCTGGCTCTCTCTGAACCCTGGAAGAGTGAAAGAACTTCTCTGTGCCTCAGTTCCTTCAGTAAAATAGGGAAAGTGACTGGACCCTTTTCTTGGGTTGCAGTTTTGAGAACCGATTGGATTAATACACGAACACGCTTAAAACACAGCAGGGCACACCGTACTGGCTCAATAAATGTCAGATGTTTTTTTGTTGTTATGAATTTTCTTCAACTACATGGAGTATCCATTATTTTTTTTTAATTTTAATTTTTTTTGATGTAAAGTTCGATGATTCATTAGTTGCGTATAACACCCAGTGCACCATGAAATACGTGCCCTCCTTACTACCCATCACCAGCCTATCCCATTCCCCCACCCCCTCCCCTCTGAAGCCCTCAGTTTGTTTCTCAGAGTCCATAGTCTCTCATGCTTCACTCCCCCTTCTGATTACCCCCCCTTTCTTTATCCCTTTCATCTCCTACCGATCTTCCTAGTTCTTATATTCCATAGATGAGAGAAACCATAGGATAATTGTCTTTCTCTGCTTGACTTATTTCACTTAGCATTATCTCCTCCAGTGCCGTCCATGTTGCAGCAAATGTTGAGAACTCGTTCCTTCTGATAGCTGAGTAATATTCCATGTATAAATGGACGACATCTTCCTAATCCAGTCATCTGTTGAAGGGCATCTCGGCTCCTTCCACGATTTAGCTATTGTGGACAATGCTGCTATGAACATTGGGGTGCATATGGCCCTTCTCTTCACTACGTCTGTATCTTTAGGGTAAATACCCAGTAGTGCAATGGCTGGAAACCAGTCTGTAAGAAAGAGCACAGAAACTGGAAAAAAAAAGGATGTCAATATATTAATTTTTGTGTCAGGAGGACACAAATATTGAGACTATTAACACATTGGTACTATAACTACAGGGGAGGCTGGAAAATAATTATTCTGGGAGTTTGTGTATTCAGCTAAAAACTGAGTTCTGTTACTCAAGGAGGGGAAACCTGTAGCTTAGTAAAGAATTACCAATTCAACTATAAAAAAATAAATAAATGTCAGATGTTTTTATAGATATATGCAAGGTCAGGTTCTTTTAGTTTTGATAGTTTTATAAAATGTTTTCATGTGTTTTTAAAATTTACTTATGGGGCGCCTGGGTGGCACAGCAGTTAAGCGTCTGGCTTCGGCTCAGGGCATGATCACAGCGTTATGGGATCGAGCCCCACATCAGGATCCTCCACTATGAGCCTGCTTCTTCCTCTCCCATTCCCCCTGCTTGTGTTCCCTCTCTCGCTGCCTGTCTTTATCTCTGTCAAATAAATAAATAAAATCTTTACAAAAAAAAAATAAAAAAATAAAAAATAAAATTTACTTATTTTAGAGAGAGAGAGCACGCTGGGGGAGGGTAGGGGCAGAGGGAGAGAGAAATGCAAGCAGATTCTGTGCTGAGTGTGGAGCCCAACACGGGGCTCGGTCCCATGACCCTGAGATCAGACCTGAGCCAAAACCAAAACCTCAGCACTCAACCAACAGCACCACCCAGGTGTCCCAATTTTCATGTGTCTTTAATAAGGCTTAACAATTTTACAACTGAATCCTATTCATCAACTGAGGCATATTTCAAATCACTAACTTCCACTATAATCACTGATGGATACCTAACTAAGTATGAGAACATCTCGGCAGCACTTGGAACAACTAGTCTTGGGAAAGACCACCAGCATCTCTGCACTTGAGTAAACAACATCCAAGGGCTCATCCGGGATTCAGCCTCGTGCCCACAAACCCCTGGCCACAGCCACTGCCGGACCTGCATGTCCTATCTCCAGCAGGCTCAGTCCAAGACCAGCCTTGCCCCCCGCACCCTGCTGCTGTATTGAGACAACCCACCCTCATCCCTCCCTTGACTTCTGGAAGATTCTCCCAATGCTTATCCCCACAGCCATCTTGTCTCTGTCCAGTCTGGTCTCCACACAGCGGCCAGAGTCACCTTCTGAGCACGTGAATCTGATCACGTCACTCTCGTACTGTAACCCTCCACCTTCAGAAGGACCCCATCTCCTTACACGGCCCAAATGGTGTGGCTCCTGCCTGTCCTGCAATATCATGCCCTACCATCTGCATTTTGTCTTACCAGGCTCCAGCCACTTCAGCTTGTTGTCTGTTCCTGGAATGACTGGTACCATGCACATCACAAGCCAAAAGGCCAGCCCAAGCCTGGTTTTCTCTAGGTCATCAGGACTCAGCTCAAGTGTCACTTCATGAGAAAGAGTGTCACGGGCAACCCCATTTATAAAAATCCCAGGCCCTATCATTTCCCACTCAACGGATTGATTTACTTTCTGTAAAGTACTCATTCCCATATACACTGTCCCGCTTACTGGCTGGCTCACCTGCTTACTGCCAGTTTTCCCAGCTAGAAACAAAGCACCAGGGACGATACCTTGTCTTGTGTGCTGTGTTGTGGCTCCAGCAACTAGTTCAGCAGCTGTTACGGGTTGAACTGAATCACCCCAAAAAAGATGTCTTGAAGTCTTAGCCTAGTACTGCAGAAAGTAACCTGACTGGAAGTATGGTTAAGGCAGATGTAATTAGTTAAGACAAGGTCATCCTGGAGTAGGGTCAGTCCCTAAACCAATGTGACTAGTGTCCTTATAAGACAGCCATGTGAAGACAGAACACGGGTAACGCAATGTGACGACGAGTGCAGACGTCGCAATCACACAGCTGTAAGCCAGAAATGCAGAGATTGCCAGCAAACCACCAGGAGCTACGGAAAAGCAGGGATAGATACCCTGAAAGGATTCTGAGGGAGCACAGCCTTAACAATACGTGGATTTCGGGCTTTCAGCCTCCAGAAATGTGAGATGATAAATTTCTATTGTTTAAGCCACGCAGTTCGTGGTACTTTGTTATGGGACCTTAGGAAGCTACTTCAGCCCTTTCTCATACCAAGCACTGAGTAAGTATGACTGAAGAGTAAGAATTGTTCCCTTTTGGCTCCTCTGGGAGCAGATACAGGTAGTGAAAACTGAGTTACAGGAGAAACCGACACCACTAGAAGACATGAGAGGATTCAAAGTTTTAAGAATAGCTTGTTACAAGTTCACAGCAGTGCTTTTCAAACTTGCATCAACACCAAAACACGAAGGAGAAATTATTCCAACTGTAGACACGGCCAACCTGATTTCTCAGTGTGGGATATGGCAGACCCAGGGTGGCCCGTGTAGCCACTATTTCGATGTGCACTTCCTGCTGATTATGATGAGGTAGCCCAGGAACCACGCGTGTAAAACTCACGACCTAAACATCGGGCGTGCATTTGTGTATCATTAATGTAATGTCTACCATGCAGAATTCTGTGATATATGGGGTGTGTCTGTTAGTATAAATATTCCTCCCAACTATGACCACAGATTGCGTTCCCACACGGATTCACAATTAAATTCCACAATATCCCCGTGTTGTTGCAGAATTGTGTATTGTTATCCTGTTGTAAAAAAAGACACTGGAAAAAACTGGCAATGACGTAACAAAAGTGTCCCAGTGAAGGGACCCTGATATCCTCACTCTCGCTCCAGGAAATTGTCTAGCACATCATACTGGACATCGTACTCGATTTTTCTCTATCAGCTCCAATTCCTGGGGCTCAGAGTCCACACCCTCTCTGCTGTTTCACTAGAAGTCAGAGTCAGGGGGTCAGCCAGCACATGGGATAGAGAGGAAAGGGATAGCCAGAGCGCATGAAACACAGGGGAAGACGAGCATGTGCTTGCCTGTCCCACTCAGGTCACTGGAAGCTGGGCAGTGACGCTGTGCTCTTCCCCAGCTCCATCACACAGCCCCCTCCCGCACACAGCAGTGACACCGCAGCTCTCACATCACGGAAATGTGGGATCATGCCTGCGTGTTGCTCCATGTCCAGGTATTCTCTCTAGCAGTCATGGTGGAATGTTCATGTCCAAGGCAGCACATTGACAATGAAGGAGCCAAAGCTGGAATGGGCAACTAACCTGTTGAGGGCTTTCTGTATGCCACACCGTGTAGATTGCTGTTTTCAGACTTCTCCTCTTTAAATCTTCAAAGCATTGCTCTGAAGTTTGCAACAGTACTTTCTTGCTACAGATTGGGGGATACTCAGGCTCAAAGAGCAAAGTACATGCATAGAGAATTCATGGGAGGTAATAGACACAGATGCCAATCTGAAGGCGCTAATGCTGGCTAATTCTGGGACAATTTGAGCATCAAAATACATAAGCATAATGTCAGATGCTAAATCTTTGAGCAAAATAGGAATCCAAGCATCACACCAATAAGATAAATACTGAAAGGAAAAAATAAGTAAATGACCTGGGAGAAGCAAAAAGCTCTACTCAATATTTGAATGTCAGGTTTTAAATCTAGAAGGAATGACAGCATTATAAAGGCAACATGTAACAATTATCAGAATAATGAGTGAGTCAGGCAAGAATCATAAATGAATTTTCAGTTTGTACCAAGTTTCACAGCAGTCACGGAGTCACCATGGTAATCATGCTGGCTCAGGAAAGCTGAGAGAAAACAAACAGCAACCATCCTGCCTTGTCTCCTAGCATGTGCGTGGAACTGAGGACAGACAGAACCCACAGTAATTCACCTCACACATTCCTCACAAGAAATACTCCTCACAGCTTCACCAACACAGACACACACACAGGGACACAGACACACACACACACACACACACACACACACACACACACGCACACTCATGCATGCTCTCTTGCTCTTTTTCTTAACACCAAAAAACTCTGGAATCCATCCTGGTGCATTTGTTTAAGGAAAAATCCATAACTCCATTCTAATCACACAAAGTGGAAAGCTACTCAACTATTTCATACTAGTGAATAATTTTCTGAGGATGACCTGTAGAATTTTCTGTAGATCATTTTACTCCCTAGATTCAGCACGTTGCTAATCATATCTAAAAGCTACTATGAAAGTCTTGGCAAATGAATCTTGTGATCAACAATTTCAGGTGTCAACTTGGTGAGGCCATGGTGGCCACATATTCAAACAAATACTTTTCTGGATGTTTCTGTGTGTGTTTTCGAATGAAACTTACACTGAAATGGGTCAACTCTGAGGAAAGCAGTTAGCTCTCTGTGGGTGGGCCTCATCTCATCAGGTGAAGTTCTCCTTAGAAAGGAAAGATTATCTTCCTTGAGCCAAAGGGAATTTTTCAAGTGGAGTGCCTTTGACTTCATGACAACATCTGCACCTTTTGTTTCTCTGGCAGACAGTTTTCAGAGTCCAACTGTAACTCTTTCCCGAGTCTTCAAACTGCCAGCCTCCCCCATCAGATACTGCCAACCCTCCACAATCCTGAGTCAATTTTTTAAAATTAATCTCTATCTATATGCCAACATCTTCTTCGTTCTGTTTCTCTGGAGAACACTGACTAATACAGGTATTAAGCAGCAAGCGTCTTTACTATACTAGACTAACTTGCGTTTTCAAACAAAAAGATTCCCCAACAACATTTGGCTCCCGACATTTCAGTGAAAATATGATACCCGAAAACTGTAACAAAAATTCCTGTCATTGACAACAGCATAAAAAGTATGAATGACACAGAGGTAAACTATGCACAGATGTGCAAGGCCTGTATCCCACAGATGTGCAAGGCCTGTATTCTGAATACTGCAAAACATCACTGAAGGAAATAAGGCCTAAATAAATGGCAGAACCTACTGTCTTCAGAGGTCAGAAGACTCAGTATTGTTACGTAGACTATTCTTCCCAAATCCATCTATACATTCAACCTCATCCCAGTAAAAATTTTAGCATATATATATATATATATAGACACACACATATTTTAAAAGAATCTGACAAGCTTATTGTAAAAGTCACCTGAAAATGCAAAGGGCCTACACTATTAAAATAACTTTGAAAAAGAAGAATAAAGTTGGAGGATAAGCACTGCCTTATTTCCAAACTAAATATAAATTTACAGTAACCAAGACAGGGTGGGATGGGGATGAAGGTAGAAATGTATATCAGAAGAACGACATGAAGAATCCAGAAATGGACCCACACATATACAGACAACTGATTTTTGACAAAGCTACAAAGGCAGTTCAATGCAGAAAGTACGGTCTTTTCAACAAATGGTGCTGGGGCAAGGAGGTTTCCATATGCACAAACATCAACTGGGATCCACATATCACACCGTATTTAAAAAGTCAGCTAAATATGAATCACGGACCTAAATAGAAAAGCTAAAAGTATACTTCTAAAGGAAAACACCAGAAAAAATCCTTATGACCCTAGCTTACCTGAATATTTTGTAGATATGCAAAATCAAACCATAAATGATAAGCAAATCAAAAACTCAATTTCCTCAAAATTTAAAAATAACAACAACAGAACAACGTTTTGTTCTTCCATAGACTTGTTGAGGGAATTAAAAGACAAGCCACTGACTTGGAGAAAATGTTTCTAAATAATATATCTGATAAAGGACTTGTACCCAGAATAAAAAAATCTCACAAAGGTCAATTAAAAGAAAACCAACACTCCAACAAATAAGTGGGCAGTGTATTTGAAAAGATAGTCCACTAAAGAAGATATACAAATGTGAAATACACAAGAAAAGATACTGAACATCATCAGTCATTAAATGTAATACCACTGTATCCCTGAGAACAGCTAAAATAAAAAGACTGTCCATACCAAGTCGTGGCAAGGTGTAGAGGATGGAAGTCTCATACGCTGTTGGTGGCAATGAATAATGGTGTGACCGCTGAGGAAAACAGTCAGTTTCTAAGAAAGTTAATTTTATAATTCCTCTCAGTAAATACACTTAAGTATTAGAGAAAGAAAGCATAGGTCCAAGCAAAAACTTACACCTAAGTGTTCATCGCACCTGAATTTACAAGAGCCCCAAATTAGAAACAACCCAAACAGCCATTACCAGGCAAATGAAAGACCAGTGACACATCCACATGTTGGAATATTAGTCAATGATTAAAAAAAAAAAAGGAAATATTCATACAGGCAACAAATGGGTAAATCTAGAGATAATTAGGTTGAAGGAAAGAAGACTGACAAAAAAGGAATACACATTGTAGGTTTCCACTCACCTAAAATTATAGGAGAAGAAAACGTCTCCATAGTGAGAGATCAGTGGTTGCCTGAGAATGAGGTCGGGTGATGTGGAGAGGGAGGCTGGAGTGAGGGGGCTGTGGCCATTAGGCAGGGGCACAAAGAGGCTTTTCAGGGGATGGATATGTTCATCATCTTGACTGTAGTACTGGATTGACGGGAGCACACACATACCAAAGCCTTTAGAGCATATCCTTTAAATAGGTAGTGTATTGTATATCGACTGTACCTCGGTGAAGTATTTGACATTTATATATTCATAATTGTCTGGAGTATTCATATGATTATGTTTTTATAGCATGACCAGACACACACCATATCTAATCAACTGGTTCACACTACATAGAACCAAAGTAGAAATTGTCATTTCCAATTAAATGGATTCAAATATTTAGAGAAAGTTGATTTTCCTTTCCTTCTGAAGTACAGAAATAAAAATATTATATTTAAAAAAACAATCCTAATGATATTTAAGAGACCTGGTTATTTTGTGGAAAGAGGCGGAGTGTCATTATAATTGAGCAAATCCTGGGGTATTCATTTTTTTTTTTGAAATATTCAATTTTCAGGGGAGTGGGAGGTACAGGCTTCCGGGTGTGGACTGACTGAGACATAGGGATGAAAAGTGCAGTATAATGAATATAGTCAATGGTGTGGTAATAGCATTGTGTGTTGACAGATGTCAGCTACACTTGTTGTGAGCACAGCACAGCAGACAGAGTTTTCCAAACACTATGCTGTACACCAGAAACTAATGTAACTTTGTGTGTCAACTCTACTTCATTGAAAACAAAATATTAAATTCTAGTCATTTCAAACTAACATTTGGAGGGGTTCTGGACCCTTAAAGTTTTTTATTATATTGTGGAAAGAATCGTGGGCACCAGGGAAGAACTTACCTTGTAATATCAAATTGTTAGGAAGGTCTAACAACCGCACATTTCCACACCCACCTAGGAGATACATGGGAATCGCTGATTATTATCTCTACAGTGAGAACAATTTAAGTTTATTTATGCAAATGGCTATTAAAGACCTACTACGTGGTCAAACTGGACAGTTTATTACATTCCAGCAATCAAAGGCACCGCGAAAATGGGCCTTAAGGGCTACTGCACAGCATGTAGCTGCTGATGGAATGAAATTCCACCTGCCAAACCTCTTCTCCCATGACAAGATCAGAGCAGCTTTTTAAATTTTAGACTAGTTGATGAACCTGGAAGGAGCTATTCCACATCAACATCACGCTTTTGTTCAGATCTACGCACTCACTAGAGCCGGGACTCATATCCAGCCAGGGATGTGAGGCGCTGGAGGCTCCTGAGGACGGTTGCCCTTGAATCTGGAGTCAAAGTTTCAGGAGCCAGCAAGACACAGGTCCTCAGAACCTGCCTCTTTCAGGTACTTGATATGAGCCGGGCCACTAGCATGAAGAGCTGCAAAAGGACAGACGGATCCAGAAGGCACTCTCCTTTTCTGGTGTAGCTATATGCCCAGCAACCATGCTGGGCACTAAATCAGTGACGGTGACACAGATACAACTGGTCAAGATCATAACAATCACATGTTATAATGGACTTCTCACCTGACGCCTTTCTTCTCCTTGCCTCATGTATCTTCAAACAACAAAGTTGAAAAGGAGTAAGAAGTGGCCTGAATTCATGCAGACATTCACAATCCCACCTTAACCGCTGGACCGTGGGCTTGCTCTGTGTATCTGACTCTTCTCAGCGATCCAGTGATGAAGCATTCTCATCCCCCATTGTACAGGGGGGCTAACTAGGTCTCAGAAGAGGCCATTACCTGTCTTCCCTCCTGGGCCCTGCCTTTAGACAAAAGCAGCTCCAGGACACCCCCGGAGGAGAATCCACACTCACCAGGGCAGGGCAAGACCCCGATGGCTTTACCTACAAGACTGCCTGGACACTGAGCCCCACAGCTGGAAAGAGGCAACTTGGATCTGGATACCTTTGTCTCCCCACACCACAGGGAGATTCAGCCGAGCCCTGGGGACCCACACCCTCAGCTGAGACCCAAACACCTGAAGGCTGGACCCTGCAATCCTCGCCAAGCACATCTGTCTCCACAAAAAGTCAGCACAACTGCAAGGCTGACTTCTGGTTTCTATGGCAACGTGAAGCACAGGCTGCCTCTCCACACAAGAAATGCCTCCAGGTAAGTCTGCATGGCCTGGTCTTTCCCTAAAAGCAAAACACCTTAGCTCTTCAGGCCAGCACATTAGAGAGCATAGTAATTAGAATCTCTAGACTGAGACCCATGCAATTGAGGGAACTCTGCTGATGTTGATGGCACAAAGAGTATCTCTGTCCTCAGGAGTTTCGACTAAGGGAAAACAGGCAGCAACCTCTTTGATCTAGGCTGCAGCCACTTTTTCTTCTCTTTTAAAAAGATTTTATTTATTTATTTGAGAGAGAGAGAGAGCATATAAGCAGGGGAGGTACAGAGGGAGAAGCAGCCTCCCCTCTGAGCAAGGAGACAAATGCAGGGCTTGATCCCAGGACTCCGGGATCATGACCCAAGAGGAAGGCAGCTGCTTAACCAAGTGAGCACCTTGGATGCACTTTGCAGCAACTTCTTACTAGGCATGTCTCCAGAGGCTTGGGAAACAAAAGCAAAAATGAACTATTGGGGCTTCATCAAGATAAAAAGCTTCTGCACAGCAAAGGAAACAATCAACAGAACTAAAAGACCACGGAGGGAATGGGAGAAGATATTTGCAAATGACATATCGGGTAAAGGGTTAGTATCCAAAATGTATAACACCCCAAAATCAAATAATCCACTTAAGAAATGGGCAGAAGACATGCATAGACACTTTCCCAACAAAAACATCTAGATGGCTAACAGACATATGAAAAGATGTTCAACGTCACTCATCATCAGGGAAATACAAATCAAAACCATAATGAGATACCACTTCATACCTGTCAGAATGGCTAAAATCAACAACTCAGGAAACAACAGACATTGGTGAGGATGCAGAGAAAGGGGGAAAACTTTTGCCTTGTTGGTGGGAATGCAAACTGGTACAGCCACACTGGAAAACAGTTTGGAGATTCTTCAGAAAGTTAAAAATAGAACTACCCTATGACCCGGCAATTGCGCTACTAGATACTTATCCAAAGGATACAAAAATGCTGATTCTAGGGGACACATGCACCCCAATGTTTATGGCAGCACTATCAACAATACCCAAATTATGGCAAGAACCCAAATGTCCATCAACTGATGAATGGATAAAGAAGATGTGTTGTATACATATACACACACACATACATACACAATGCAACAACATGGATGGAACTAGAGTGTATTATCGTAAGCTAAATAAGTCAGTCAGAGAAAGACAAATATATGATTTCACTCACATGTGGAATTTAAGAAACAAAACAGATGCATATAGGGGAAGGGAAGGAAGAATAAGATGAGATAAAAGCAGAGAGGGAGGCAAACTATAAGAGACTCTTAAATACCGGGGCGCCTGGGTGGCTCAGTCTGTTAAGTGTCTGACTCTTGGTTTCGGCTCAGGTCATGATCTCAGGGTCCTGGGATCGAGCTCTGCCTTGGGTCTGTGCTCAGTGCAGAGTCTGCTGGAGATTCTCTCCTCCTTTGCCTCTGTTCCTCCCCCTGCTCTCTCTTTCTCTCTCTCACTCTCACCCTCAAATAAATAAATATTTTTTAAAAAGAGACTCTTAATTAAGAGAACAAACAGGGTTGCTGGAATGGAGGTGGGGGGGGATGGGCTAAATCAGTGATGGGCATTAAGGAGGGTACTTGTTGGGGTGAGCACTGGCTGTTATATGTAAGTGATGAATCACTAAATTCTACTCCTGAAACCATGACTACAGTATATAGTTGTAGTATATAACTTGTGTGTGTATATATATATATATATTATATTATATATATATGCACACACATATATATGTGTATATGAGTATATATATATGCGTATATATATATAAAATAAGGGAATATACATATATTCCCTTATTTTAAAATTTTTAACAGATACACATATATGTGTGTGAGTATATATGTATATGCATATATATATAATAAGGTAATAATAAATTTATATATATATATATAATGAAAT